>NC_041381.1:451803639-451829861 GCF_002162155.2 Triticum dicoccoides | reverse complement strand
CCGCCCGTCGCCGCCGCCCGCCCCTCCGGAGCCCGATGCCAGACCTCATCGGAAGTAGCCGCCCCGCCGCCGACGGTTTTCGGAGAAAAACCGCCCGGTTTTTTTAAGCCGCGGTTTGTTTATTTTTTATTTTATTAGATCGATTTTATTTTTTTCGGTTTAGTCTATTTAGCGGACGTTCGTCCGTACGTTCATTTTAATGAATGGTTTTCGTCGTTTAGCCGCACACAGCGAACGTTCGTTCGTTAGCCTGTTCGTCCATTTTTTCTTTTTCTCGGATTTTCCGCGATTATTTCTGATCGCGATTTCTGATCCGATTTTCGTTTTAGTATAAATTTTCGTCGTTTATCGGAATTAGGCGATTCAAGCGCCTAGAGTTTCGTCTCGAAACCCTCTTTCCGTTTAACCCACTCAAACAAGTTTTTGCTACTATAAAATTTGACTTAGGTCCAGATTAGTAAAACAAAGCTTGTTTCTTTCGCTGTTTGATTTTCGTTGCTTCATTTGATTGGATTCTTTTTGCAAACCAGAGTTCTTAAGTTGAACATTCTGGTTAGATCTTTTATTTGAGTTTTACCTGTGCATTAGATGAGTGCTTATTGTATGCTTGTTTGTTTGCGATAGAGTACCCGGAGTGCGCCGCTTGCTACTTCGAATCTCTAGGTTTCACGGATCATCATCAATGCAAGTAACACTTTGATCATAACTTCTTTACTACCTAGTTTTATTGCATGATTAGGATCTGATTAGTATGTGGGTTTTGGGAAGTAGATGAGGTAGAACCTATTACCTGTTTATTATTAAACCTTTGGGAGTTACTTCTACGTTTGCTTATATTGCCATGCTATGCTAGTAGACGTGGATTGGGTGAGTGTATCCATGAAAGATGTGAGATTGTTTAAAATTAATGGTTTACTTAAGGTGGCAACTTAAATTCACATCTGGGTCTATTGAGGCACCTGGGGAACCCAATGTTGCCTGTATTTTTGGAAATCCCGGGGTACCGTGTGATTCTCCTATGGACCGCCACCCAGGCTCAAAGGGATCATGAGATTATTCATGCTAGAAACTTCCATGTGCAGCCGCAAGCTACTATGGGCTCTAGCATAGTTGATTAAGTTGCGTGAGCTGTTGAAGAGGTAGACTAGCAGATGTAGGGGATGTAGGTTGGTATTGTCTACCCGGAGTAGAGAGTTAATGCTTTTGAAAGACTGTGTCTCAGTCATCCGTTTCTCAAACACCATGTAGTGCGAGATATCAAGCGGAGGAGATCGAGTCTTGCAGGGAAAAGTGCGCAAGCATCTACAGAGTGTATAAACTAATCATGGTTAGCCGTGTCCCCTGTTATGGACGTTTGAGTCTCTAGTACTTGGATTATCATGTGAATCTCATCATGTTTCTTTAATTAAATTTTGTTGGGTTAATGACGATTCTTAATTGGGATTGAGTTGGAGTACCCTTCTCAATGTTTAACAACCACCATGATAGTTAAATAAAATTTTATTCCTTTGCAGTAGGGAAAAATTGGCTTTATACAAAACTGTAACCATAGAGCTTTCCACCAGCCATATATGCATGTAGTATAGCATTATTCTTTCATTACTCTCTATGTGTTACATTGCAAGCATATTCCATGTGCTGACCCATTTCAGGCTGCAACATTCATGTTGCAGACTTTTCAGACGACGAGTAAGGTGCCTTAGGTCGTGATCTTATACTCAGTGATGCCGTTGGAGTTGATGGACTCGCTTATCTTCCAAGCCTTCCGCTGTTATCGTTATTAGATGGCCTTAAGCCATATTTATTGAATAAGTTCTCTTTTGAGACATTTGATGTAATAAGTGTGTGATTGCTACTCTGTTATAAATCCTTCAAGTACTGTGCGTGTCAGCATTACTGATCCAGGGATGATACTGATGCACAGAGATCGGACTATTTGAGGTCTGGTCGCTACAAATACTTATGCTATCTTGAGAGAAGCCACTAGTGAAACCTATGGCCCCCGGGTCTATCTCTTATCATATAAGCTTTCAATCTACTTTTATTTGCATCTTTACTTTTCCAATCTATATCATAAAATACCAAAAAAATATTTATCTTATCATATTATCTCTATTAAATCTCACTTTCGCAAGTGGCCTTGAAGGGATTGACAACCCCTTTATTGTGTTGGTTGCGAGTTCTTGTTTGTTTGTGTAGGTGCGTGGGAATTGTGAGGAGCCTCCTACTGGATTGATACGTTGGTTCTCAAAAACTGAGGGAAAATACTTACACTACTATTGCTGCATCACCCTTTCCTCCTCAAGGAAAACCAACGAAAGCTTAAGACGTAGCAAAAAGCGACGACGACGAGGTGCTCGGACTTGGCGACGGTCGTGATGAGGGTGAAGATGAACCCGCTCCAGGCGGCGACCGCGACTCGTCAAGCTACGGCGGCTCCTCCTCCAGCAACAACTCCTCCAGTGGCGGCTACGATCAACCGCCATGCCGCCGTGTCCGCCTCGAGGATGGCAGCGGGGCGTCCCGTCGCCGCGCTTTGGTGAAGCATGAGGTGGGGTCTGGCTGAGCTCAGGAGGTCGGCGTAGATCCCTCCTCGCGAACTGCTGCAAGGCGCGCACTACTTTTGTTTTGTTTTCCTCCCTTCCTGCATTGAGAGAGACAAATATGGGGCCCCGTGCGGGCGTGCAACAAACTATGATTTCCTAGTTAACTTGCTGCATTTATCGTTCCTGTGCTATGTCATGGCATCGTTGTGGTGCATGTAGGAACAACTTAGCTTGGCATGTTTGAAGTCGTTTCTGCCGTGCGAGGTGCCCGCATCAGGCCTTGCCGGGCGCCTTAGGACCTGCAAAAAACTCATTGAGCGGCTGTCATTTTATGAAACCTGGTCGCAAGGACTATCGGCCGTGGCCCGACGCTTCATGTCGCGGTACCCGAGGGGCACTGTCAGTGTCAAAACCGGCGGATCTCGGGTAGGGGGTCCTGAACTGTGCGTCTAAGGCTAATGGTAACAGGAGGCGAGGGACACGATGTTTACCCAGGTTCGGGCCCTCTCTATGGAGGTAATACCCTACTTCCTGCTTGATTGATCTTGATGATATGAGTATTACAAGAGTTGGTCTACCACGAGATCGTAGAGGCTAACCCTAGAAGCTAGCCTATGATTCTGATTGTTGTTGTCCTACGGACTAAACCCTCCGGTTTATATAGACACAGGAGGGGGCTAGGGTTACATCAGGTTCGTTAAAGAGAGGGGAATCTACATATCCGAATTACCAAGCTTGCCTTCCACACAAAGGAGAGTCCCACCCGGACACGGGACCAAGTCTTCAATCTTGTATCTTCATAGTCCAACAGTCTGACATAAGCATATAGTCCAGCTATCCGAGGACCCCCTAATCCAGGACTCCCTCAGTAGCCCCCGAACCAAGCTTCAATGACGATGAGTCCGACGCGCAGATCGTCTTCAGCATTGCAAGGCGGGTTCCTTCTCCGAATTCTCTAGAGTACCTGTTGTAGCAAGAAGTGTCCGGCTCCCCATTTAATGTTGTACTCATCGGCTTCTGTACCTTAATAGTGTCAGCCTCCACGTGTCGAGCGAATGCAAGAAGCCGGGGCATTTTTACACTTGCCACCCTGACCATGTAAATAAATCATCTATTAAAGAGACGGGGATCCTCAGATCCAAATCACACCATCTTCCCCAAGCGAGGATTCATCAGAGCGCGCCCGAAAAACCATCCTATCATGGCCGGCCACCGCAGCTCTTCCTCTCGCCCCCATAGCGCCAAGCCAGATGATTGGGAGAAGTGTACCGTTTCCCACGGCCAATTGGTGAAGTTGCAAACCCAAGGGTTTCTCCCACCTGCATTTCTTGTCCCCGTTCGAACCGGATTAGCCACCTTTGAAGGTGGGGAGCAAGCAGAGAGTTTTCCCAACCCATCCAGGGGGAGCGAGTGTGCCTTGTCCCTTACTTGCTGAGGGGCATCGGATTTCCAATCCATCCGTTCCTCCGCGGGCTCCTGGAGTACTATGGCCTCCAGCTACACAATTTCACCCCTGCCTCCATCCTGCACATCGCAGGTTATGTCGCTCTTCGCGAGTTATTTCTGGGTTGCGAAGCTCATTTCGAGCTATGGAAGATGCTGTTTTGCCTCGTCCTTCACAATCAAGAGGGACCAATATTCCAAGTGGGCGGAGCCGAAATATGGTGCATCGCCGGGACCGGATACCTGTCCGGCACTCCGAAGAAGACATCCGAAGATTGGCCTTCCGAGTGGTTTTATATAGAGGACGTCTCCCTTCCTGACCCTATCTGAATGGGTCTTCCTGAGTTCACAAATGTCCCATTGAAGAAACGACGTAGCTGGCATCCTCGGAGCCCCAAGGACGAAGATACCAGAGAGGTCCTTCAATTGATGGGCAGGATAAAAACGCTTGCCAAATCTGGATTGACAATAATCAAGGTTATGTCAATATGCATAATGCGGGGGGTGCAACCACTCCAGTATCGGGGGCGTCCCATGTGGCACTTCAACAGAGAATACGATGCCACCCGCTGCAGTTGGAAAGGTCCGGACTCCGCCACCGCTCTAGCGAAAATACTGTCTGATTTATACAAAGGAGAGGAAGAGGAGTTCATCCGCATCAAGCCAGAGGATGGTTTTTCCATGTACAACCCCCCTAGCTGGGTGGGTTGCTATCTTTTACTCGACTTTATTCATTCCTGCAGTCTTTCATCACGAATATTTACCTTGCTAGTCCATAACAGGAAACGCGGAAAGCTATGAGGGAGGTCCACAACCCGCCTCCACAGCCAGAGGACCACAACCGGGCCCTCGACCCCGGACTCGAAGAGGATCTGGACATATTTGTGGAGCTTGATGGCAGGGTATTTTACCAGGCGAGCTATGATGGCACCTTGGTGGCCGTCATTTCTGACTATCCCGGCCTCCTCCCAGCATCACGTGTAAGTAAACAGGAGACTTATCTTCCAAAAAGGATTCACTCTTTCCACCTCACCCACCGCACATATATTATGCTATGAAGGGAAGGCCACCGGCGTGCCATGCCGAACCCGTGGCGACTCACCAACAAGGGGCGCCCAAGCCGGGTAGGCTTCCAGAAAGGAAAGCGAGTAGAGACATGGTCGAGCCGCCATCGAAGAGGTATGGTTTAAAACATGCTCCGTGATTGTCATCTTGAAATATAACGATGTCCGCTGTGTCATGGCAGAAAGAACATCCGCCGAACTATATCCAAGGATCCTGCCCATCACGCCTCTACCAGCCGGATTCCGGAACCGGCCTCGAGGGTGGAGGCTAACATGGGGACGACACGGGATGATCCTCCTACAGAGGATTCAGATAGAATATCCACTACAAATTCCGAGGTGGAGAGCGCTATGAACCATCGGCGTCGACAGGCCGCACTCCGCGACCCTAGTTTTTCCGAAGAGGCTTTCAATGCCTTCAATTCGGGAGACGCGTACATCTGAGCTGCTCAAGATGGGCTTGTTAGAGACACAAACCAGTATTTAAAAGATATACGGGTAAGCAAAATCTGATAATTATGTATATCAGTAGCCCCTGAGACTTGAAATAGTTGGCACAACTGATTTATGGATTGTTGTATGAATAGGTTCTTACAGAGAAGAATACCCATTTGTCTCAAGAGCTGGAGGAGTGTCGAGCCCAGCTAAGGGCCGCAACTGCCGAAATGGAGGAATCCAAGAAGGCCTCATCTGGTAATATTTTTCTCGATCAAGAAAAAACGTAATTACGTGTTCCATTTGGTGTTCGGTATGTTGCAGATCTAACAATAGACTCCGCAGACAATCCCAGAGTGAATCCGGAGATCCTACAAGAGGATGAACAAAGAGCTCAACGACAACTAGAGGCTGGTGAGCGTGTACTTACACGGGTCAGGCGGGAGAAAAACGATCTCCAGGATGCCAATACCCGGCTGATCATAGAATTGAAAGATGTTCGGGCCCAGCTAGCTGACTCCGTGAAGGAGAATAGAAGGCTTCAGCGCGACATTTTTAGTATGTGCTCAAACGAACCTATATATAGTTCTGCGAAGAAACGGTCTAATAGAGTTATGTCTATAGGTATGCTGACTGGTCGTCCCGAAGAGGAGATGCCCGGATCCTCAGGCGATCTTCTGCAAGAGCTTTCGCAACTGCATGAACAAGTTCGGCAGGTTATGCAGGGTGTCACCAAGGCCTTGTGGCCATCCGCCTCCTTGTCCGGAAGCACGGGGGAGCTTGTACAGCTACTCAAGGGAGCGCGGTGGCGTTTCTGACTATGGAAGATATCTGCCTGTCGACAAGGTGCGAGGGAAGCTTGGGCCATGGTAAAAACACGGTATACCAAGCTCGATCCGAATCACATGGCCCGGGTTGGACCTGTAGGGTCAGATGGGAAGGAGATTCCCGTTAGTCTGGTATATGACTAGGTAGGATTAGCCGCAATGTGTTCCCAACAGGATTGTAGGCTAGACAGCCTGTTGGATGGCATAGAAGAAGAAGTATGTGAGTCTAAGTGACTATGCACTTCAATTGACATATTTGTCCCTAGCCAGATTGTAAATCATTTGTCATGGCGGACCTTTTCGCTTCAGCCTCCGGACCAGACAGTCCGAAGTGTTTCTGAATACCCACACAGTTATATAAACTGGGGTACGCGTGGAAACTAGGCGTAGGGGTCATAATTTCTTGAACAGACAAGTACCCAACTAGCTATGTTATATTACATGGATAGTAAGAAACATCTTCTAGAGAGAATAGTTCCGTTAAGGGTTCCTTTCCCTGGGTACTCATGCATTAATGTGCATGTCCAAATTGCGAGCAAAAACACAGTATATGCAATATCTGGGGGGTTTGTATTGTAATAGGTAAAAACATCTTTTAGTTCACTGACCGAATATTCCCTTAAGAACGCTAGCTTTCGGCTTCACCCAGTCTGAGGTACACGTCCGGAGTACCCGGCAGTAACAATCGCAGAGGTGCTCCCCTTATGCCCTAGCCGAACTAACGGGAACGTAGGGCATAAACACAGGAGCCAGGCAACCCAGCTTGGCCAAAACCTAAGTCATATCGATTCATATAATGGTGAAGAAAAGGTACATATGGGAAAAGGGACACATATGCAGTGGGCGTGATGCCCGGAAGATAATTATATTAAGCTTCTGTATAAGAATCCCCCAGGTATATTTGAGGATTAGCGCGTCATGAGTGTGTAGTCGAGTCACACTTAAAGCCTTAGAGCCATAAAAAGAAAGAGATAGGATATAACTGAAAAGTAAAAAAGGGCGGAGGGAAGGAGACAAACAAAGAGTTCTGCGCTAGGTGTAGAATCTTCAGAGTCTATCCGCGTTCCATGGGTTCGGCTCGAGTCGATTATCTGATGCATCACGCAGGCGGTATGCTCCTCCGGTGAGAACTTTATCAATGATGAAGGGACCCTCCCACTTGGGCTTGATCTTGTCCTTTTTCTTCTTCGATAGGCGTAGAATGAGTTCGCCAATGTTATAAGTTTTGGCCCATACTTCTCTGCTTTGATACCTGCGAGTCTATTATTGATAGAATGGGGAACCGGCTTTTGCGACGTCGTGCTCCTCCTCCAGGGCATCTAGACTGTCCTATCGATCAAGCTCGGCTTCTCTCTCTTCATACATGCACACTCGAGGTGAGTCATGAATAATATCGCATGGCAATACCGCCTCTGCACCGTACACCATGAAGAAGGGTGTGTATCCGGTAGTGCGATTTGGCATTGTCCGCAGCCCCCATAGTACGGAGTCAAGCTCCTCGACCCAGTGCGTGTCTGATTCCTTCAGAGAGCGCACTAGTCTGGGTTTGATGCCGCTCATAATAAGACCGTTTGCTCATTCGACTTGCCCGTTTGTTTGAGGATGATAGACTGAGGCGTAATCGAGCTTAATGCCCATATTGCCGCACCAAGTTTTCACCTCATCGGCTGTGAAATTGGAGCCATTATCGGTGATGATGCTGTGGGGGACACCATAGAGGTGCACGACCCCTGATATGAACTCTATCACTGGTCCGGATTCGGCCGTTTTAACCGGCTTGGCCTCTATCCATTTGGTGAATTTATCCACCATGACCAACAGGTATTTTTTCTTATGGCTTCCTCCTTTAAGGGGTCCGACCATATCGAGACCCCAGACCGCAAAGGGCCAAGTTATGGGGATTGTTTGGAGAGAGGTGGGCGGCATATGGCTTTGGTTGGCGAAGAGCTGGCAACCGACGCAATGTTGGACGAGGTCCTGTGCGTCTGCTCGGGCTGTCGGCCAGTAGAAACCTGTTTGGAAGGCCTTGCTTACAAGGGCCTGAGCTGCGGCGTGGTGGCCGCCGAGTCTAGCATGAATTTCGGCCAAGAGCTGCCGCCCTTCCTCTTTGGAGATACATCTTTGAAGTACTCCGGTAGCGTTTTTCTTATAAAGCTCTCCCTCGTGGACTTTGTAGGCTTTAGAGCGCCGCACAATGCAACGTGCCTCATTTTGGTCTTCGGGGAGTTCTTGCCTATTTAGGTAGGCTAAGAAGGGTTTGGTCCATGGGGCGATGACAGCCATGATTAGATGGGCCGAAGGTGTTATTTCGGTGGCAGAGCCTCCAATTATGTCAGCATGTTCGGGATCAGGGTTTGTGGTTGGATTCGGACTAGTATTGCCGGTCTCCCCTTGCCACACGACGGATGGCTTGAATAACCTTTCCAAGAAGATGTTAGATGGGACGGGGTCGCGCTTAGCGCCAATGCGGGCAAGGATATCCGCCGCTTGATTATTTTCTCGAACCACATGATGAAATTCAAGCCCCTCGAATCGAGCTGACATTTTGAGGACGACATTACAATAAGCCGCCATTTTCGGATCCTTGGCATCGAAGTCTCCATTTATTTGAGATATAGCAAGGTTCGAATCCCCTCGCACTTCTAGGCGTTGGATGCCCATGGAGACGGCCATCTGAAGACAATGCAACAGAGCCTCATATTCGGTTGCGTTATTGGAGTCTATGTATAGTATTTGGAGTACATATTGGACTGTATCTTCGGTGGGGGATGTCAAGACAACAGCCGCTCCCAGACTAGCCAGCATTTTAGAGCCGTCAAAGTGCATGATCCAATTGGAGTATGCGCCGTACTCTTTAGGGAGTTTGGCTTCAGTCCATTCGGCGACGGAGTCAGCCAGTACTTGCAATTTAATGGCTCGCTGTGGTTTATACATGATGTCGAATGGGAGGAGCTCGATGGCCCACTTAGCAATCCGGCTCGTGGCATTGCGGTTATTTATTATATCATTGAGTGGTACTTCGGAGGCCATTGTGATTGAACACTCTTGAAAGTAGTGTCATAGTTTCCGGGATGCCATGAAGACCGGGTATGCTATCTTTTGATAATGTGGGTACCGTGACTTGCATGGTGTGAGGATAGTGGATATGTAGTATACCGGCTTTTGAAGCGGGAACTTATGTCCGTCCTCCTCTCGTTCGACGACGAGCACTGCGCTTACAACTTGGTGTGTTGCATCTATATATAACAACATGGGTTCGCCCATGTTTGGTGCGGCCAGGATTGGGTTGCTGGCTAGGAGGGCCTTTATTTCTTCCAGTCCGGCCATCGCCGCATCCATCCACTCGAAGTGTTCGGTGCATCGAATAAGGCGATAAAGAGGTAGTGCCTTTTCTCCTAATCGGGAGATAAAGCGGCTTAAGGCAGCCACGCATCCAGTTAATTTATGGATTTGCTTGAGGTCTGTTGGGGTAGCCAACTGTGACAAAGCTCGGATTTTAGCCGGGTTTGCTTCAATTCCTCTATTGGAAACGATGAAGCCCAGCAGCTTTCCGGCAGGAACACCGAAAACACATTTTTCCGGATTGAGCTTGATGTCGTATGTTCGGAGGTTGTCGAACATGAGCCTCAGGTCGTCTATTAAAGATCCGACGTGTCTGGTCTTGATGACCACGTCGTCCACGTATGCCTCAACTGTTTTGCCGATTTGTTTTTCCAGGCATGTCTGAATCATGCGTTGGTAGGTTGCACCGGCGTTTTTGAGCCCGAAAGGCATGGTGTTGAAGTAGAAAGGGCCGTATGGGGTGATAAATGTTGTCGCGGCTTGATTGGACTCCGCCATCTTGATTTGATGGTATCCAGAGTATGCGTCAAGGAAACATAATGAGTCATGTCATGCGGTAGCATCGATGATTTGATCGATGCGAGGGAGGGGGAAGGGATCCTTGGGGCAAGCCTTATTGAGGTCCTTGAAATCAACACATAGGCGCTAGGACTTATCCTTCTTTGGTACCATCACCAGGTTTGCTAGCCAGACCGGGTGTTTTATTTCTCTGATGAATCCGGCCTTGAGTAACTTGGCCAGCTCCTCTCCCATAGCTTGTCGTTTAGGCTCTAAAAAGCGCCGTAGTGTCTGCTTGACCGGCTTGTATCCCTTCAATATGTTGAAACTATGCTCGGCCAGCCTGCATGGGATCCCTGGCATATCTGAAGGGTGCCAGGCAAAGATGTCCCAATTCTCGCGTAAGAACGCCCGCAGTGCGGCATCGATTGTGGGGTTCATCTGTGCCCCAATGGATGCTGTTTTTGTAGAGTCCATTGGGTGGATTTGGAATTTGACTATTTCATCCGCTGGTTTGAAAGAGGTGGACTTGGATCGCTTATCAAGTATCACATCGTCCCTATCCGCTGTGGAGCGTAATGCAATTAACTCTTTGGCCGCGAGGGCTTCGGATAATGCCTCAAGGGCCAGGGCGGCGGTTTAATTTTTGGCGCGGAGTGCTATGTCCGGATTACCGGCTAGAGTGATGATTCCGTTGGGCCCGGGCAACTTGAGCTTCATGTACCCATAATGGGGTATAGCTTGGAAACTCGTGAATGCATCCCGCCCTAAAAGGGCGTGGTATCCACTACTGACTAGGGCCACTTGGAATGTTATCTCTTCGGACCTGTAATTTTCCGGCGTGCCGAATACCACATCGAATGTGATTTTTCCCGCACATCGTGCCTCCCGACTAGGGATAGTCCCTCAGAAGGTCATGCTGCTTTGCTCAATGCGACTCTTGTCTATTTCCATTTTGTTGAGAGTTTCCTCGTAGATGAGGTTTAATTCGTTGCCGCCATCCATGAGCACTTTAGTAAGCCGGAAGTCGTCCACAATTGGACTAAGGACCAAAGCGGCTGGTGCTCGGACTGTTCAGAATTGAGGTTCGTCACTGGCATTAAAGGTTATAGCCGTGTCGTTCCAGGGGTTTATTGCTGCAACGTGGCAGACTTCAGCGAGGCCCCGGAGTGCTCTCTTGCGCCTGTTATTCGAGGCGAAAGTCTTGAAGACTGTCAACACTGTATTGTTGTTTTCTGCGGGATCATGCTCTACGGTATTGTTAATGAGGAGATCCTCGCTGCTCTTGGCCACCTGCCGAAGTATCCAACATGCTCTAAGGCTGTGTGTTGGTACGGTATCCGGTGTGGTGTGAATTTTGCATGGCCTATTGAGGCATCCCTCCAATACGGTTCCACGCCCTGTAGTGGGCTTTGGTTTCTTTGTGATTGGATCGGGTGACTTGCAAGAGTGCACACTTTTGGTTCGGACGAGGGGTTTGGTGAGAGCCGGAGGATCCCAGAATGTTGCCTGGGTTTTCCAGGCGCTTTCCATCGCACAGTACTTCTGTACTATGGCCGCCAAGTTAGTGAAGTGTGATATGTCACGGCGACTTATGGCGTTAAGGATTCCCTTGTCCATGCAATTTTTGCAAAAGAATGAGATTGCGTCTTCCTCGCGACAGTCCTTAACCATGCTCATTACAAGGAGGAATCTGGCCCAAAAGTGGTGTACTTTCTCTTGGGATTGCTGTCTGATGTGGGAAAGATCGCTTGTATCTGGGTGGGTGGGTGGATTTAAGTCCGAACCCTGACCCGATCCGAGGCCCAGGGGCTGAGGAATTTCCGAACTTGGTAGTTTGGGTTCCGGGATGTTACCCAATTTTTCTGGCCCGCTGTCTGATTCTAAAATCAGAGCTTGGGTTATGTCCTCCCGCAAGCGGGTATCCGGCTCAGAGAGCTTGGGAATCCGAACATAGTTCGTCCTCAAAATAGAGGAAGAGTTCCTGCATTGCTCCTCCACCACCGCTATTTGATGGGTGATTGGTGGAGAGTTAATCTCTCTTTGATCGGGTTTAAGCCCAATCCGATCATAGTCCGTAGCGACTCCCAAAGCAGCGATGCGACCTAGGAGCTCGTTCAAGGACGAAAGTTCCCTTGGATCCATCCGCTCGGCGTATTCCGAGCTGATGTGGAGGCTGTTTTTGATGACCCGAGAAGTCATCGTCGGCGCGGCAGCCGAACGGGCGGTCATGATGAAGCCGCCTAGTGGGAGGGTTTGGCCTAAGGCCGGGGCTCCCCTGGAGGCGATGTTGTCCTTGATAACAAGGCGAGCCATCAACCCTTTTTTCGACGTCATAGTGGAACTCTCAATGAAAGCACCAATGTCGGTGTCAAAACTGGCGGATCTCGGGTAGGGGGTCCCAAACTGTGCGTCTAAGGCTAATGGTAACAGGAAGCAGGGGACATGATGTTTACCCAGGTTCGGGCCCTCTCTATGTAGGTAATACCCTACTTCCTGCTTGATTGATCTTGATGATATGAGTATTACAAGAGTTGATCTACCACGAGATCATAGAGGCTGACCCTAGAAGCTAGCCTATGATTCTGATTGTTGTTGTCCTACAGACTAAACCCTCTGGTTTATATAGACACCGGAGGGGGCTAGGGTTACATCAGGTTGGTTACAAAGAGGGGAATCTACATATCCGAATCGCCAAGTTTGCCTTCCACACAAAGGAGAGTCTCACCCAGACACGGGATGAAGTCTTCATTCTTGTATCTTCATAATCCAATAGTCCGGCATAAGCATATAGTCTGGCTGTCCGAGGACCCCCTAATCCAGGACTCCCTCAGGCACAGACTGGGAGGGATGCTCCCGCTATGAATTTGAATGAGAGAGCCTCACAAAAGTCAGAAGAGAAAGGGCTCGCGAGGGCACCCACGCAGCCCCCTCACGAGGCTTGCGAGAGAGAGCAAGTCAGACAAAGAGCTAAAGATAGAAAACGGAGGTAGAAGGCAATGGAATAGAACTGGCAAAGAACACCAGAAGCAACTTTAATCTAGGATCAAACTAGGAAGAGCGAGCCAACTACAAAAAGCAAATGAAAAGCCGCGTCTGGCACCTAGTCTAGTTTTCGACATCTTCTCACCACGGCGGAGCTAAGTGCTGCCACTGGGCGTGGGAGGGAGCCCCCGAGGCCCAAGGGCGGCACTCCTGAGGCTCCGGGGCGTGTACAACCCCACTCATTATTACGTGAGAGTGTCACAAGCGGTGAGCTTCACAGGCACTGGGCCTTCTTCACAGGCACTGGGCCTTTCTTCGGGCGGCGAGCTTCACAGGCACTGGGCCTTCTTCACAGGCACCGGGCCTTTCTTCAGGGGTAGAACTTCCAGAGGTGCTGGATGTTCCAGGCGTTCGGGATGGGTACCCCAATCTGAGTCTCCAGGCGCGCAGCACCAGGCCTGGAGACATGGACGACCTTGAACGGGCCCTCCCACATGGGTGAAAGCTTATGCAGCCCTTCCCTGGAGAGCACCTGCCTTAGTACGAGGTCACCTACCTCGAGCGTCCTGGGGCGGATGCTGCAATAGTGATACCGCCGCAGTGCCTGCTGGTACCTTGCCGCCCGTAACGTGGCTTCACGGCGGCGTTCCTCCCCTAGTACGAGGTCCATCCCCCGCATGGCGTCATGCTGCACCTCATCAAACGCCAGGACCCACACGGAGCGACCCCTGACCTCGTGAGGGAGAACCGCTTCTGCTCCATAGACGAGGAAGAACGGTGTTGGGAATATAACTACTGAGTGTAAACCGGCCAGGAGGGCCCGGTTCACCCTCAACTATATTGAAGCCCACGAAGATCCAGAAGATGGCGTTTTACTAATGAAGTTTAGAGGCCCGGAGCCCAAAGGCGGATTAGGGCTCATAGTGGTAAACCGCCATGGTTATGTAACTTGTGTTGTAAGTTGGGAAAGGAGAGACCGAGCCGGGCACTTGTATGAGTCAGCCTCGGGACTCTGTAGACCGGCCGGGCGTCAACCTATGTATATAAAGGGACGACCCGGCGGCGGTTCAGGGACAAGAAACAACAACTCGAGACTCAGGCAAAGCATATTTGCTCCCTGGTCATCGAAACCCAATCAATCCCATAACAACTAGACGTAGGCTTTTACCTTCATCGAAGGGGCCGAACTAGTATAAACTCCCGTGTCCCTTGTCCGGTTTAACCCCTTCAAGCTAACCCATTGCGATGGCTCTGCGACTAAGTCCTTCTATGAGGACATCTGACGTGTTAATTCCACGACAGTTGGCGCCCACTGTAGGGCTATCGCACTATGGTTTCGAGTTCTTGAAGGGCAGCTCTGAAGGACTCAAGGGGTACGTGGTTGGTCGGATGACCAAGAGTCGCCGCGGCAAGCTCTACATCAAGTACGGATACCGGGTCCCCTTTGGCAGAATTCATGTCTTCATCGGCAAGATCAGCGAACCGGGCCCTGAGCCGGACATCTGCACCGACCTCGTCGAGATGGCTCAGCGTGCGAATCCTGCCCGGGTTAAGCCTGCCATGAAGCGTGCGTTCGTAGGATGTGTCCATGGGATCGGATCTGAACCAGTGTCTGAAGGCGAGACGACTGTTTATTCCGACGGCGAGTCATCCACTGGTGAAACCGAGTCCCTATACGAAATTCATGATGGTGTGTTCGAAGGACACTCCGAGGGCAATAGTATTCCGGACCTCCTTGAACTGCCAAGTCGGGTTACTATGTACATGACCGGAACACAGCCCACTTTGCAGTCTTCATCTACAACGGCAATGAATACCGGATCATCGGCCGCGGCAGGAGCCCCGGCGCGCCGACCAGCTCAAGTCCTCTCTGGTTTGATGGATGCCTGGGCGACCTTGTTAACCACGGCAGTTACTCCGGGGATGTAGGATCAGCACAATGCGGACATTGCGAAGCTGAAGGACCAGATAACGCAGGCTAAGGAGGACCTGGCAATTGAGGATGCTAGGATGTCTGAAGAACGGGCCGCTTTGGATAGCCAGTCACAGCAGATACAAGCGCAGAATTACCGGCTCATGCTGGATCGGACCGCATCAGATGATGTAATGCGAAGGAAGTACCGGTCTCGTCTGTCGCCGGTCTATGAAGGACTGAACCTCTTTCACACATCAGGCGCTGGGCCGAGCAATCCGGCGGCTGCAAACCGGACCGATGCGCCTAGGGCAGCGCCGGATCAACCATGGATGACGGAACCACCTCGACGAACAGATAACCCGTCGCAGTATGTGTCCACACCGCCGGGTCACTTTCGATCCCTTTGGATAACATGATTGCCGCAGCATCTCGCCTGACAGTCCAATGGAGGGCGATTCACTGGAGGCGATTGAAACGCGGCGGGCTTGGGATCTTCTTCAAACCGCCGTGGTGCAGCAGCAGGCTTATTCCTATAGCCGAGATATAATTCATTCAACCCCCCGTCCGAGCAAGAGCTATAGCAGGCACATAGATGAACCAGAAGTGTCTAGCAGTGCGCGGTGCCCTAATGGATCCAATCCAGCGCGCTGTGAGGGAAATGCTCAAGATGTGGTGGATAATGGCAGAGCACGAAGGGAGGCCGCTTTGGCCGCACAATATACGGGTCGGCATCAACCCGCCCCGGTTCAGCCAGCGGCATCAGTAGACCGAGGCACCAGGCTTGCCTTTAGTTCCTAGGGAGTGTCGTGCCTCATTCCGGCTCCCCGTAATGTGCGACTGCCCAAGGACTTCAAGGGTCCACGTAAGGTGCCTAATTACACTGCGGATCAGCCACCTGAGGCGTGGGTCGAGAGTTATGAGATGGCAATGGAGATGCTAGATGTGGATGAAGCGGCCTGTGCCAAGTATTTCACGATGATGTTGGAAGGGACAGCCCGTACTTCGTTGAAAAATTTACCAGCTAACTCCATCGAGTCATGGGATCAGTTGAAGGCCCGGTTTATAGCCAATTTCAAAGACACGTGCAAACAGCCTATGTCCATTATGGATCTAGATGCTTGTGTTCAAGGGGAGAACGAGTCAACAACTCATTGGGTGCGCCGGGTTTTAGAGGTTTTGCATTCGCCCGACCGGATTAACGCTGGTCAAGCGATCATAACGCTGGAGCGTAATTGCCGGTTTAAGTCACTAAAGATGAAGTTGGGACAGCTCAAGCGCCACTGCAATGACATGGGAACCCTTATGGCAGCCTTGGTCAAATATGCCGATTCTGATAATACCAAGGATCTCGATTCTGATGAGGAGAAACCGGAGAAGGGAAAGAAGAACGATGGTGCAAAGGGACAGCATCACAACCAAGGAGGCCATGGGAATAATGGTAAGCGCAAGGCAGATAGTTCACATCTTGTGGCTAACATCAATATGCAGCATCGTAAAGGTAAACCGCCCCAGCGCGGTAGAGGGATGAATCTGGAGCGTTTGTTAAACCAGCCCTGCCCAAAGCATGGGACCAAGGAGGCCCCTTCCACACATCTTTGGAAAGATTGTTATATCATGAAGGAGTTCAAGAATTACGATGTCTTCCGATATGATCAGGGTCCATCGGGCGGTTCAGGTCTAGGTTTTCATGGTGGCGGCGGTTCAAGCTCTGGATTTCAGAATAATCAGGGCAACCAGAATAACCAAGGTGGTAATGGCCAACAGAATAATCAAGGAAATCAGCAACAATCAGGTTATCAGAGTCACCCAAGCAGTTGAATGGTGGGCAGTATCATGTGTTCACTACTAGCCTGTGTAAGCGCGATCAGAAGCTTCACAAAAGGGCAGTTAATGCTGTTGAGCCGGTAGTACCACGTTATTTACGGTGGTCCGAGCAGCCCGTTGTGTGGAGCAGAGACGATCATCCGCCCCGGGTTGACAATCTAGGTCAATTGGCTTTGGTGGTAGCACCTTAGGTGGGGGGTTATAAGTTTACCAAAGTTCTGATGGATGGAGGGAGCAGTATCAACATCCTGTACTATGAAACTTTTCGTCGCATGGGGTTGACAGACAAGAGTCTTAAACCGTCCAACACTGTTTTTCATGGTGTAGTACCAGGTAAATCGGCATATCCTGTTGGCAAGATCGCTTTGGAGGTTGTGTTTGGAGATGAGCATGATTCCAGGTCTGAAAATTTGACCTTTTAAGTGGTGAAAATCCAGAGCCCGTATCACACACTGTTTGGACGGCCGGCTTACGCAAAATTCATGGCGAGACCTTGTTATATCTATTTATAGCTCAAAATGCCGGGTCATAAGGGGACTATAACAGTACATGGAAGTCGAAAGATCGCTTTGGATTGTGAGGAAGGTGATGTGGCTTACGCTGAGTCGGTTTGTGCTACAGAGGAGCTGAAGTTTTACAAGGACAATGTTGATCCGGCAGACATGACTCCTCTGAAGAAGACCACCACTGAGCATGACCCGACCCTGAAGTTCAAACCGGCTGATGAGACTAAACTTGTTGACTTTGTTCCTGGCGATTCATCTAAACAGTTTAGCATCAGCACCAATCTGGATCCGAATAGGAAAGCGCGCTCATCGAGTTCATCCGTGAGAACCGGGACATCTTTGCAGGGAAGCCTTCTGACATGCCAGGTGTACCGAGGGAACTCGCTGAGCACACTCTCAATATTGATCCCGAGTTTAAACCGGTCAAGCAATTTCTTTGCCGCTTTAACGAGGAAAGATGCAAGGCTATTGGTGAAGAGGTAGCCCGGCTATTGGCTGCTAGGTTTATCATCGAAGTGTTTCACCCCGAGTGGTTGGCTAATCCGGTGCTTGTTCTTAAGAAAAACGACACTTGGCATATGTGTGTGGATTACATAGATTTGAACAAGGCTTGTCCGTCAGATCCTTTTGCTCACCCGCGTATTGATCAGATTATTGATGCGACGGCAGGTTGTGAGCGCCTGAGTTTCTTGGATGCTTATTCAGGTTATCATCAGATTAAAATGGCAGTTAAGTACCAGGAGAAGACAGCCTTCATCACTCCCTTTGGAGCCTTCTGCTATGTTTCTATGCCCTTTGGGCTCAAAAGTGCCCAGGCAACTTATCAGCGTTGTGTGCAAAATTGTCTTCACACGCAGATTGGGCGTAATGTTCGTGCCTATGTGGATGACATTGTGGTGAAGTCCAGGAAAAAGGAAACCTTGATAGATGACCTCATGGAAATGTTTGACAATCTTCGGGTTTACAAAATGATGCTTAATCCGGACAAGTGTGTTTTTGGTGTTCCGGCAGGCAAGTTCTTAGGTTTTCTGGTGTCCAACAGAGGCATTGAGGCTAATCCGGAAAAAATCAAAGCGATTACATCTTTGGCTAAACCGAAGTGTATCAATGATGTTCAGTGTTTGGCAGGTCGAATTGCAGCCCTTAGCCGGTTTATCAGCCATTTGGGAGAAAAGGCAATTCCTTTGTACCAGATGTTGAAAAAGACAGACGATTTCGTCTAGAGCGATGCAGCCAATGCGGCGTTTGAGGACTTAAAGCGGCAGTTGGTTGAACCGCCGGTTCTTGCTGCTCCGATTGACAAAGAGCCCTTGTTATTATATGTGGTTGCTAATGCCCGTGCTGTTAGTGTGGCAATTGTGGTGGAGCACAAAGAGGCTGGTAAGGAATATCCGGTTCGACGACCAGTTTACTATATCAGCGAAGTACTTATTGAGTCAAAGCAACGGTATCCGCATTGGCAGAAGCTGGTTTATGGGGTTTTTATGGCAAGTCAGAAGCTCAAACAATACTTTCAAGGCCATCCCATTACAGTGGTCAGTTCAACTCCTTTGGGCGATATAATTCAGAACAGGGAGGTGACTGGCCGGGTTGCAAAATGGGCAACTGAGCTTGGCCCACATGGATTGAAGTATATGCCTCGGACATCAATCAAATCATAGGCGCTTGTTGACTTCACCAATGATTGGACCGAGTTACAGGCACTAGAGGACAAACCAGATAATACATACTGGACTATTCACTTTGATGGATCCAGGCAATTGGAAGGCTCGGGGGCTAGAGTTGTTCTTACTTCCCCTCACGGTGATAAAATTTGTTATGTTCTCCGTTCAATGTTTCCTTGTACTAAAGATGCAGCTGAGTATGAGGCCTTACTCCATGGTCTCCGCGTGGCTAAGAAAATGAACTTAAGCCGGGTTCGCTGTTTTGGAGATTCTGATCTGGTGGCTCAGCAAGTTTCTGGTACTTGGGATTCTAAGGATCCACTCATGGCGGCTTATAGACGCGAGGTGGATATTGTGGCAGGTCACTTTAAGGGTTATCAAGTTGAGCACATTGACCGACGCAAAAACGAAGCAGCAGATGCTTTAAGCCGGCTGGGATCTCAGCGTAAACCGGTACCACCCAATACTTTTTTAGATATCTTGCATAACCCGTATGTTAAGTTGCCTACAGAGGATGATTTAGCCGTTCCTGATCCGGAGGCCCAATTGGTGGCCGCTTTACATACCGCTCCGGATTGGACGATTCCGTATTTGGCATATCTGAACCGAGGCGAGTTACCAGATGATGAGGTTTTCACCAGACAGATAATCCGGCGGTCCAAGTCCATGGTTATTCACAATGGCAAGTTACACCATTGCAGTGTTTCAGGCGTATTCCAACGTTGTATTTCTCCTGAAGAAGGACAAGAGATTCTACGTGAAATCCATGAAGGGGATTGTGGTCACCATGCCGGTTCAAAGTCCCTGGTGGCTAAAGCTTTTTGTCATGGGTTCTATTGGTTGACAGCTCATGCTGATGCGGAGGATCTGGTAAAGCGGTGTGACGCTTGTCAGAAATTTTCACGTCGAGCTCACGTTCCGGCTCAGGAGCTACGGATGATTCCTATCACTTGGCCGTTTTCCACTTGGGGGCTTGATATGGTGGGACCTTTTAAGCGTTCCCAGGATAAGAAGACCCACCTGTTGGTGGCAGTTGACAAGTTCACTAAATGGGTTGAAGCGAAGCTCGTCAGCAAGTGTGATGCAACCACGGCGGTTCAATTTCTCAAAAGGATCATTTTCTGTTTTGGTTTTCCACATAGCATCATTACAGATAATGGCACAAACCTTTCTAAAGGTGAGATGGAGGAGTTCTGTCAACGAGAGAACATCCGGCTTGATGTAGCATCTGTGGCTCATCCCCAGTCCAATGGTCAAGCTGAGAGGGCGAATCAAGAGATCCTGAAGGGTATCAAGCCTCGGCTTATGGTTCCTTTGAAGCGGATGCCGGGTTGTTGGGTGGAAGAATTACCATCTGTGCTATGGAGTATAAACAACACCCCAAACTGATCTACGGGTTATACACCTTTCTTCATGGTTTACGGGGCTGAGGCCGTCCTCCCAAGTGATATTCGTCATGATTCGCCCCGGGTTGCCAATTATGTTGAAGCGGATAATGAGCAAGCACGCCAAGAGGCGCTGGAACTGTTAGATGAAAAACGGGACATGGCTTTCGCTCGATCAGCGGTTTATCAACAAGACTTGCAGCGTTATCACAGTCGCTGGGTTAAGACACGAACCTTTCAAGAAGGCGACTTAGTGCTTCGGCTCATCCAGGATCAGACTGATATGCACAAGTTATCCCCACCTTGGGAAGGACCCTTTGTGGTCAGCAAAAATCTGCACAACGGATCATACTACCTCATTGACGTTCGAGAAGACTCACACAGTTCTAAGGAGGAGACCCGGCGGCCGTGGAATATAGCTCTCCTTCGGCCTTACTACACTTGAGCCATAGGCTTTTCTTATGTACATATTTCAACAATGTATATATATTATGATCAATATAATAAACCGGCATCCTTGCTATAAGCAGGACCTCTGCCGTTTTCTTCAAATCTCTTTGTTTACATGGGGGCTTCAGCTGACAAAGCAAAGTACTACCTGTTAAACCGGCTATTATGCCACAAAATCAGCTTGGGAGCTTCACACCCAAGGGGCCAAAGAGAGTCTGGATGTTATGCATAGCTCAAACATAGGCACCCATTGAGCACAACTTACAAAGTTACTTGGGGGCTCTTTTGTGCAAAAGCCACAACGAGTTTAAAAGGACCCTTGTAATTGGGTATCGACCCACGGCTTGGAAGCCTGGTGTATTCACCTAAAACCCCGGGTTAACCTGCCTTCATCAAGTAAGCCACTCCTATCCAGGTAATCTTGGCATGACCCGCCGAATGTTTGACAAGTCAATCTTATAGACCTTGAACTTGTCAAAGTTAAAACGACGATTCGTTAGTTGGAGGCCCATCTTAAAAGGCTTTGCAAAATGGTTTAACTCAGTGGCCTGGCAGCCCATGAAAAGCCTCGAATTTGGGCCTGGCAGCCCTTGAAAAGCCTTGACTACATGGTTTCTTGTTTGCTTTTTTGCCAAGTTTTCACCTTTTTTGATGAATTTATCTTGAACAGGTGTCCTTTGACCCGGTGCGGCTTTTCAGTCATCATGTTAACCCGGCTTGGCTTTCAGCTATAAGTTGTCAGACCATCTTATCAAACCGGTGTTTGTTAACCCGGCCTGGTTTTGATTATATGTCGCCAGTATGATCATCTGGTGTTCACCGTAACCCGGCATGACTTATTCATAACATCATTATAGGGTAAGGGTTTTAACAGCTCAAAGATTTGGGTTTTCACCCTTACTAAGGGATTTCGTATCACAGGTATGAGTTATTTCATATTTATTCTGCTTTAGTTATTAGACATGCTTTATCTTGGGCATTATGACCCGTCCAGCGGTAAAGCTCCCGGACAGCTCTTTTTATGCAGACATAGGGATTGCATAATATTATAAAGATATATAAGCCATTAGTGAAATTGGCATGGCAGATCAAGCAAAGTATATCCCAGTGCATGATGGCAGCAGATCAAAGTATTTTAACTAGCCTATTACAAGGCGCTTTAAGGCCCAAAATATGGAATTGTTCTTTCCACAGAACAAAGTTTATGAAGCGTCAACCAGATTGCTGGATCAAGCCTCGTCACCATGTTGACGTGAAGTTGATGGATCATCTGGCGTCGGTTCAGCCTCCTCCTCCTCATCTAGTGGCTGGAAGTCAACGGTGGTCCAGACAATCCGGGTTAAGGCCTGAAAGACATCCTCTTCACTTATAAGTTCAGCCGGATCAATTATCAGGGGCGTAAGTGTGCTTACGGATTGGCGGAATAAGATTTTGCATTTCTGGCATGATAGTGTCAATCCGTTTGTTGTTGGCATTGTAGAAGGACCGGTGAACCGTCAAATTAGCTTCTTCTGCCAATTGACTCGCCAGAGGATGCATCTCCCTTGTCACATTTTTAGGGCTTTGTTATCAAACTCTGCCCCATTTTATTGTTCACTAGGGAAGCCCTTGGTGATGTCAACCGGATCCAGGTCAGCTATCCATGCTTTGGCTCGAGTAAGTGCCAACAAAGCGCCAGCCCTGGCAGCTGATCGCTTCATTTCTTTTATCTATGCTGGCGTCATGGATAACCTTGCTAGAGTATCCTTGATCAAAGTTGGGGTCGGATTGTTGTATGAGGCTGCACAGATAACCCGTTGAGCACCGGTATACAGTTGTTCAATCAGAGTATATGCTGCCTTCAGCTTCATCCGCATGTCAGAACCCAGATGAGCAATGCGGCCATCTACGACGGTTTAAGAATTTCATGTTAAACCGGCAACTCACAAAGACGGTCATTCAAGAAGCCTTGGCAAGATTACTTACCAAAAACTACAGAAATCATGGCGTTCACCTGGCGCTTCAACCCAGTTAGCTCTTCCACCACCGGTTTAAGAGTTGACTCGGCGTCTTCCGCCCGCTTCAGCAATGCATTCTTTTCAGTCTCCCAGTTGGCACGCTCTATCTTGAACCCTTCCTTGAGTTGTTCCATGGCTACCAAAGCGGTTTTAAGCTCATCTTTTGTTTTGGATGTTTTTGCTTGTTGGGACTTGATGTTTTCTTGAAGGTCAGCAATTTGAGATCCTTGG
Organism: Triticum dicoccoides; assembly: GCF_002162155.2. Taxonomy (NCBI): domain Eukaryota; kingdom Viridiplantae; phylum Streptophyta; class Magnoliopsida; order Poales; family Poaceae; genus Triticum; species Triticum dicoccoides. Next base: position 451,806,749 of record NC_041381.1, on the reverse strand, counting down.
TGATTTATATTAGCCTGTCACAATCAGATGAGGAGCATGTAAATAATTTGTCAAAAGTCCCAAGCATATAACAAGTTATACACTTGGCACTTGGGGGCTAATGCGGATTGCTTCTTTACTACTGATTGTCTGAAGTCCCAAGGATCAATACAAGTTTTAATCTTGGCACTTGGGGGCTAATGTGTGTTTGATCAGGAAAATACACAAGGAAAGTATAGTATGGAATATAAAAGTCCCGGTTTGTCTTTACAAGACAAACCGGCCCTTGGGGGCTACAATACAATGAATGTACAGAATAAAGATGAAGGTGTTTTGAAGATTACCTCATAGCGTTCCTTCATCAGATTCACCAAACAGGCTTCATAATCTCGGCTGGTAAAGCCGGTTCAAGAATCCGGAATGAAGATCTTGAGCAGAAAGATTAATATAGCTTGACAAGTCGGTCTTCCCTTTTCCCTTGCCCATAGCAGCAAATTCATCTTTGGCAGTATGCTTCAATAAAGTAAATGGATTGCCTGGGGCAGTATAAGCAGTACTAGTGACAACAACATCATCATCATCTTTGGCTGGGCTCGGTGGATTGACATTGTCTTTGGATGGGCTTGGCGGTTTGGCAGCAGGGCTTGGCGGATTGGCAGCAGGGCTTGGCGGATTAGCAGTCGAACCCAGCGGATCAGCAACTGGACTTGGAGGTGTGGCATGTGGACTTGATGTTTCAACATGTGTTTCCGGGTCAGCCTCTGGCGGATTAGCATCAGTACCTGGGTCTTGCGGGATACAGTCATCCAGGACAATATCAGGATTTTCACCACCATTGTCTGGGGTCTTCTCCGGTTCAACATCGTCAGAGGGGCCGCTGGTCTTGGCTTTCTTGCTCAAACGGGCCTTGGCACTGCGATATCAAAATAAAGATTAGTATGATAAACCGATGCATGAAGAAACAAACCGAAAAACTTGGAAACTTACCCAACGACGATCTTGAGGGGAGGGAGCTGAGTGGTTGATGAACCGACAGACGAGTTGGAAGACGCCTGGTAATTCAGATCATACGGATTAAGTGGGTATCGAAAGAAACCCTTCAAAGGATAACATTTTTCGGGAGAACAAGTAACCTCTAGACGACGCTTCCGGGTTGGTGTATCCGGTAAACCAGAAGAGGTGACTTGCTGGCCACTATGTCGGGTTATGCGACGCCCTTCAGGTTGCTGTGTCTTCAAAGAAAATTTTGGATCCAAATAAGCAAGAGGGTGAGGGTATTTCACTTTCCGAACTGCATGGTGAAATCTTTGAACCGGCACGAGATCTGAATTGGAGGAAAGAGAGATTACCTCAACATGGTCTGCACGGCTGACCTCCGCATCATCTTGATAATAGTCATTTTTAATAAGATGTATGAAAAAGGAGCCAAGGGAGTCAAGTTCTACCTCTTGATCCGATTCTTCAACGTCTTCGGGCGGATCAGCAGCTTCGTCGGTCTTCTTCTTGGCTGCTTTCTTGATAGCTTTGCTCTTGGCACGAGGAGCTCTTGCCGGTTTATCTGAAGCCTTCCTTTTACAAAAGGAGCTATTGGCCAGGAAAATTAAACAAAGGATTATTAAAACAAATGTTAAAGCAGAGGTGGATCAAGAAAGTACAAGGTTAAAATCTTACTGTTGGCAGTTTGTTGGCAGCGTAAAAGGGAGCCAGCCCGGTTTGACTGCATGTGGCGATTGGTTCGTCTAACATCTTCTTCAATGATTCGGCAACTTCATCATCAGTCATTTCTATTTCATTGAACCGTTGAGGGTCCTTGGCGTCGCCGGTATGCTCATGCATTAATCCGGAGCGGCAACTTAAGGGCAGGATGTGCCATCTAACCCAACAGCGAATGAGATCAACACCAGTCAAACCGTTGGCCAAGAGAGCCCGGAGCTTGGCGAGTTGCGGTGCGAAAGTTTGCCGTTCTTTGGTAGTTAATCATCGAGGCAACGGGTGGCCGTTGCTAAGCCGGTGAGGGCGGTAACCCGGCAAGGGATTTTCTCCAGCAGGAGCAGTGTTCTGGCAGTAAAACCAAGTTTGGTTCCAGTCTTTGGGATGACTGTGGTGTGATGCATGTGGGAAATCAACTTCCTTCCTCTTCTAGATTGTACCCCGCCAAGTTTCGTGTTAGGACCATCAGAAAACTTAGTTCGGCGGTTTAGATGGAAAAAATCCCGAAAGATCTCAACAGATGGTTCTTCTTGAAGGTATACCTCACAAAATACTTGAAAGTTGCATATATTTGATATGGAATTTGGTCCAATATCCTATGGATGGAGTTGAAAGCTCGCAAGGACATCTAGGAATTTTTTTGATCCGGGAGGGCTGAAGCCCCAGCCTAGATGCTGCATAAAAACAATAACTTCACCATCTTGAGGCTCGGGAGGGCACTCAGGGCCAGGAACTCGGCAGTGAAGGACATTTTTTGAAGCTAAAGCGCCCGTTACAACATATCCGTTGATTTGCATTTCCGTGATCCGGGATGGAACCCAGTTGCAAGCAGCGAATTGCTTAGTCATCTTGGAAACAAACTGTAAAGGGAAAAATGAAGGCCGGTTTACGACAGTTGGTTGGTGTGTACTAACAATACAAAAAAAGACACATCCGTGACATTTTGGGCCGAACGAATTTTTTTCTATCATACATATGACACTTCTATGACGATAATTTTGACAAAACCCGGTATCATCATAGATGTGGTGGGCTCCTACTTCTATGACAAAAAATCATGACAAAAAATGGGCTTTTCGTCCTGGGCGGGCCGGAGACGCAGCTGCATGACATTCTTTGGGCCGTCCATGATGGAAAAACCCGTGGTAGAAGCGAGGGGGAGGAAAATTTTGGGGAGTTGCCGATTACGGTGGGAGAGCGATGCGTGTTTCTCTCGTATGTACACGCGTGTGTGCGAGGTGTTGGCTCTAACTGAAGTTGAGCGAGGCGTTGGGCTCCAACTGAACCTGAGCGATTGCACTGTAGGCTACGCGTTACTGAACCCGAGGAATCGATCGATGGCTGTTAACTGAACCTGATGGAGCGATTCCTTCGCTCCCGCTGCTAACTAAAGCCGATCGATTGGATGAACAGTGAGCGTT
>NC_041381.1:451787548-451803162 GCF_002162155.2 Triticum dicoccoides | reverse complement strand
CCAACACAAGTCCATTTCGTCCGTTTTGCGGTACGCCACACCCCTCCCGATGAACAGGACCCCCATTTCGATCGTAGGAGGTCCGTTTCCTCCGTTTTGCGGTACGCCACACCCCTACCGATCAATAGGACCCCCGTTTTGACCGTAGGAGGTCCATTTCCTCCGTTTTGCGGTACGCCAGGCCCCTCCCGATCAACAGGACCCCATTTCGAACGTGGCCGGTCGAACACAAGGCCGTTTCCTCCGTTGTGCGGTATGCCAGGCCTCGTTTCCATCGCCTGTTCCATCCAAGCCCTCCCGATGAACACGACCATGCATTCCGTTCCGACCCAGCCGGTTGGCTCCCCATGAACACGACGACGACGTTGTTTCTCTGTTCCGACCCAACCATGTACGTATGCGTGATAGGCGTTAGAGACCCTGCCCGTATGTACGTACGTGGCCGTATTTTCTTTTTTGCACCCTCGCCGTTGTACGCACGTGTACATGCTACGTGCGCGCCTCTACTACGACACGTGCACGCCTCTACATCCACCAGTATATATGTACGTACACGTTTGCGACCAGAATGACAACGCTACGTACGCTTCGACCAGGTGGGTCCTGACTGTCAGGCACTTCCTTGCGTGCGAAGATGTAGCTGGTGGGTCCCAGCAGTCAAGGGGGCGAATCGTTTTTTTACCCGGACGCACTTCCTTCCGTGCGAAGATGTAGCTGGTGGGTCCCAGCAGTCAGGGTGGCGAATCGTTTTTTTTGCCCGGACGCACTTCCTTGCGTGCGAAGGTGTAGCTGGTGGGTCCCAGCAGTCAAGGGTGAAACGTTTTTTCGAGAAATATGGTGGCCCGTCCTATGGGTCCCTGTTGTCAGGTGGAGGAATAATTATTTTGCGCGTAATAAGGAGGCACTTCCTTGCTGCGGCCATGGACCCAGCTGTCAGCCTCTCCACGTATAGTCCACGTCCGATGGAAGCCATTTCTTGACCATGTTGACCACGCCGCGCCGAGAGCACCAGGGCGGTAGACGACGGCGAGGGCTAGGAAGGGGACGACGCGGAGCCGAGAAAGACGCAACAGTGGATGCCCACGCGTAGAGGAGAACGAGGGTTCACTGATTCGCTGCGGTGTGAGGCTGCCATCGCCGCAGAATAACAGGGGGTGTGGGTGAGTAGAGGGATGGCCTGGCCAGCGGTGGGAGTAGTAGGGCGGTGAGGCCTCCTCCGCATCGCAGCCGGCCACGAGAGGCAGGAGCACGAGGCATGGCCGGCGCTGGTTTGGGCGGCTAGAGCAAGAAGACCAGAGGTTGAAGAAGCACTATGGCCATTGGATGGACATCGTATGGTCACTGGATCTAGAATCGTGCATATTGACTAAGTTGACAAAGCCCTTCGTCCCCGTCAACTTAGTAGGCCCACAAGTCAGCCTGCCACTATACTGGGTCCCAGCTAACAAGGGGAGTATTCATTTTTTTTGTGCGTAATAAGGAGGCACTTCCTTGTGTGTGAACATATAGGTGGTGGGTCCGAGCTGTCAGCGGCGGTAATGTTTTTTTCGCAAAATACTGAGGCCCTTTCGGTGGGTCCCTGATGTCAGGTGGACGAATCATTATTTTGCGCGTAATAAGGAGGCATTTCCTTGCGTGCGGCCGTGGACCCAGCTGTCGGCCTGTCCACGTACAGTCCACTTCAGATGCATGTCGGTCATTGACCATGTTGACCAGGCCGTGCCGAGAGCACCAGGGCGGTGGACGACGCTGAGGCCTAGGAAGGGAACGACACAAAGGCAGGGAAGACCCAGCAGTTGTTTCCCATGCGGAGGGGAGTACGACTGAACGAGGGTTTACTGGTTCGTCTGCCGTCGCTGGAGAATAACAGCATGTGTGGGTGAGTAGAGGGATGGCTAGGCCAGTGATGGGAGTACGGTGGGGCGGTGAGGCCTGCGCAGCAGCACAGCCGGCCGCGGGGAGGAGGGAGCAGGCAGTCCCGCCGACGCTTGTTTGAGTGGCTGGAGCAGGAAGAGCAGAGATTGAAGAAGCACGACGGCCGTTGGATGGACATCCAACCGTCACTGCTTGTGCGTCAACCTTTTTTGTAGGAAAGCCTCAAATCTGTGGAAAATAGCATACAACCCATCTGCCATTATTTCTAATAATTTACATCCCATTCGCTAATTCTTAAGGTTTCCTTTGGAGCCCATATTCTTTTTGTTAGCATTACAACCCATATTGTGGCCACGGTTAAAAAATTATACGAAATTTTGCATATTTCGGTGCGGTCCGAACTATTTTTAATCCTGAAATTTCGACTCACATTCAAACTAATTTTAAAAATAAATGTATATCAACATAAAATCCAACAAATTCTCCACGCATAAAAATTAATGTAATTTAAAATCTTGAAATGAAAAAAATATATTTGAAACTAATTGCCGGTTTGATGTGTCTTAAAAATGTACAACCCATTTCTCATTACTGATGGGCCATTTTCTCGGCCAGCCGAATGAAAATCTCTCCTCGTCTTGAAAGATTTGCAGCCCAATAGGCCTGACAAAGCGACTTAATTGGCAAATCACAAAAAAAACTGGGTTGTGGCCGTGGACCCAGCTGTCAGCCTCTCCATGTACAGTACTCTTCCAATGGAAGTCGTTCCTTGACCACGTTGACCATGCCGCACGGAGAGCACCATGGTTGTGGAAGACGACAAGGCCTAGGAAGGGGACGATGCGGAGCTGGGGAAGACGTGGCAGTGGAAGCCCGCGCGGAGAGGAGTACGAGGGTTCACTGGTTCGGCTGCGGTGTGAGGCTGCCGTCGCCGCAGGGCCTGGCCAGCGGTGGGAATAGTAGGGGCGGCAAGGCCTCCGCGGCAGCACAGCCGACCACGGGAGGCAGGAGCATGCGGCACGATCGGTGCTGCTTTGGGCGGCTGGAGCAAGAAGACCAGAGGTTGAAGAAGCACTACGGCCGTTGGATGGACATCGTACGGTCACTAGAGCTAGAATCGTTCATATTGACTAAGTTGACAAAGCCCTTCGGCCCCGTCAACTTAGTAGGCCCACAAGACAGCCTCCCACCAAGGTGGGTCCCAGCTACCCGGGGGAGTATTCATTTTTTTTGTGCGTAATAAGGAGGCACTTTCGATGGGTCCGAGCTGACAGCGGGGGGAACGTTTTTTTCATGAAATACTGGTGGTCCGTCCGGTGGGTCCCTGCTGTCAGGTGGAGGAATAATTATTTTCCGCATAATAAGGAGGCACTTCCTTGCGGCTGCCGTGGACCCAGCTGTCAGCCTCTTCACATACAGTATTCTTCCGATGGAATTCGGTCGTTGACCACATTGACCACGCCGCGCCAAGAGCACCACGGCGGTGGACGACGGCAAGGCCTAGGAAGGGGACAACTCGGAGCCGGGGAAGACGCGGCAGTGGATGCCCACGCGGAGAGGAGTACGAGGGTTCACTGGTTCGGCTGCGTTGCCGTCACCGCAGAATAACAAGGGGTGTGGGTGAGTGGAGTGGAGGGATGGCCTGGCCAGCGATGGGAGTAGTATGGAGGCGGTGAGGCCTCTGCGGCAGTACAGCCGGCGACGGGAGGCAGGAGCAGGCGGCATGACTGGTGCTGCTTTGGGCGGCTGGAGCAAGAGGACCAGAGGTTGAAGAAGCACTATGGCCGTTGGATGGACATGGTACGGTCACTAGAGCTAGAATCGTTCATATTGACTAAGTTGACAAAGCCCTCCGTCCCGGTCAACTTAGTAGGCCCACAAGTTAGCTTCCCACCAAGGTGAGTCCCAGCTAGCAGGGGGAGTATTCATTTTTTTGTGCGTAATAAAGAGGCACTTCCAGTGGGTCCGAGCTGACAGCGGGGGGAACGTTTTTTTTTGCGAAATACGGTGGTGGCCCGTCCGGTGGGTACCAGCAGTCAGGGGGAAGCGTTTTTTTCGCGAAATAAGGTGGCCCGTCCGGCGGGTCCCTGCTGTCAGGTGGAGGAATGATTATTTTGCGCGTAATAAGGAGGCACTTCCTTGCGGCCACCGTGGACCCAGCTGTCAGCCTCTCCACGTATAGTACTCTTCCGATGGAAGTCGGTCGTTGACCACGTTGACCACACCGCGCCGAGAGCACCAGGCGGTGGACGACAGTGACGCCTAGGAAGGGGACGACGCGGAGCCGTGGAAGACGCAGCAGTGGAAGCCCGCGTGGAGAGGAGTACGAGGGTTCACTGGTTCGGCTGCGGTGCGAGGCTGCCGTCGCCGTAGAATAACAGGGGTTGTGGGTGAGTGGAGGGATGGCCTGGCCAGCGGTGGGAGTAGTATGGGGGCGGTGAGGCCTCCGCGGCAGCACAGCCGGCCACGGGAGGCAGGAGCATGCAGCACGACCGACGCTGCTTTGCGCGGCTAGACCAAGAAGACCAGAGGTTGAAGAAGCACTACTGCCGTTGGATGGACATCGTACGGTCACTGAAGCTAGAATCGTTTATATTGACTAAGTTGACAAAGCCCTTGGTACGCTCCAACTTAGTAGACCCACAGGTCAGCCTCCGAAACAGTGCGCCCCAGATGTCAGGGGGAGGGATCATTTTTTGGGCAGCCGAAGCTAAGAATATCCGAGATTGAAGAGAAGCACGACATCCGTTGGATAGACATCCAACGGCCACTGCTGCTAGAACCGTGTGTTGACTATAATAAGTTGACAAAGCCTTGCATATGCGTCAACTTATTTTTTTTAGGGGACGCGTCACTTAGTAGGCCCACAAGTGTGTGGCAGAGAACTTATAGCCCATTTGCGTATTGTAAGAATGTACAACCCATTTTTGAATTCTAATGGAATTTACAACAGCCCATTTACAGTTTGTTAAAAGTACAGCCCATTTTCTAGCTAGGACAACGATTAATAATTTCAACCAACCGTTGAAGACAGAATTCAATAAAATTTCCCACATTTTGATGGGACCCAAAAATATTTTTATCCCGAAATTTCTATTCATATTAAATATAAATTTGTATTACGTAAAAATCCAACGAAACATTGCGCGCGCAACAATGATTAAGATTTTCAAAATCCATAAATAATATTTTATAAACTAATTTCGTATTTGGTGCACTTTTTTATAGTTACTGCCCAGTTTTTATAATTACATCCCATTTATTATTTTTAAAGCCCATTTTCCTGTTAAGCCTAATGCATCCCTCCTAGGAAAGATTGGCAGCATAGCGGGGCGGAGAATAACAAGTTGACCTTGCCTGGGTATTCCTCAAAAAGACGTATAGCTGGGCTAGCCATTTTCATCTTGAAAAATGCAGTATCTGGGCTGGATATCTGGCCTGGGCTAGACGGACCACAGCCCGCCCAGTTAATACCCTGCTCTCCTCTGAACAACAACGAAATTATCGCCAAGAAAAACTTTGCAGTGCTCACGCCTCAAAAACACAAATACTACTCGAACTGCTTGGTCCCAGCTGTTGGCCGCACCTTGTGCAATTCTCTTGTTTATATTGACTACATAGGTTGACAATGGTGTGGGACCGTGATGTCAGGAAACCAGGAGAAAGCAAAAAAAATATAGTTGTACATAATAAGGAGGCACTTGCGTACGTACGGCTATGGCCCTAGTGGGTCCCTAGTGTCATCCAGTCAAAATAAAGTCATCTCCTGAATCCTCATGTTCGTTGACCATGTTAACAATGCTCGGCGCCACGATGAGCGCAACAACTCGAAGGACAATGGAGAGGGCCTCGCGGGCCCTACGAAGGTCTGATACAGCGCCCGCTGCTCATTCAGGAAGCCAGGATCATCGGACACCTATGAGCACCTTCGAGAAACTGAGACGGCATGAAATGGTAAGGCCGCGCTTGGGAGCTCTGGTTTATTTCAAACCTGTATTAACATACAAGTGTAACTTACTCGTCATCGGAAGGCCCGAGGTCTGTAAGTAAAACCGGCGGGTTACGCGTGTAATTTGAGAGACCAGTGTATATTTTACGAGCATTGCTATATGGACGACATTACCAGACGATACATGCACGACGTGCGTATCATGCCATCCATGGGCAAGGCTGAAACAACAGCTAACGGCTGGATTAGCAATCGTCTGAGTGTCGTTCAGCATTTTTATCATGTGTGAAGTACTTCCGATATTTTACTAGTCGAAATCGACCAACCAAGCGCCTTCGCCCGAGACCATCTGCTTTAATTTACAAGCGTCAGTTTTACATGCGGTTTTGGTTGGAAAACGACGATCCAATCACGGCCTAATATCATGAGTTGGTCGGAAGATCATATGGTTTCATGTCTAACCTACCCGACATGTCATATAGGCTATGAATGAAACATCAGACGATGAACTTCTTACGCACGGAAACAACAGAAGAGGATGATCTTCTTAACAAGCAAATCACTGGCATTAGATCGACTTGCAAAACAATACGAAGCATTATTCTCAGGAGGCACGGTGAATAGCTCATGATGCCGCATGCCACAACATTCCAAGCTCAACTTTGCAATCAAACACAAGGCCTGGCATTACATAGACAATATTCAGAACAAACTCTTAACACAGGAATATCTCAGCAGAGTAACTATTTACTTCTAAACTGAACACATGAATAGGAAAAAACACTCGACGCTGCTCACAGCAAGGGCGTCCCACTCAAAAATATCAAATGCATGTCTTTTGGCTAACATCAATGAGCAAATTTTGACAAGGTTTTCCAATTCTAATATATTAAACTAACGTCTTCTTGCTAACATCAATGAGCAAATTTTGACAAGGTTTTCCAATTCCAATATATTAAACTAATGTCTTCTTGCTAACATCAATGATTAAACTTTGACAAGCTCCTCCCCTTCAAAATATGTAATGCCTATGATCGTGTCCTGTCTTAGCTTCTTGTACTTGTTTGGGCACTTCTTGCCCAGGGCACTCCACGTGTTGTTAAATTGCCAATGGTCTCTGCAGACTAGTCATGTCACCGGTGTCTAATAATACTCTATAAAGCTTCTCGGTCATTCCTTCCGTAATGTACCGCATCCAGTGACTGCGTTTTTCTGCAAAGTGGAACGACCAACTGGACCCAGTAACGTAGCAGTTTGCCTTGGACACATTGGCTCCTTTTGTGCAGTTCAACTAAAATCAAAGTCGGAATAAAACCGAGCTTTAATTTTGATATCCCTGTAAGCAAGAATAGGTATAAGGGAAACAATTACTGAGAAATAACGGTTGATGACTTGTCTTAATGGGAAACAAATCAGGAGAGGAGCAATTCTCCATCAGTGTGATTCATTCATATTAACTGAATCTTAACAATGCCTTGGTTCAACATGTATAAAGAACGACAAAGCAGAAAAGTACCATTCCTAAAACAATGCACTGAAATCAAGCAAAGTGTTTCGCGTAGCGAAGCAAAATGTCGCAATAGCAACAAGTTGAATAGATATCATGTGGTAGAGACCAAGATTTGAAACAACTCGACAGGAACACTGGAAACAAATCTCGATCTCCTTTTGTGCAGTTCCACCAAAATTAAGCAAAGTCACCGGTGTGACATTCAAGTTGAACTGCACAAAACACTCTTAAAACATAAGTGTTTCGAGTAGCGAAGTAAAATGTCGCAATAGCAACAAGTTAAATCGATACCCCTGTTTTAACAGAGGCAAAAAAGGAAACAATTACTTGCCGATAAAGGAGGATGGAACAAACGGTGACAGAAAGAAGCATCTAACTTATCTTGGATGGAAAACAAAGTAGGATAGTAGCATTTCTAAAACGGTAGCATTGATTCATATTAACAGAGACACTCTCTTGAAACAACATTCGTTAAAAAATGTAATTTACTTTTAACAGTGGCATTGCTTCAATTTTTCGACGGCATTCTTAGATTAACAACAGCAAAATAGCTGTATGGGACATACTAGCACCATGTGCGTCCACACATATAAATGGGTGATGCAGAGTATGTAGCCAAGCAACATATCTGTGTTGGTCCCATATTTGTTCTCTTTGAACTTTTTTCCTATGTGAGGGCAGCAAATCTAGTCCTGCACAAACTACCCGACCCCCCCCCCAGTTTCTTTCCCTTTTCAACAAAGAGATCGGTTCCTTACAGATGTGTGTACTGGGTTACCCCTCTTTTTCCCTTTTCGACCAACAAAGCGGCTGGATAGCCAGTCTATACTACTTTTCCCCCCTCCTTTCCTCATTGAACCACGTCCTAGATTCATGCTCCACCCCACCGCACCTTTCTTTCCTCTTTGACCCAAGACCTAGATTCAACTACAGATCGAAAAAAGATCCACATGCAGCTAGAGCAATGACGGTTTCAAAGAAACTTATACCTTAGGGTCGTCGGGATGTGGGAAGGCGTGCGGCGGGAGGCCGGATCTGCCCACACTATGTACGGCAGCGAGGAAGAAGGGGTCGGTGGCCCTCCCACACAGGCGCTGGGTGAAAGAGAACAGTGCGGCCGGCAGTGGATTGCCTCCCTTGCCGAAGGCGATAGAGTTAACGCTGCACCTCCTCCCCTTCCCAGTGCGACGGGATACGGACGCCTCCTTCACCAGCTGTGAGGGGGGAGAGAGACAAGAGGCCAACACAGTCTTGTTTAGATCTGGTGAAGAGAGGGTGAGAGACTGTGAATATAGCAAACCCTAGCAAATGAACCCTGAGCCTCCAGCGTGTAACATATATGTATTGCGGCGAGCGTGTGGAGAGTGCAAACCCTAGCGAACAAGTGGTGAGGCTCCCGCTTATATATATACTCCCTCTGTAAACTAATATAAGAGCGTTTAGATTACTAAAGTAGTGATCTAAAAGCTCTTATATTAGTTTACGGAGGGAGTACTAATGTAGTACGGACTGAGCTCCGGTGCCTTCACTCCATCTGCTTTTGGCTGTATGACAGGTGAGCCAGCCACATTTTGGGCCCACCTGTCATAAACCCAAAGGCAGGTGCACTAAGTCAATGAAGCTGCATCCATATAGTACTCTCGTGTGTATACGACTAATATATAGTGGAGTGGTTTTCTTATTCTCTCCATAACAATCGTTTTAAATTGTGTAAGTACGAAACGAAACTCTTTATTTAATGTACAGAGGGAGTACTACTTCCGATGAACTAACAATCCACGCCCACGCGTCCTGGTCGCACTTCCTGTCCTTCATGTGTGGTACACTACCATCCCTTAAGTGAACAACCACACATGCGCCAAATTATCAGAAACGTGTGAGAGTGTGTACAAATAAAGAATTTTAATTTCAATTATCGAAAAGGTTTGAGAGTATTACAAAGTTTGACTTCAGTCAAATCTAATATGCGGAGTAAATAAAAATGGAGGGCTACTACGTCCATCCAGGTTTTTAGTCCACACCATTTTTTAAATCAAAGTTAATAGCTGGACAAATAAAATTACAGGGGAGCTGGAGACAAAGTTGTGAGAAGGCTTAGAAATCAATACAAAACGTATGCTCTTAGTACCAACGTCGATCCTTCTTCGAGGAATCATTTGGTTCATAGCCAATTGTGTGATAAAATTGCACCAACGTGAAAGACGACTGTGTCTCCAATGCAACCAAGGTGAACTGACGAAGGATATCATCTTTGTGCATAAGAAGCAAAGAGCACTGATGGAAAACAGCTTGTTTTTCATTGAAAATCGATCAGCTTCACTAGCCGACGCAACCATGAGCATCGATAGGTCATCATGGTGATGCATCATCCATTTGGCATCAAGTTTGGGTGAGGCACGTATGAAGTTCGACAAATCCTCACTGTGGTCTGTTTCTTCTCAGTAATCAAGCTCGAGGAAGGAAGAACCACGTGGCAGAGGACAGTGAGGCGGAACAACAATGGCCATCCAATTTTGTGCAGTTCCACTAAAATTGAGGAAGACATGCCCGGGTATGGAGACACGCATCACTGTTTCCAAAAATATAAAAAAGGGTTAATGAAAAGTACACCAACAAACAGAAGCATCATAATTAAATCTTGATGGGAACTAAACCAGGATACCCGAGAAAAAAAGCATTTCTTCATTTAACCAGTGATAGTACTACCACCATATGGACAATGACCGCACAACCACCATGTACTTTTTGTCGAAACAACATGTATACCTCCACCGAGTATAATAGTACTAGTAGGTGATGTTGGACCAGCCGACGAACCCTAGCTACTATGCATGGGGAGCTGGGGAGTAGTCGCATAGAAGAAAACCCGCACGCAGCGACCTGGGGAGCTGGACCAGTACAAGAAGTTATACCTCAGGTGGGCGAGATGTCGTTTAGGCGGGCGGGCGAGATCTGCCCACACGACGGCAGCGAACAAGGGCACGGAGGATCTTCATCCGTGCCAGCGCCAGCTCCGAGAGGACGGTGCGCATCGGCTCCCCCCGTCGCTGACGGCGATAACGTCAATGCTGCACCTCCTCACCTCCCGCAGCGGACAGGATTCGGCCGGATCTGTGACCACCGGTGAGGAGAGAGATAGACTGGACACTGTCATCCTGTTTTGATATGAAGAGGGTGAGAGAGTGAGGTGCGAGAAACTCTATCAAAGAAGAGGCTATAATGGAGTAAAAAATCTCTCCATAGTAGTGGGTTTAAATAGAATACGCGCCTTCTCGGAAAAAAGAAACGAAAACTGGCGGACAATTTTTTAAGGGTCTGTCTAGGACACATCTAGATGTGACATAGTTATGTCACATCTAAGTTGATGTCCACTCTATTTGTGGTCTTTTTTTGGGGTCCTAGTTTTTTTGTTTCTTGTTGCTACATTATATACTTGTGGGAGCTTAGATGTGATATCCTTAAATAACATCTAGATGTGAATTGGATAAACTGATTTTCTAACGTACCAAGAAAGAAAACTCGATCAAAAACACGCCCCCGCTTCCAGGCCGCGAGAGTCGTCGCGCACATACACATAGACATAGACATGCATATCCGTGTTTACGTAAAATTCCATTTCCATCTCCATCTCCAATCATATTTGTCCAACTGGCACATTATTTACATTGTTAATTATATATGCAACAATATTAACGTACAACATCTCTTGTTTGCGCACGTCCGGACCGCTGTCACGGCCGGTCCTGACCAACCCGAACCCTCTTCATCACCCGCACGTGCTTCCCACCCGAAACGGTCAGTGCCGCATTCATGCCCGGCCAGAGCGGGCGCGACCTCTCACTGGCGCCGGCATTGAAGCGGCGCGCCGACTGAGAGAGTGTCGCCCGCGCCGCTTTCGGGTGCACGCGGCTGCTCCGCGTTCAAAGGTCGCAATAGCCGGCTACAACATGCATGTAAAAAGTTTTTGGGAGTCCGTGCTACAGCTAGCTGTCCTCCCCCAACTCGTCAATCTCTTCCAGTAGTGCCAGTAGTACTCCATGGTGCGATCCATCGACAAGCAGGCGGGAAAGTTATCGTATACTCGGTTTGCGGTGAGTGGCATGCCGAGCAACCGTGTGGGGTCGAGGCGTGGAGGAGGCTGAGACACGAACATGACAGACGTGATTTACTGTGTGATTTGACTGCTCCTTAGTGGCCCCTACACGTACTCCCCCTAAGTGTATGCAACAGTTACACGTACACATGGACGCTGCGCGCGACGCCCTAATGCATGCATGTCCGAGCACACGACGGAACAAACACGGTCATGCTAAGTGCTCAACCTACACGTGCATGCACACACATACTCAGTCAGGGTGAGCTAGTGACCGTATAAACACCGGAAAATATATATATTGAGTGCAATGAGCGTATTATGAAGTCCACTGACCGTATTTTTACAAATATACAGTGCTGATAGTGTATTTATCTCGTTTGAAATTAATCCATATTAACCGGAGAGGAGGCAGTATGGACTAGCATTACTTGCACGCGGTGGCTCGCAGGACAACGAGAAACTTTTGACTAATGCAAGCTCTCCCTCGCTCAGGCGGTGGACGTGCAATAGTTAATTCGGTGTCAGATTGCCAGAAGCATACACTATACTACTAGTGGTACTATTGTTCGACTTCCCGAATAGGCGAACAGCCAAGCGCAAAGTTTACTAATATAGTCTATAAAAGTACGTACTATACTAGTACTAGGAACCGGATGGAGGAGCGTCTGCACTCTTATTATAATTTTAAAATGTGATAAAGCAATCTTCAACACATTTGGTTATCTTCGAGGGTTCTCGCATGTGATAATTGAAGTTGATTGCATGGAACACTCGCCACAATTCTCGCTTAATTCTGGCTCATATCCTGTTACAAATAGTAGCGCTCGGTAATATTTCCTCTTTTTTTGTTATTCAGCATGTAAACAGGTCAGCAAACCTTGCGGCGCATCTTCGTGTGAATAGTGCTTGCTGCACTTTGAATGTGGCCGAGAGCTAGCTTGATGAAACACCTCGCTTCCTACTTATTTTTTTGCGGGGTACCTCGCTTCATAGTGACCAGTGTCTTGGCTGATCGTCCTAAGAATGCTTATATATGAATAAAGCTCTCTCATTTACCCGCAAAAAGGATTGAGCCATATTAACCGGAAAGGAGGGAGTATGGACTAGCACTACTTTTTGGTGTGTCTCGTCAACTCGCAGAACGAGGAGAAGCTTGCAGGACAAGGTGAAGCTCGCTTACGCCTTTTGACTAATGCAACCTACCCTCAGTGGACATGCATCAGTCCATTCGGAGTCAGATTGACAGAGGCATACACTATAGTACCCAACATGCGGAGTACCATCATTGTTCGACTTCACGAAGAGGCGAAGAGCCAAGCGCAGTAGTACGAGTAGTACTACTACTAGAACCGCATGCTGGAGCATTTGTACTCTTATTTCTTTTTCTCTCTGATAAAGTACACGTTTATTCCGGAGAAGGGCGGAAAATGGCAGCCCAACATGGCAACATGTACTGAATTATATCGATCAACCAACCATGCTTGAATATATCTTGGCCTCCATGCGAACCCGTCTGTGTGTTCTCGCTCCTCGTCTCTCTCAAGGAACGGCGGGTTGGCTCTTTGCCGTCAATTGAGATCGGTTTGCTCACACTCCTGTCCCACATGTCAGTCATATGCCAAGAGGAGGTGCGTTGACCGACTAGCCATACGCGTACTTGGTTTTGAACCTTCATACTACTCCTCCCTCCGTCACAGTTTACAGGGCGCGCTTCATTATGATGCATTTCTCTCAATGCATTTCCACCACCAGAGAGACTTTAGACGCGTCTGGTTTAATGCTCAATTAATTAGGGCGTTGTAACCGCAATCAAGTCCACAATTTTCTCTCCATGTAACTATGGAATGGAGTAAGTGCATGCATGTGTGTACCCGTGGTGGAAGCACTGCATGCATGTGTGTACGCATTATTCCCTCTACTAGTAATAGACGCCGTGCTATAACTACCAATGCTATTTTTCAGGCCGATCGCTAGTCGCCTTGGTCCCACAGATCTTTTTTCTTTTTTCTGAAGCGCGCTGTATAAACAGTGACGGATGGAGTAGTATGAGCGGATTCAAAGAAGAGCGTATTGATGGTTGCTTCTTCAGAGCAACTTATAGTGGGAAAGGTGGGGCTTACGATTTGATTGCTCATTACTCACTATTAATGTGGCGCAACGACCGGGCTGAGTCCCCCATGCGGTTGTGCACTACCCCCTCGGTTCTTAAATATACTCCGGAGTATATTTGTCTTTCTAGAGATTTCAACGAGTGACTACTCAAATATTTGTCTTTTTAGAGATTTCAAATGGACTGGCACATACGGATGTATATACATATTTTAGAGTGTAGATTCTCTCATTTTGCTCCGTATGTAGTCACTTGATGAAATCTCTAGAAAGACGAATAGAATATTTCAGAACGGAGGGAGTACACATACGAAGCAAAATGAGTGAATCTACACTCTAAAATATGCCCGTTTGAAATTTGTAAAAAGACAAATATTTAGGAACGAAAGAGTATAATTTTGTGCATGGCACATGGACCCGGATGATGAAGAGGCTTCTGGCAATGCTATCAAGCTTCCATCGTTTGTTTACATAATTGACGTACTATACAAATAATTTTCCAGTGAGACATGAAATTGTACAATGGTGTGAACTTTCAGCTTCTGTTTCGCGTGTCTTGCCATCGATGCTCTTTTGGAAACAATAAAAAACTAACTTCCTTGCTAATGCATGTCAATTATTAGCAGATCAGAGCTAATAATTACATCACAACTGAAGACAGAGTTGTGAGAAGGTGTTAAATTAAAATGGATCCATGCTTTCATTGGCAACAATGTCCCCCCAGCTCTGTCTAAATCAACAAGGCATGTTGGAAAAAAAAGTAGCTATCTGGAGCATGCAACATTCCGATCATTTTGTGCAGTTCCACTAATATAGAGCTGAGCGTCCCTGTTCCAAAGGTATTAAGTGTGATTACGATAATAGAGGACTGCTGATGAAACAATAAACACATAAATAGAAGCCGGTCACCTTTGCAGTTTCTTTTAAGACTAACTAGTCTCGGAGTTGGATGAGGAGGATAGAGCAAAACCAATCTCCCTTTATGCAGTTGCACTGAAATGTAGAGACATTGCCCATGTGACATTTTAGTACAAATGCACAAAACACTCTTAAGAAAAAAGTGATTTGTGCAGTTCACCAAAAGGTCGCAATAGCAATGAGGTGAAATGGATAGCCCTATTTGCAAAAAAGAGGTAGAAAGGAAACAATTACTGGCCAATAATAGTTGATGACACATGCGACGACAAAAAGAAGTATATTCCTTGCCCTAAGGGAAGATAACAACACGGTTGTGTTTGTCTAAAACGGTGTGAGGACGAGAATGCAATTTGGAAAGTACGCTGGATGAGCCACATTTTGGGCAAAGAACTATGGAAGATCCACATGCAGCGACATGGGAAGACGGGCAGTGAAGCAAGGGCGAAGGGGATACCTGGAGGTCGTCGGGATGTAACTAGGTGAGCGGCGGCGGGCGGAATCTGCGAGCAGGTGGCGTAGGCCCTGCCACGCCGGAGCTTGGTCAGAGAGAACGGCGTGTACCACAGATCGAGGCATGCTGCCTCGGCGCCGTCAAACGGAGAAATGATGCACTTCCTCCCTTTCCCCCGGCGGATGGGATGCGGCCAGATCAGTGACCAATGGTGAGAGAGAGAGAGGGAGGCCACGACACTCCCTTTCCCCCGGCGGACGGGATGCGGCCGGATCAGTGACCAACGATGAGAGAGAGAGGCCACCGCAGCCTTGTGAGATACTCTGAAGAGCGACAAACCAGGCACGCAAGGCTCCATTGTATATAGTGAGCGGACTACCTTTTTCTCCATAAAAATTGTTTTATATTCTATGTACGTGCCATTGAGCGCTATAACTTTATTTAAAAATAACGCGGCAACGCGTCGAGTCGAACTTTGTTTCGTGCAGGCGTGGTACACGACCTCCTTAGGTAAACAACCGCTACAGGCGTTCAAATTAGCATGTGGGCTGCCATTTCGTAAAGAAATGAGCTCCACCGTGTACCCGCGCGGGTGTGGCTGGGCACGAAGCGTGAGTACGTGCACGGTGCACCTATTCTCTTCTTGTATACGTACACCACCTACGTGGGGTTGTGTGAGAGAGATACAAACCTAGAGAGATATAGT
>NC_041381.1:451746158-451787377 GCF_002162155.2 Triticum dicoccoides | reverse complement strand
GGTCAATCAAAAAATGTAACATATGCAATGTGTGTGAAATAGAGTCCTGGATATGACATATATATAGAGGGGGCGATCCACGAGAAGAGAGTGGAGGTATCACCGGCTTGAGGTGTCCATAGAATCGAAAAGAGGGATGATGTGTGTGTGCGCGCGCGCGATTGATAAAGAGTGCCATCGAATTTGTGTGTGCCCACGTCAAAGATATAGAGTGGCTGGCCTACTGGAACGTGAGAGGGGACATGTGCAGTTTGTCTCTGTGGCATGGATACCTACCTGCAGCGCTCGACTATCGGTGTGTGGTGGGGGAAGAGGGAGGCCCAATTAACTATAGAGGTACAATGGCTGGTATATGTGTGGAGGAGGAGAGAGGCCTACCTCATGTATTAAGGAGATCGATCTGCCTCATGTATTAAGGGAGATCGATCGGCATCCATGCATATGTGCATGAGAGGAATAAGGTTGGGAGAGAGACAGAGCTAGAGTGTTGGAGGGGGTGGTAGTGGAGTTGCTTCTAACAAATGGTGGGATAGGCTTGCTAGACAAACGGAGGGCACGCCCGCAATATCAGTAAGAGAGGAGATGGCTGCTTGTTGTCTGTGCATGTGTGTGTGAGAGACGGGTCAGGAGGCATGCATGGATGATGAGGGGGGACGATGTGGCTGTGGTAAGTAGACATAACTACATAGGAAGATCAATCGCCCTTTGTTAGAGAAAGGAGAGACATAACTTGTGAGGTATGTAGATCGATGGGGGGGGGGTAGTTAAAGTCGATCCAGGTATATGTTGGGAGATTGATCGGTATACATGCATGTGTGTGTTAGAAGCAAACGAGGCACGAGGAGAAGGATAGAGATAGAGGGATGCATGTAGGAGGTGGTACGAGAGGCATACTATATCGAGCGGGGAGGAGTGTGCGAGTACGAGAACGATGAAAAGAGTGGTGGGAGTGAGGCATGGATGGTGACAAGAGAAGAGGGGAAGCTTGTGTTTGTGCTAGGCACACCTGGCCAGAGAGGCATATCGATCGATGTGTACCATAAAGAAGGAGCTAGGGGGGCTACACACACCATGGGTGAACGACCTAAAGTGAAAAGACGAATTTGCGTGATGGAGCTAGAGAATGCTGAGGGAGGGTGAGAGGGATGCGGGCGTGTGCATGCACAAGAGAAAGTTAGCGCTAGCTACAAAGATAAGAGGGTTGTGTGGGTGTAAAAGACGAATAGAGATCATATATACTTCATTATAAAAAGCGAATTCAGATATTTGAAGAATTTATCATAGTGTTTTAAACCGACGTATGTGTGAATATATATAACGGTGATACACATGGTGTGTTTATGAACATGTTATACTACATTTAATATATTTTATCTCTACTCATATAAAAAACGGAGTTGTTGATGATGGTGTGCCTGCCATCCTGCATTATAGGCTGTCCGATTTATATCAGGCGGATAGCAAGGAAATTATGATGGTTGAAGTTGGCAACAATCATGATTGTAGATTCTTATTGAAATAGAGAAACGAATTCGAATTTAGTTCGAATTGCAGCGGTAGTATAGACATTTGGAATGCACTAAAATGTTGGTATGAGTAGGTTACATGCATTATACAGCAAAGCAAAAAAAATTAATCAGACATAACATGGATTCATACTCCCTCCTTCCATCTATATAGGGGGTAATGAGATTTTTAAGACCGCCTTTGACTATTGACAAGATTAATAGTACATGACATGCACAATGTGAAAATTATATCATTGAAAGAACCTTTCACAGATGAAGTTAACGGTGTGCTTTGTGTAAGTTGCATGTCATATATCATTGCTCTAATATTTGGTCAAAGTTAGCATCGAAAAACGCATTAGGCCCTATATAGATGGAAGGAGGGAGTAGCTTTGAATAGCATTTCTATAGTAAAACGGGGCAAGACTCTCTCTTTGTGTGGTGTGAATAGTTTTATTTTTTTGTTTTCTTTTTGGTTGAGGGAAGTGCGAATTGATTTGGTACGTGCAAGTACAATATTACTATGCAGTCAAAAAAAAGTACAATATTACTACACGTTAGGTTTGTCCCTAAAATTCAACCCGCGTCTTGTTATATCCCAAAAATTCAGATATCGTGCTCCCAGAACTGACGCCTTCACAACCCGTGCCTTGCTATCCCGAAATTACAACGCACGCAAAAACTCCCTCCAGCTGCCAAATACCGACACGTGAAATCCCCCTTCTAACCCTGAGCAGAAAGGGCCGCTAGTTCAAATCGGTGGGGACTACTTTTGTAGCACACCCTACATTTTGGACAAGCGCGTCCCTAAGTCATGCTTCACCCCCTCCCATCGCCCTCTTTTTGCCATTCGAAATCCTAGGCCGCCATAACCTCTCCGCTCCAGCCGCGAAACCCCACCCTCCTCCGTCCTCCACGTCACTGCTTCCCAGCCGGAGCCTCTTCCCCAACGACGTCGTCCACCGCAACAGCTCGACGTCCCTTGTCCACCTCCCCGGATGAGGAACCGTCGTCCATCTCGCTGTCTCGCCGGTTCATCCGCCCCGTCCTCCACCTCCAAGGAGCTGCTCCGACGATCGCCTCGTCTGTCGCGCTGCTCCATCCCCACAGCGCCGCCTTAACCTGCTCCACCGGAACCGCAACATCCTCACCGACTCCTCGGACGAAGCCAAGGCCTACTCGGCGCCACCAAAGAGGTTGTACACTCATCGCATTGCACCTTCTCCTTAACTCGACCTCCCGGCGCCGACGGTGCTCCATCCCGCACCCCCATGGAGCAGCTACCTTGAAGCCGGCGCCGCGGCCGACATCTCCACGGCGGCTCTCCCCCAGTGTGAGGCCCCTTCGGCGGCGGCGTCCATACCAATCGAATCTGCTACTGCTGCTCCGGCTCTCGCTCGATCGCTCGCTCGCCCAGCTGTTGCTGCTGCTCTCCCCCTCGCTCGTGCTGCTGCTCTGCTCCGATTAAGCCACACTTCAGTCGACTGAATCGACTTTTGGGTCAGTCGATTTTTAGGGGTTGGGGGGGGAGGGGCTCGCCGGAGTTAAGGAATAACCACCCGCAGCAGGGACAGGGGCTTGCCGGAGAGGTACCCCACTATCTATCTTAGGGTTCAGGGTGGGGGGAGGTGGGCGGGGGGCCTAGAGGACTGGTCGGGGCAGCGGTGGCGAGTTGTTTCCGGGCAGCGAGGCAGCGTTGGGGCCGGCGGTTCGGCCGGTGGTGGCAGGCGGCTCAGGGGTGTGCAGGTTGAAGATGAACTGCAGGCCCTCCCTAAACTACATGTCAAGTGTCTCTCTACTACCATTGTGTTCAGTTTTGACAGTAGCATTCAGATTCCACAGTTAATTTTAGTTTCGACAGTTAAGTTCGGAGTCAACAGTTTTTACCTCATCTGTTGTAGTCAGGTGGTTTTTGGTGATGTTAATTTTACATCCATTTTTCATCATCTATTGGAGATGCTATTAGAATATCACTTGAGATTGACGATGTCTGTCTTGTGCTGCTTCAGCCTTGACGTTTTTACGGCTCACCGGAGCTGCTCCACCGACAGAACGATCCATCACAATAGAGCAGTGCCCTGGATGCTGTCTATAGATTCCTCAGATCTTCCTCCACACCTCTGACAGCCACCTCTGCCTCAACTGCTTCAGCGACCAACCCAATGATGCTGAGGTCGACACGGCTACGGCAAAGAGGTTGTACACTTGTTGCGTCACTTATTACTATACATTCACGTCGATCCATTAGGGCTATTTTGGTTCAACGGAAAAACGTCGATCCACTGGTTGTTACCATCACTCTAAATTTCTGCATGCTCTCCTTACATAATCTCACCATATTTTTTTCGTATGCATGTTAGATATTGTACATAGTCATGCTGAACATGTAGAGAAAAATAGAAGAGTTTTGCGTGGCAATATAATGTCATGCAGACATCGCTCCATGGTGGGTTCAATGGCAAACCCTCCCCACCCCTCTCTAGATTGTAATCCAGAGGAAGATATCTGTTGTAAGGCGTATTCAGACGCCGCTGACCACTCCTATTTACCCCCCAAGGTGTTTGCTCTACCTTGGCATGATGATGTTAGTCATATCATGCATATGTTGCCTTGCAGTGCCTACTTTTGACATCATATATGTCATCTGCTTAGTTTAGACATGTTCTGTAATGCCACCTATTCATATATGGGAATTATGTAGTCTCATGTCTTTCAGACAGCCATAATATATGTGAAATGTGCTATGCCATCCTGTTTAACCAGGCATCATATATATGAATGATATCTTGCCCATCCTTTTCTTCATTACATTTCCATTTGTCGACAATGTTTGTACATTAAACTACTCTTCCTGTGAATCAGCCATTTGGGTGGGAGATGGAAAAATCTGGAGTGAAAACAAGGCCTTCAGAGCAGACAGTGCTACCTGTCGAAGCAGATCTCTTGTTGGGTCCCGATAGCTCCTCAGAGATGGATTCAGAGATAGATGACCAGTCCTATTCCCCCACTGAGGTGTATGCTCTAACTTGGCACAGTTATACTGCTCATATCATGCATACGGTGTCTTGCATTGCATAGTTTAGACATCATATACACAATATTCAACACCATGTTCTTAGTTCAGACATCATATTGAATGCCCTCTGTTTAGCATATAAATCATATATGTGAATTAAATGATGCGATCCTGATTACTTAGATAACATGTAGGTGAATTATGTCATGCGATCCTGTTTAGTTATTCATCATATCTTTGAATTATGTTATGCTATGCTATCCAGTTTAGATAGACATCATATATGTGAAATTATGTCATGCTATCCGTTTTAGTTAAACAATATACATGTCAACTATTTCATGCCCTCTTTTTCCCACACTATGCATCTGTCTCTCATACAATGTCTGTACATTCAACTATGTTTCCTGTTTATCAGCCATTTGAATTGGAGCGGGTGATGCCAGTATCTAGCGGAATAAAAACACGGTCTTCAAATAAAACAGTGCTACCTCTTGGTGGAGATAGCACCCCGGTTGTACAGGCACAAGAACCAGCCCTACCACACATAACCCAAACTCTCGCAGATTGTACTCCTACTACGATGGACAGAGAACCAGCTTCACCCAATCTAACCCCAACCCCAGCCGATAGTAACCCAGTTCCTGTTGACATAGCACCATCTCCACCACAGAGCTCCCAAACAACAACAGTTAGTAAGGCAGCTCCAGTGCCCAAAGGGCTAGTACTATCACGGCGAACCCCAACTCCACCAGTTAGTACGCCTATTCCTGTGGAGGAAGCACAACCAGCCAGTCGTAGTTTAGCATCTATCGCATTTGATGTTGTTAAATCGTATGTGCGTATCTTCCCATCTTGGGAAATATTATACTGAAGATGAAGGAAAATGCTAGTTGCAGGTGTTTGTCCAGGAGTTATGTGTAAGTAATGTTATTCATGGCAATTACTTTGCTTCGTCCCATACATCCTACCTCCATGATGGCTATAATACAACAAATTTTCCCATTTTTCTCTATAGAGAAGGACCGATTTGGAAACTCAGGATGAGGTAACCTGTGCTAATACCTCTGCTATCTTCAAGAATGCTTGGTGGCAGTATCAGAATTACCTGAAGAAAACGTACTTCACCGGCAAAGAAACTCATCAAATTCCCTTACGTTCTCCTGAGACACATTTACTGGACGATGACTGGGAACGCCTTGTTCTGTACTGATCCCGAACCAAGAATGTGGTAAGGTCTATGAGCTCATTTTCTATTTTTAAGTATTTTATTCTTGCGTCTTACTGTACTCTGTTCATGTAGAACAAGTGCCTAAACCTGAAGAACAAATGTTCTAATTTAAGATTCCATTGCTATCATAGTTCAAAAAAGCGCTAGGCGTTAATTGTGCGTTTTGCCACAGCCTTGCGCTTTACTGACCAAAGCGCATGCTTATGCGCAGTTATGCACAGATTATGCGTAGTTATGTGCAATGTGTTTTGCCAATGCCTAGAGCCTAGGCGCGCTTAAGCGCTCGCTTAGGCGCGCCTTTTTTAACTATGATTGCTTTGCTCTTGTATCACTGTATTTACTGATACGAACATTTTTTTAAATTGAAGGATCCAATCGAAACTCCAATGGCACAGCAGGTATGTTCACGCATGTTTCTTTAACAGGGTTGCTCTTATAAATAGCTCTGTTGATTTCAATTTCAATTGTGTATACAGTTGACTTTCATATCATGCACATTACTAGCATCACAATAGAGCCAATAGTGTTGTTGTACATGTAGACCCGTGGTACCCATCTGAAATCTTGTTGTGTCGTGTAGTTTCCCACGCTTTGTATTCTTTCACTGCTTCTTTGTCTTGAACTGATATGATTTGAACCGTGTCTCTATTTTGATTTGGCAAGACAATGAAGTGACCATAGGACATAGATATATGTTTGTTTGATACTTTTATTATGTACTAGTACTTGGCAATAGAAGACTTAGTAGTTTAATCCTGTCCACCTTACTAATGAACTGGTTCACCGAAATGAGTTTCATATACTAGTACATGCTAAACTTGTTATGTGTCTGCTTGTTTCTTCTTTTAGAATGCTGACAAAATATTGGGGAAGAGTGCCTTATTAAGCAATGGTAAAGGAAGTAATGCGGATAAGGTTCAGGATAGTGACACATCCTTGTTGGTCTCCAACAAAGCTGATAAAACAGCTAAGGAAGACTATCTTGAAGACAGCGAGACAACCCCAAAGTCTTGTCTTGGTTTAGTGTTCGAGTTACTGGCCACTACCGCATGCACAAGCTATTCAAACTCACTGTTTGAATCAGTTCGGTTTCTTGAGTCTCAACTATAAGCTGAAAGACATCGATCAGCTGTGTTGCGACAAGAAGCGGAAGGACTGCGGAAGTCCATGGAGCATTCAGATGCATACTTTCTGGTGCAACAGCAAGTGTTGGAGGATTTTAGCGCCAAACAGAACAAAGCTAATCAGCTTGCTAAGCTTATTGCCAACATGGTGGATACCCAGGATAACGTTTCTTGAGCTCTTCTGAATTTGTTTTAGTTATGCTCTTGTTTTGCTGCCGCGTTTATTTGCACAGGTGGCCAATTTTGACGGCCAAGTGTATGTAATATGCTGCTTTGTTCCCTATATTTGCACTGGTGGCGAACTTTGATGCCCAGTGGATGTAATTTGTGTAATAGCAGTAATAGGCTAGCCTTAATTGCTTGCTTATTTATTTCCTTATTGTCTTGTTTAGTTGTTTGCTTGTAGTCACTACAGTTCTTTTTGTGTGTTTTTCTAGTGGCCACAATAGCCTATTTTTGGTAACTAGGCCAAAATAATCATGGCAACACACTGACTGTTGTAACCATGGGCCTCCTGCAGGCCGTATGATCCATGGGCCTTCGTTCGGCCGTAGGACCATTGGCCTTCTATACGGGTCGTAGGATCCATCGGCCTTCTATACGGGCCTTAGGGATCAATGGGCCTTCTATGGGCTGTAGGGTCCATGGGCCTTCTACGGGTCGTACTATCCATGGGCCTCATATGGGCCGTAGGATCCATGGGCCTTCTATGGGGCATATCATCATTTCGCCAATCATGGGCCGTAATATTCGTGGACCATAACGGGCCGTTAATAGGCCGTATTTGATAACTCTATGAAAACAGCCCAACGGGTTTTTTTTGACATGAAAACGGCCCAACGTATTAACGTTCCGCAAACGGGCCGACTGTAACGATGGGCTGAATTTGGCCCACAAGCAGAAAATGACAGTAACGGGCCGTATGTAACCGAATGCTACAAATGAGCCCAAGAATCAATGGGCCCTGAGAAGGCCGAAAGATAACTTGGGCTGGAAACGGCCCAATGGAATAACGGGCCGTTAATGGGTATAAAGTGATACACTGTTCATTACGGGCCAGTTTCACCACGGGCCGTTAATGGGCCAAGAGTTACAAAGGTCCTCATATGGGCCGAAAGAAGTCATGGGTCACACATGGGCCGGAAGTTAAAACGGGCTGAATCATATTGGATGGCCCAGATGACGCTACTGGGCCTAATTCGGATAGGGTGTAACGGGCCCTCGGTTAGCGGGGTGTAAATGGGCTATAAGCGAACAGGCCGTTAACAGGCTTTCCGTGGGCCGGCCCGCCACCTTTTGACCAAGTCAAACGGGCCGACCTTTTCACCGGAATGGGCCTTTGTTGGGCTGTGCCACGTGTCGCCGTATCATAGGCGCCTTCGGTCCAATGAGCGGATGACATCTGTCCCAACGGTGAGCCGACACGTGTTTGCTCCAGCCAATGATGATTTTACACGTGGAAAATCCCCATTGGCCGGGGCTGTTAACGGGTTATCGGATCCAAAACCCGACCCGATAGCTTAACGGCGTTCCGTTACGGTGGATGCCACGTGTCGGTCACCCATGACGAAAGCAGTTCTGTGACGCGCGATTTATTGTCATGGAAGTGGACACTTCCGTGATGATAATTTTGGTAATGTCATGGAACACTTCTACGACAGCACAAGTATGACTGTCTTGATTCTGTCATAAATTTGTCATGGATGTACATGCATGACAAAAAATGCGACCTACTGTGACAAACACGTATCATCACGGAAGTGTATTTTTTTTGTTGTGTAATCGGTGTTAAACCGGGGAATTTGATGAAGGCGTATAAGTAAGTTAAACCAGAGTTTATTATTCAAGAACAAGACGGCGGTTTAAGTGAGGGCTAATGACATGTGGCGAATTACCAACTACTAAGGTTTAAACCTCCCTTAGGTGGAGGAGCCAGAGATGAAAATCTACTAAGTGTTGACAGAAACAGGTTTCACACGATGATGAAATTTATTTGGATCTACCATGCTTCAATAAAGAAAATTTTCTGTGACCTATAAATGGCGTTAAGTAGAACAGAGAAGATTGTATGTTCTACTGAGGATTCTTTACAAAAAAAGGGAAGATCTACTAGTACTGAAAGTGGACTCGGAGCAACTACCGCACGAGATCTACGCTACTGATTGGATCAAAGAAACTATGGCAGAAGCAAAATACGAAGAACTGGGACGAACACTTATGAACACGGATGATCTCGTTAACCCTAGCACAGATCTAAAGATGCGGGAAAGGGAAAACTTACAAGTGCAGGTCTACTGCGGAGGGATGCTGCAAAACTCTGCTTCGATTCAGGGTGATGCAGCGGCCGGAGACGAAGACGACGGTGCGCTCTATGGCGGTGGCGGAGCTCGAGCAGTAGGAGTTCGTGAGAGGAAGAAGAAGAGGCAAGGGGAAAGAATGGAAAGACCCGTCGGCTTTATTTATAAGGAGAAAGGGATAAGTGGCAGGCGCAAGAATCGAGGAGCCTGAAGCGGCAAAGAGGGCGCGCCTGTCGCCTTGATTTTCGGGATACCACTAATGAAGGGAATCTTTTTAATCTTTTTATACAGAGATGATGTCATGATGGTCCGTTGCTGTGTCCATAGGATGACGTCACGGCGGTTTACCAAAGTTTACAGGAGAAGATGGCATGACGGTTTACGGGAATATAAGAAGATGTTCACAAGATTTCTTTAAGTATTGAAGATTGACATGAACAGGTTCAAATCAATCTGGGGCCTAATGTTGGGGATATAACTACTGAGTGTAAACCGGCCAGGAGGGCCCGGTTCACCCTCAACTATATTGAAGCCCACGAAGATCCAGAAGATGGTGTTTACTAATGAAGCTTAGAGGCTCGGAGCCCAAAGGCGGATTAGGGCCCATAGTGGTAAACCGCCATGGTTATGTAACTTGTGTTGTAAGTTAGGAAAGGAGAGACCGAGCCGGACACTTGTATGAGTCGGCCTCGGGACTCTGTAGACCGGCCGGGCGTCAACCTATGTAGATAAAGGGAAGACCCGGCGGCGGTTCAGGGACAAGAAACAACAACTCGAGACTCAGGCAAAGCATATTTACTCCCTGGTCATCGAAACCCAATCAATCCCATCACAACTAGATGTAGGCTTTTACCTTCATCGAAGGGGCCGAACTAGTATAAACTCCCGTGTCCCTTGTCCGGTTTAACCCCTTCAAGCTAACCCGTTGCGATGGCTCTGCGACTAAGTCCTTCTATGAGGACATCTGACGTGTTAATTCCACGACAAACGGGGTCTCGCACGTTGGCTTTGTGGCAGTAGTGCGGGTGGATAACATCATGGACTGGAGCTTGTCGTGCCAGCCCCTGCCACAGGCCTCCAGCTTCTTCTTGAAGGTCCTGGTCTTGAGGCCCCTCAGGACCTCCGCATTGGCGCGTTCGGCCTGGCCGTTGCTCCGTGCATGTGCCACCGAAGCGTAGCAGATCTGCGTTCCAAGGTTAGCACAATACGTTTTGAAGAGATTACAGGTGAACTGCGAACCGTTGTCGGTGATGATGCGGTTAGGGAACCCAAACCGGCTCACAAGGCCCTTGATGAACTTGACCGCGGAACCGGCTAGGATGGTGCGGACGGCTTCCACCTCCGCTCACTTGGTGAACTTGTCAATGGCGATGTAGAGGTAGCGGTAGCCCCCAGGCGCTCGAGGGAATGGGACCAAGATATCCAGCCCCCAGACCACGAATGGCCACGAGAGCAGGATGGTCTGCAGGCCCTGTGCTGGCTGATGGATCTGCTTGGCGTGGAATTGGCAGGCTTCGCAGTTCTTCACCAGCTTGGTCGCGTCGTTGAGTGCGGTAGGCCAATAGAACCCACTGCGAAATGCCTTGCCGATGAGGGTCCGTGATGGCGAGTGGTGTCCGCAATCTCCATCGTGTATGTGGGCCAGCAGCTCTTTCCCCTGTTCCCTAGAGATGCAACGCAGGGAAACGTCATTCGGCCGCTTCCGGTATAACTCACCGTCTTGGATGCCATAGGCTGTGGCCTGCCGGGCCACGTGCTCCGCGTCCTTCTCCTTCTCCGGCAGCGTCCCTTCCATCAGGTATTCCTTTAATTCCTTGGTCCAGCATCCCTCCTGAGGTTCTAGCGTCAAGAGTAGGCGCACTCCCGAGGTCGGGCCACAGGCCGGGGCTCCTGTGGTAGGTCGCTGAGGGAGTTCTTCACGAGGTTGCGCCGTTCTTGAAAGTGGTGGTGCCGCCGACGGCTTGAAGAGTCGTTCCTCGAAAACGCCAGGCTCCTGAGGCAACCATTTGGACACCCTCCTGGCGATGTCATCAGCCTCTTGGTTGGTGCCACGGGGCACATGCTGCAACTCCAGCCCCCAGAACTGCTTCTCCATCTTGCGTACTTTCGTGAGATATGCTTCCATGTGCTCGTCCTTCGGCTCGTACATCTTGTTGGAGAAATTGACGAGGAGTTGTGAATCACCCTTGATGATGAGGCGCTTCACTCCCAGTAATGCCACAGCTTTCAGGCCTACTATGAGGCCCTCGTATTCTGCTATGTTGTTGGAGACCTTCTCGCCCTGCTGGAAACAGAGTTGTATGGTGTAGTAGAGCTTGTCCTGAGTGGGTGATATAAGCACTGCGCCAGCCCCCGCGTCCTGTCGCGAGAAGGCACCATCAAAATACATTACCCAGTCGTCTGGTGCCTCACTTCCTGGGGAGAGAGACCATTCCTCACCCACCTTGAGCTCCGGTGCGTCCATCCATTCTGCCACGAAATCAGCAAGTGCGGCTCCCTTGATGACCCTGGTTGTGCTGAACTCCAACTGAAACGCCTGCAGCTTGATGTTCCATTCAGCGACTCTCCCAGCGGAGTTGGGGCTCCTGAGTACCCTTTCCAATGGGTAGGCCGAAAGAACCTTGATGGGGTGACCTTGAAAGTAGTGTCGCAGCTTACATGAGGCCACCAAGAGCACGAGTAAGAGCTTTTGAGGCATGGGGTACCGTGACCTTGCATCCCGCAGCACCGTGCTGACGAAGTACACCGGGTGCTCGATGACGGTGGGTACGCTAACGTGGCCTGTGTCTTCCGGGGGTTGAGGAGCTTCCTGAGACAATGGAGCCCCCAGCGCTTGGTTGCTTGGTGCGGCCTCTTCAGCCCTGGGGCATCTTCCTGCTGAGCTTGTTCCCTGTTACCGTTGTTGCGGTCCTCGCAAGGCTTTCCTGGTCTTGTGTCGCCCCGGCTGAGGCTGTAGCTAGGCGGGATGCGGCCTTAGCTTGGCGCTCCTCCCGAACTGCCACCAGGGCTGCGCTGGCAGAGTAGGGAGTGGCGGCAAGGTAGATCACCAGGGGCTCGAGAGGGCGCGGCGTCACCATCACGGGAGGGCTAGTCAGGTATTTCTTGAGGTCTTGAAACGCTTCGTCGGCCTCTTGTGTCCACTCAAATGGCCCCTTTTTCTTCATCAGCTTGAAGAACGATAGGGCGCGCTCCCCAAGCTTGGAGATGAAGCATCCTAATGCGGTCACGTGGTCGGTGAGCTTCTGCATTTCTCTGAGGGTTTGGGGCGGACTCATGTCTTCGATTGCCTTGACCTTCTCTGGGTTGGCCTCGATCCCCCTGTGGGACACGAGGAAGCCCAGCAGTTTGCCTGAAGGGACGCCGAACACGCACTTCTCCGAGTTGAGACGCAGGTCTACCTGGCGAAGGCTCGCGAAGGTCTCCTCTAAGTCCTAGATTAAGGTCCTTGCCTCCCGAGACTTCACCACAATGTCATCGACGTAAGCCTCTGTGTTCTTCCCGAGCTGCCGGCCCAATGCAATGTGCATCAGCCGTTGGAAGGTCGCGCCCGTGTTGTGCAACTCGAACGGCATGCAAGTGTAGCAGTATACCCCACATGGGGTCAGGAAGGCTGTCTTCTTTATGTCTTCCACAGTCATCTTGATCTGGTGATAACCCGAAAACGCATCCAGGAAACACAATAGGCTGCACTCGATGGTGGAGTCGACGATCTGGTCGATGCGGGGAAG
This sequence comes from Triticum dicoccoides, assembly GCF_002162155.2. NCBI lineage: Eukaryota > Viridiplantae > Streptophyta > Magnoliopsida > Poales > Poaceae > Triticum > Triticum dicoccoides. Next base: position 451,774,473 of record NC_041381.1, on the reverse strand, counting down.
CGGGAACGGATCTTGGGGGCAGACCTTGTTGAGGTTGGTGAAGTCGACGCACATGCGCTTCTTTCCCCCTTTTTTGGCACGACAACGGGGTTTGCCAGCTATTTGGGGTAGCGAACCTCGCGAATAACACCTGTTGCCTCCAGCTTGTGGGTTTCTTGGACGATGAAGGCATGCTTCTCCGTGGACTGCCGCCTCGCCTTCTGCTTCACAGGGCGTACATTGGGGCACAAATTCAGGTGATGCTCAATCACCTCCCTTGGGACCCCCACTAGCTGCTTGGGTTCCCACGCGAACACCTCCTTGTTCGCAAGCAAGAATTTCACCAGCGCCTTCTCTTGGTCGGGGTCGAGGTCAGCACCTATGGTGAAGGTGGCTCCCGAGGACCCGTCTTCCTCAACTGGCACCTGCTTGGTCTCCGCCTTATCCTGAGTGAACAACTGCTTCTTTTTGGTTGGTGCAGCTTCCTTAGCCTTGGAGGCATCCGCGTCGGCGGGATGCGCCGCCGCGGTGGCCTTGAGGGCCAGCTTGAGCACCATAAGAGCCTCCTTGGTATCTCCAGCTATGGTGAGGACGTCGTCGCTCCCGGGCATCTTCATGAGGTTGTAGGCCGGATGGGTTGCCGCCATGAACTGAGCCATTATTGGATACCCGAGGATGGCGTTGTACGTGAGGCCGATGTGTGCAACGTCGAAATCCACCAGCTCCGTGCGGTAGTTGTCACGGGTGCCGAAGGTCACGGGAAGGTGGATCTGCCCTAGGGAACTGGAGGAACCGCCTCCGATGCCTAAGAAGGGCTTGCTGGGTCGGAGCCGCTCCAACGGTACGTGGAGGAGGCTGAAAGCCTCCACCGACAGCAAGTTGAGGCCAGCACCACCGTCGATGATGGTTGTGGTGACGGCCACCTGGCAGATGGTGGGCATGCAGAGCATCGGGAGCGCACCCGAGCAGGCGGTGTTGACGGGGTGATCTTTTGAGTCGAAGGTCAGGTCGGCCTTGGGCGCCACCCAACCCGGGGGAGCTCCTTGCCGCGCGAGGCGGTGCTGATCTGGTGAAAGAACGGCTTGGCATGGCGCCTGCGAGCCGCTCAGGAGAGCTGCAACGACCGGGGGTGCCGGCGCCGCATAGTGGGCGAGGAAGAGGTCACACAGCTCCTCCGAGGAGGCCACAGAAGACGGCGGCAGGTTGAGCAACCATGCGCGTAGGACACCAGTAAGGCCATGGGAAGCCAGTTGGCCATGACCTTGTCGTTGCCCCCAGCCTTGAGGATGGCCTCCTCGTACGCCAGCAGGAAAACCGCCGGGTCCGTCGCACCGTCATAGCGCGGCGGCATCTCTACTTGAACTTGTGCGGCCACTGCACCTGCCGCAAGGCGGGGGCCAAGGCTCGGAGCCCCCTGGCCCCAGCGCTGGCACCGGTCGCCAGGGCGGGAAGTGTGATGTCCGCCATGAGGGCGAAACACGGTGTTGGCGAAGTGCGGGTCGACGGAAGGAAGAGCTCCGGTGCACCCCTAGCTGGCGCGCCAAATGTCGAATATCGGGTTCAGGCAAAACCCTAGAGGTTTGAACATTGGGGTGCGCATGGAGATTTCCCCCTACCGAATCTCGCTCTCAGCCTCACCGTGATCCCTAAGCTAGCTCAACAACTCACAGCACAAGAGACATAAGATTTATACAGGTTCGGGCCACCGTTGTGGTGTAATACCCTACTCCTATGTGGTGGTGGTGGATTGCCTCTTGGGCTGATGAAGAATAGTAGAAAGGAAGAACAACCTCGCGAGGAGAGGTGTTCTTGTGCTTGGCCGGATGCTCGGGGAGGAATTGACCCGTCCCCTCTACTGTGGTTGCTAGTCCTATTTATAGAGGCCCTAGTCCTCTCCCCAAATATTGAGCGGGAAGGGATCCAACAACGGCCAATTCGAAAGGGGACAACTAGTACGAGCTATCCTGACTGAAGGTGGTCTTCGCCTGTCAAAGGCGCTGGTGGTGACACCGTCTTGGGCTCCATGATGACCTCTGTCCTGCCGTCCTGCTGGTCTTGGTCTTGTTGCACCGATATGGAAACCTTTGCCTGATGCCTCAGTACTCCGCGCCTGTGCTTGCCCCCTTAGCACCAAAGGGGAAATGAGGACACAACGCGCTGGCGCCCGCCTGGCCTTGGTCGTCATGGCTTGCGTCACAGGATCCTCGCAAGGTACCCTTTGTCGTGATCTCTCCGCCCCCTCGCGAGCCTGCCTAGTGAGGCCGCTCACAAGGAGGCCTTGTGTCGTCCGCCCCGCGAGGCTTGGCCCCTCGCGAGGGTCTTGAGTGTTTGGTTGATGAAGACGGGCCATGATGGGCCACTGGTGGAGCCACACCGCGGGCCGTAGGCAGGCAAGTCTGGGGACCGCCGTTCCCAGAACGCCGACAATCATTGAAGAGCAATTGGCAGAAATCTTCACTAAGCCCTTGGATGAGAAAAGGTTTTGCAAGTTGAGGTGTGAGCTAAATATCTTAGAATCCTTGAATGTCCTGTAAAGGGACACACCTCCTACTCGCACTCCGTAGCCGCGTGCTAGGTTCTCACACATGCAACCACACTACCAGACATGTAAGAGGACCAACACAAGAATTGGTGGCATTGCTCCCCCCCAAGGCCCCCGACCACTCCTGTGGAAATGTGAAGAAAAATCCACATATGTGGATTTTTCCACATACTTCTATGTCAAAAACAATAAAAAATTGCCACGCATCCTATATCACATGTTTCTACGCAAGGTAAAAATTCATGATTTCATGACACTTCGAGTGTTCACTAATAATCACGCAACACCAAAACTGAGGTACATTACTGTCATCGCCATCCGTGAGTGGGGCCACACTCCGCAGCCGCGTACTTCATGTTTAGATATCCTACTGCACCTTAAGACATGCAAGAGGACCCGGTGTGATGTTTTCGCGTTTCCCACTTCTAAACCACTAAAACATCACACTAGGTTCTCATAGGTGTCTTATGGTGTGGTGGGATGTCAAAAGAGGAAATAGGCTACTTTGACCCCCTTCACGAATGGTGCTTCAGTCGGCACTTGGAGGGGGGAAACGACGTCGTCCCGCCTGAAAGTGCAATCATGCCCTTAATCATATTTTGATGTTGATGACAACATGTATGTTGGGACTAATCATGTTTATCAAGTATATCTCAGGATTATGTCTCGAAGGCCGTGTGTGGATCATGACGAGGGACAAATGCATATAACTCAAGATTGGAAATACAAGACATTAGCCTTGGCTTTGTTTACGGTGTTCTTGAGTATAGGGATCCCGCACTATTAAGAGGGGATTGTTGGAACTAGTGAAAGATTTGCTCAAATACACAACTCCAGTTTTTCTCTCTCTCCAGTCGTCCGGTACTCTTCGGATGTCCGACCCCTCTCAGCTGTCCCGACGTCCGGCTCTCTACGGTCGTCCGGTGTTTCACCAACAGAATGTTATTTACGGATTTCCAAACCTCTCCGGACGATCGGCCTCCAGACGACCGGCACATCTCGGACGTCCGGCACATCTCGGACGTTCGGTATTTCCACCACAGAACCATATTTATGGATTTCTGGGCCTCTCCGGACGTCCGGGCTCTGGACGACCGACATGTCCCGGACGTCTGTGTGATGTGCACAGATTCGTGGCTTATTTGTTCCCAGCGGCCGGACGACCGATAATTGTCAGACGTCCGGACATACTTGCGCCAACGGACATCCGGGGTTGTCCGGACGTCCAACCCCTCCTATGCACTTAAGTGGCTCAAACGATCACTTTTTCCACACCACTATATATAGGATTCTCCCTTCCACGGGATAAGGTTTACCATTCACTTTGAGCTTTCCAAGAACACTGTTCTCTCTCTCTCTCAATCCGCTACACCAAATCCTAGATCCCCAAGTGATTTAGGAACATTTGAGAGAAGTTCTCTCAAGTGATAGATCCACTCCTTCTCCTTCTTTGCACCAAAGGAATTTGTGATTTGAGCAAGCCTTGAGCTTTTTCCCAACGTTCTTATTACTCTTGGAGGTTGGAGACTCCTAGGCGGTAGGAGTCTTTCGGAGAGGAATCAACCTTTGTGATTACCCCCGGAAAAGTTTGTGAGGGTTTGGAGACCACCCCAAGGTCTACCACTAGTGGTTGAGAAACGCCTTCGTGGTGTTGTCTCAAAGGGAGAATAGGTTGAGCCTTCGTGGCGTTGGTCTGCCTTCGTGGTAACATCCACCTCTCTAACAGTGACTAGCTTCCCTCCAAGGAAGTGAACATCGGCATACATCCTCGTCTCCCGAAAGTTGCGGTTATTCCTAACCCTAACTTTCTACTTGTGGTTACTTGTCTCTTAGCACTTACTTATATCATATTGTGCTTTCTTACCTTCATGCTTGTGTTACTTGCTTAGTACTTTGTACTCACTTGCAATTGTTAGGCTCACCTTCATATTCCGCAATTTTGCCTAAAATTGCTAAGTAATAATTAAAAATTTGTAATTGTACCTATTCAACCCCCCTCTAGGTGCATCTCGATCCTTTCAATTGGTATCAAAGCCTCGTGTTCTATTCTTGTGGCTTAACCGCCCTAGAGCGAGATGAACCCGGATGGGACTCCCCTGGTTGCAGATCCAAAGGATAAAGGTGAGGCTTCTTCTGAAGTCAAGTCCTTTACGTCTAAGGATCCGGAGCGGGCCCTTGCTAAGAAAAAAGAGGAGCATGATGCTTCTCTTAAGGCCTTGGTCCAAATGAGATTAGCCACGTTGTCCACGGTGCTTGCACCAGTCTCGGGTGGTGCGGCTTCAAGGCCAACTGTGCCTGCTCCGTCACTTGGTCAAAAACCTCCTAGCAATGAACAATCCAGTGTTCCTTGGCTTTACACAAGACCTCAGGTTGAGAGACCGAGATATAATCCTCAAGGAAAACCTCCTTTACTTAGTGCCACTTCCGATTTTGCCTTGTGGAGAGTTGCTATGCAGGATTGATAAGTCTCCAACATATCTATAATTTTTCATTGTTACATGCTATTATATTACCCCTTTTGGATGTTTATGGGCTTTATTTTACACATTTATATCATTTTTGGGACTGACCTACTAACTGGAGGCCCAGCCCATATTGCTGTTTTTTTGCCTATTTCAGTATTTCGAAGAAAAGGAATATCAAACTGAGTCCAAATGGAATGAAACCTTCGGGAGCGTCATTTTTGGAACGAATGTGATCCAGAGGACTTGGAGTGCAAGTCAAGAAGCAGACGAGGCTCCCACGAGATAGGAGGGAGCCCCCCCATAGGGCGTGCCCCCCTGTCTCGTGGGCCCCTCAGGCGGCCACCGACGTACTTCTTCCTCCTATATATCTCTACGTACCCCAAAAACACCCAGGAGGCCGACGAAACACAATTTCAACCACCGTCACCTTCTGTATCAGCGAGATCTCATCTTTGAGCCTTCGTCGGCACTCTGTCGAAGGGGGAATCGACCACGGAGGGCTTCTACATCAACATCCTTGCCCCTCCAATGAGTTGTGAGTAGTTTACCACAGAACTACGGGTCCATAGTTATTAGCTAGATGGCTTCTTCTCTCTTTTTGGATCTCAATACAATGTTCCCCCCCTCTCTTGTAGAGATCTATTCCATGTGAAATCTTTTTGCGATGGGTTTATGATCAAGTTTATCTATGAATATTATTTGAATCTTCTCTGAATTATTTTATGTATGATTGAGTTATCTTTGCAAGTCTCTTCGAATTATCTGTTTGGTTTGGCCTACTAGATTGATCTTTCTTCCATGGGAGAAGTGCTTAGCTTTGGGTTCAATCTTGCGGTGTCCTTACCCAGTGACAGAAAGGGTTGCAAGGCACGTATTGTATTGTTGCCATCGAGGATAACAAGATGGGGTTTATATCATATTGCTTGAGTTTATCCCTCTACATCATGTCATCTTGCTTAATGCGTTACTCTGTTCTTATGAACTTAATACTCTAGATGCAGGCAGGAGTCGGTCGATGTGTGGAGTAATAGTAGTAGATGCAGGCAGGAGTCGGTCTACTTGTCACGGACGTGATGCCTATATACATGATCATGCCTAGATAATCTCATAATTATTCGATTTTCTATCAATTGCTCGACAGTACTTTGTTCACCCACCGTAATACTTATACTATCTTGAGAGAAGCCACTAGTGAAACCTATGGCCCCTGGGTCTATCTCTTACCATATTTGCTTCCAATCTACTTTTATTTGCATCTTTACTTTTTGCATCTATATTATAAAATACCAAAAATATATTTATCTTATCTTTCTATCTTTATTATATCTCACTTTCGCAAGTGGACGTGAAGGAATTGACAACCCCTTTATTGTGTTGGTTGCGAATTCTCAGTTTGTTTGTGTAGGTGTGTGGGACTTTTGAGGAGCCTCCTATTGGACTGATACCTTGGTTCTCAAAAACTGAGGGAAATACTTATGCTACTATTGCTGCATCACCCTCTCCTCTTCGAGGAAAACCAACGCAAGCTCAAGACGTAGCAAGAAGGATTTCTGGCGCCGTTGCCGGGGAGGTCTTCGCTCAAGTCAAGACATACTAAGTATCCGTCACAAACCCATCTCCCTCGCATTTACATTATTTTCCATTTTCCTCTCGTTTTCCTCTCCCCCGCTTCACCCTGGCCGTTTTATTTGCCCTCTCTTTCCCAGTCTTCTCCTCTCTTTTCGCTTGCCTTTTTCTGTTTGCTTGTGTGTTGGATTACTTGTTGCCATGGTGCAAGATAATACCAAATTGTGTGATTTCTCGAATACCAATAATAATGATTTCCTTAGTACTCTGATTGCTCCTCTTAATGCTGTTGAGTCTTGGAAAATCAATACTGCTTTGTTGAATCTTGTTATGAAAGATCAATTTGCCGGCCTTCCTAGTGAAGATGATGCTACTCATCTAGATAACTTTGTCGATTTGTGTGATATGCAAAAGAAGAAAGATACGGATAACAATATTGTCAAATTGAAGTTATTTCTGTTTTCACTTAGAGATCGTGCTAAAGTTTGGTTTTCGTCTTTGCCTAAAAATAGTATTCATTCTTGGAACAAGTGCAAACATGCTTTTATCTCTAAGTATTTTCCTCCCGCTAAGATCATCACTCTTAGGAACGATATTATGAATTTTAAACAACTTGATCATGAGCATGTTGCCCAATCTTGGGAAAGAATGAAATTGATGCTTCACAATTGCCCTACTCATGGTTTGAATTTATGGATGATCATACAAAATTTTTATGCCGGTTTGAACTTTGCTTCTAGAAATCTCTTAGATTCGGCCGCGGGAGGCACGTTTATGGAAATCACGTTAGGAGATGCTACAAAACTTCTTGATAATATTATGGCTAATTATTCTCAATGGCACACCGAAAGATCTTCTAGTAAAAAAGTGCATGCTATAGAAGAAATCAATGTTTTGAGTGGAAAGATGGATGAACTTATGAAATTGTTTTCTACTAAAAATACTCCTCTTGATCCCAATGATATGCCTTTGTCTTCTTTGATTGAGAATAATAATGAATCTATGGATGTGAATTTTGTTGGTAGGAATAGTTTTGGAAACAATGCTTATAGAGGAAACTTTAATGCTAGACCGTTCCCTAGTAATTCCTCAAATAATTACGGAAATTCCTACAATAATTCTTATGGTAATTTTAATAAGATGCCCTCTGATTTTGAGAATAGTGTGAAACATTTTATGATTTCTCAAAAGAATTTTAATGCTTTGCTTGAAGAAAAATTGCTCAAAGTTGATGATTTGGCTAGGAATGTTGATAGACTTTCGCTTGATGTTGATTCTCTTAAACTTAGATCTTCTCCTCCTAAGTATGATATCAATGAGTCCCTCAAAGTAATGAGAATTTCCATTGACGAGTGTAAGGAAAGAACCGCTAGATTGCGTGCTAAAAAAGATAGCATTATAAAAGCGTGTTCTTCTAGTTTCCATGAAAATAATGATGAGTATCTTAAATTTATTGATGCATCTCCTATCAGATCTATGTTTTGCAATATGAATTTTGATGATTATGGGACTGATGATGAATCAACTTTGCCTAGAAGGCGTCCCAAGAATTCGGAGTCTTTAGATCTTGATGCTAAATTTGGTAAAAGTGAGATTGGAGAGGTCACAGCTTTAAATAGTATTGAACCCACTATCTCGGATTTCAAGGAATTTGATTATGATAATTGTTCTTTAGAAGGTTGTATGTCCTTGTTGCAATCCGTTGTTAATTCTCCTCATGCTTATAGTCAAAATAAAGCTTTTACCAAACATATTGTTGATGCCTTGATGCAATATTATGATGAAAAACTTAATTTGGAAGTTTTTATACCTAGAAAACTTAATGATGAGTGGGAACCTACTATAAAGATTATAATTAAAGATCATGAGTGTTTTGCTTTGTGTGATTTGGGTGCTAGTGTTTCCACGATTCCGAAAACTTTATGTGATATTCTAGGTTGCCATGATCTTGATGATTGCTCGTTAAATTTGCACCTTGCGGATTCCACCATTAAAAATCCAATGGGAAGGATCAATGATGTTCTTATTGTTGCAAATAGAAATTTGGTGCTCGTGGATTTTATCGTTCTTGATATAGATTGCAATCTTTCTTGCCCTATTATTCTTGGTAGACCTTTCCTTAGAACGATTGGCGCGATTATTGATATGAAGGAAGGGAATATTAGATTCCAATTTCCATTAAAGAAAGGCATGGAGCACTTTCCAAGAAAGAAAGTCAAATTACCTTATGAATCTATCATGCGGGCTGCTTATGAATTTAGTGCCAAAGATGGCACTCGTTAGATCTATCTTCGCTTTTATGCCTAGCTAGGGGCGTTAAACGATAGCGCTAGTTGGGAGGCAACCCAATTTTCTTTGTGTTTTTTGTTTTTGCTCCTATTTAGTAATAAATCTTGCATCTACCTTCTGTCTAGATGTGTCTTTATCTTTTAATTAGTGTTTGTGCCAAGTAGAACCAATAGGATAACCTATGATGATAGTTGATCTGATTCTGCTGAAAAACAGAAACTTTGCATGCACAAATTTAGTTTTGTTAAATCACAGGAACGTGCTTTTGCGTTGATTCTTTTTGCTTCTGATCAATAAACAAAGTTTACAGGACGTCCTATTTTGGTAGGATTTTTAAAGTTCCACAAGTTTGTGTTAGTTACAGATTTCTACAGATTGTTCTGTTTTTGACAGATTCTGTTTTTCGTGTGTTGTTTGCTTATTTTGATGCATCTATGGCTAGTAAAATAGTTTATAAACCATAGAGAACTTGGAATACAGTAGGTTTAACACCAAAATAAATAAATAATGAGTTCATTACAGTACCTTATGTGGTGGTTTTGTTATCTTTCACTAACGGAGCTTATAAGATTTCCTGTTGAGTTTTGTGTTGTGAAGTTTTCAAGTTTTGGGTAAAGCTTTTATGGACTATGGAATAAAGGGTGGCAAGAGTCTAAGCTTGGGGATGCCCAAGGCACCCCAAGATATTCAAGGATAGCCAAAAGCCTAACCTTGGGGATGCCCCGGGAAGGCATCCCCTCTTTCGTCTTCGTTCATTGGTAACTTTACTTGGAGCTATATTTTTATTCGCCACATGATATGTGTTTTGCTTGGAGCGTCGTGTATTACATTAGTCTTTGCTTTTTAGTTTACCACAATAAACCTTGCTGTACACATCATTTTTCATAAGCCTATTTGATTAGAATTTGCTAGAATACTCTATGTGCTTCACTTATATCTTTTGAGCTTGATAGTTTTTGCTCTAGTGCTTCACTTATATCTTTTAGAGCACGGTGGTGTCTTAGTTTTGAAGAAATCGTTAGTCTCTCATGCTTCACTTATATTATTTTGAGAGCCTTTCATAACAGCATGGTATTTGCTATGGTTACAAATTTGGTCCTAGAATGATGAGCATCCAAGTTGGGTATAATAAAAACTATCATAGAAAGTGAATTGGATGCTATGATCAATTTGATGCTTGATAATTGTTTTGAGATATGGAGGTAGTGATATTAAAGTTATGCTAGTTGGGTGATTATGAATTTAAAGAATGCTTGTGGTGAATTTTGTGATTCCCATAGCATGCACGTATGGTGAACCGCTTTGTGATGAAGTTGGAGCACAGTTTTATTTATTGAGTGTCTTCCTTATGAGTGGCGGTCGGGGACGAGTGATGGTCTTTTCCTACCAATCTATCCCCCTAGGAGCATGCGCGTAGTGCTTTGGTTTTTGATGACTTCTAAATTTTTGCAACAAGTATATGAGTTCTTTTGACTAATGTTGAGTCCATGGATTATACGCACCCTTTCACCCTTCCATCATTGCTAGCCTCTCTTGTACCGTGCAACTTTCGCCGGTACCATACACCCACCATATACCTTCCTCAAAACAGCGACCATACCTACCTATTATGGCATTTCCATAGCCATTTCGAGATATATTGCCATGCAACTTTCCACCATTCCGTTCATATGACACACATTACTTTTGTCATATTGCTCTTTGCATGATCATGTAGTTGACATTGTATTTGTGGCAAGGCCACCTTCATAATTTTCATACATGTCGCTCTTGATTCATTGCATATCCTGGTACACCGCCGGAGGCATTCATATAGAGTCATACCTTGTTCTAGCTTTGAGTTGTAGTTCTTGAGTTGTAAATCCATAAAAGTGTGATGATCTTCATTATTAGAGCATTGTCCTAGTGAGGAAAGGATGATGAAGACTATGATTCCCCCACAAGTCGGGATGAGACTTCGGACTTTACAAAAAGAAAAAAAAAGAGAAAAAAAAGAAAAAGAGAAAGGCCAAAAAGAAAAAAAAAGGCCAAAGAAAAAAAAGAAAAAAAAGAAAAAAAGTAAAAAAAATAAAATGAGAGAAAAAGAGAGAAGGGACAATGCTACTATCTCTTTTTCCACACTTGTGCTTCAAAATAGCACTATGATCTTCATGATAGAGAGTCTCATATGTTGTCACTTTCATTTACTAGTGGGAATTTTTCATTATAGAACTTGGCTTGTATATTCCAATGATGGGCTTCTTCAAAGTGCCCTAGGTCTTCGTGAGTAAGCGAGTTGGGTGCACACCCACTTAGTTTCTTTTGTTGAGCTTTCATATATTTATAGCTCTAGTGCATCCGTTGCATGGCAATCCCTACTCACTCACATTGATAACTATTAATGGCCATCTCCATAGCCCGTTGATACGCCTAGTTGATGTGAGACTATCTTCTCCTTTTTTTGTCTTCTCCACAACCACCATTCTATTCCACATATAGTGTTATGTCCATGGCTCACGCTGATGTATTGCGTGAAAGTTGGAAGAGTTTGAGATTATTGAAGTATGAAACAATTGCTTGGCTTGTCATCGGGGTTGTGCATGATTAAATACTTTGTGTGATGAAGATAGAGCAACAGCCAGACTATATGATTTTGTAGGGATAACTTTCTTTGGCCATGTTATTTTGAGAAGACATGATTACTTTGATTAGTATGCTTGAAGTATTACTATTTCTTATGTCAATATGAACTTTTATTTTGTATCATTTGGATCTGAACATTCATGCCACAATAAAGAAAATTACATTATAAATTATGCTAGGTAGCATTCCACATCAAAAATTCTCTTTTTATCATTTACCTACTTGATGACGAGCAGGAATTAAGCTTGGGGATGCTTGATACGTCTCCAACGTATCTATAATTTTTGATTGTTCCATGCGATTATATTACCCCTTTTGGATGTTTATGGGATTTATTTTACACATTTATATTATTTTTGGGACTAACCTACTAACCGGAGGCCCATCCCATATTGCTGTTTATTTGCCTATTTCATTATTTCGAAGAAAAGGAATATCAAATGGAGTCCAAACGGAAGTAAACCTTCGGGAGCGTAATTTTTGGAACGAACGTGATCCAGAGGACTTGGAGTGCAAGTCAAGAAGCAGCCGAGGCTCCCACGAGATAGGAGGGCGCCCCCCCCATAGGGCGTGCCCCCTTGTCTTGTGGGCCCCTCGGGCGGCCACCGACGTACTTCTTCCTCCTATATATACCTATGTACCCCGAAAACATCCAGGAGGCGGACGAAACACAATTTCCACCACCGTAACCTTCTGTATCCGCGAGATATCATCTTGGAGCCTTCGTCGGCACTCTGCCGGAGGGGGAATCGACCATAGAGGGCTTCTACATCAACATCCTTGCCCCTCCGATGAGTTGTGAGTAGTTTACCACAGACCTACGGGTCCATAGTTATTAGCTAGATGGCTTCTTCTCTCTTTTTGGATCTCAATACGTGTGTTTGTCGAGATCCGTTGAATTGTGGGTTTATGATCAAGTTTATCTATGAATAATATTTGAATCTTCTCTGAATTCTTTTATGTATGATTGAGTTATCTTTGCAAGTCTCTTCGAATTATCAGTTTGGTTTGGCCTACTAGATTGATCTTTCTTGCCATGGGAGAAGTGCCTAGCTTTGGGTTCAATCTTGCGGTGTCCTTACCCAGTGACAGAAAGGGTTGCAAGGCACGTATTGTATTTTTGCCATCGAGGATAACAAGATGGGGTTTATATCATATTGCTTGAATTTATCCCTCTACATCATGTCATCTTGCTTAATGTGTTACTCTGTTCTTATGAACTTAATACTCTAGATGCAGGCAAGAGTCGGATGATGTGTGGAGTAATAGTAGTAGATGCAGGCAGGAGTCGGTCTACTTGTTACGGATGTGATGCCTATATACATGATCATGCCTAGATAATCTCATAACTATTCACTTTTCTATCAATTGCTCGACAGTAATTTGTTCACCCACCGTAATACTTATGCTATCTTGAGAGAAGCCACTAGTGAAACCTATGGCCCCCGGGTCTATCTCTTATCATATTTGCTTCCAATCAACTTTTATTTGCATCTTTTCTTTTTGCATCTATATTATAAAATACCAAAAATATATTTATCTTATCTTACTATCTTTATTAGATCTCACTTTCGCAAGTGGCCGTGAAGGGATTGACAACCCCTTTATTGCGTTGGTTGCGAGTTCTCAGTTTGTTTGTGTAGGTGCGTGGGACTTTTGAGGAGCCTCCTACTGGATTGATACCTTGGTTCTCAAAAACTGAGGGAAATACTTACGCTACTATTTCTGCATCACCCTCTCCTCTTCGACGAAAACCAACGCAAGCTCAAGACATAGCAAGGATCATCTTCGACATGGAAACGATGAGATGCTGGAGATCATGGAGTATGGTTATCATGTGGTTGATCCAAAGAACCCTACACCAAGAGAAATCTATGACAAGAATCTCAATGACACTGCAATCATGTGTATAAGGAGAGGTATGGATGACAAGCAAAGGAGACCGTTCATACACATCACAAGTGCCAAGGAACTATGGGAAATTACTATAAGATCCAAGACTGGCACCTCTACCCTCTGGAGTGCTCAAAATGAAATTGCCAAGAGTGTCGTGGAATTGTCACGTCAGATGTCCTCGTGAAAGGACTTAGTTGTGGAGCCATCGCAACTAGGAAGCTTGAAGGGGTTAAATCGGGACAAAGGACACGAGAGGGTTTATACTAGTTCGGCCCCTTACAGTGAAGGTAAGGCCTACGTCTAGTTGGGTTGGTATTGATGTTTCGATGACCAGGGAGCGAGACACGCTATGCCTGGCTCTCGATGAGTTGTTTCTTGCCCTAAGCCGCCAGCGGGTCGTCCCCTTATATACACGGGTGGATGCCCTGCGGCGTACAGAGTCCCGGCCGGCTCATAAACAATGTCTGACTCGGTGACTAGTTAAGTCTACCTTATGATACAGTATTATCATTACAGCGGTTTACTATAACGGGCCTTAAGTCGCCAGCGGGCCTTAAGCCCTTCTTGAACCGCTATCTTCATGCTTGGCCTTGGACTTCTCTCTAATGAGTCTCTTTGCGTAACCCGGCCCCTCCTGGGCGGCTTACACAAATAGCTATATTCCCAACATTAGGCCCCAGATTGATTTGAACCTGTTCATGTCAATCTAAAAAATATTTTTAAAGAATTAAACCTTTAGCCTTCTTGACTATACGAAGGGTTTTTGTTAACCCCTCCATGGCGTCATCTTCTGGATCCGTCTTAACCCGGCGTGATGTCATTCTTCCTGTAATTCATTTTCTATTCCGTCGAATCTTACAACGGATCTTTGTTTTTACTGACCATCCCAAGAATCGAGGCGCCAGAGCCGCTGGATAATAAATATTATCTCCTCGTTTTTCGCACCCTCTCGATCAATCTTCTCTTATAAATAGGGCGACCTAGGTCTTGCCCTCAGTCGTCTTCCTCCTCTCCTCTCTACCACTCGAGCTCTGCCGCCGTCGCCATCGACTCCCTTGCCTTCATCGACTCAGGCCGATGCATCGACCTGACCTTGACCAGAGATCGACAGCAAACCTCCGCAGCTTCTCCTCATCTGTGAGTTCTTCTTCCTTGCTCCTCAGATCCGCATTAGGACCTTCGAAGTTCTTCGGTGTTCTTCACTGCTCATTAGGGACCCCTCGTAGATTTGCTCACCACCGTATTTTTGATCTCAAAAACGGCAGAAACATGATGCGGTAGCTGTTTCGCACCCACTTTGATTGCAATTAGATCCCTTGCTGTCTCGCAGAAGCCTTGTTCGAGCCCTCGAACTTCATCTGTACCAGTTCTAGGTCTAGAAGATTTTCTTCTGAGAACAGCTGTTTGATCCAAAATGATAACGACAACTTGTAAAACCTGTTTGTTTCACCCGGAAGTAAAAAACTGCCTCTGTCGAATATGTTTAACTGCACTTTGACACTTGTAGTGGCTTAATATTTATTGCACAATCACCCTTATGTCATTAGGCCCCTTTCTTTAAGCCGCCACTTTGAATAATTTTAAATATTCCTCCCAGGTTAAAGTTGAACCGGAGCTTTCTTATTGTGTCGTAGGCCACTGTCGTCATGGCTCCTAAGGCGGCCAAAGCCCCTGTGACTTGCAATTGGGTTCCATCCACAGTGACAAAAAGCAAACTTGCCGAGTTTGTGAAGTCCGGCCATCTACCAAAGAGGGAGGTCATGTCTTATCGTGTCCCTGACCCATCTGAAGAAATACCTCAACCCAAAGATGGGGAGGTAGTAGTTTTTACAGATCACATGAGCCGGGGATTTGCTCCTCCCGGTTCAAAATTCTTCAGGGAGGTTTTGAATTTCTTTGATCTTAGACCTCAAGACATCGGACCCAACTCCGTGTCAAATATTTGCAATTTCCAAGTCTTCTGCGAGGTGTACCTGGGAGAAGAGCCAAGTCTGCTATTGTTTAGGGAACTTTTCTACATGAACTGGCAAAATGAACGTGCCAACGGGCCGAGTCTTGAGCTTGGAGGCATCTCAATCCAGCGACGGAGAGATTGCCTTTTTCCTTATGCTGAGCTGCCGAGTCACCCAAAGTCTTGGAACCAGACATGGTTCTACTGTCAAGATACATCACCGGCTGATGAGAAGCCTCTGCCCGGCTTTCGCGCCTTGCGCCTCAAATCTAATCATCCGCTGGCAGATAAGTTATCCGCTGTTGAGCGCCTGCCCCTCAACCCCACCATCAGGAAGATCAAAGCTCTTCTAGGGAACGGGTTAAACGGCATCGATCTGGTTCAAGTCTGGGTCACCTGGCAGATACTACCATTAAGCCGCCGCTCCGGCTTAATGTGCACCTACACAGGCGAGAAGGATGACCCAATGCGTCAAAGTCCTGATGATCTACCAGATGATGTTATAGATGCTACAGTCCAATCTCTGTTGAAGGAAGGTACTGTGACAAGTAACGCCTTCGGCTTACTGCCCTTCTGCAAGAAGAACCCGGCCCCTGCGGTAAGTTATCAATCTTCAAAAATACTCTTTAACATGTTATGCCTTCTTGTATTTATGATTCCTTATCTTTTTCCACAGGCCGATGACAATTTCTGGAAGGTCAAGTATGACCACGAGGCCACCAAGCAAGCCAGGGCAGCCAAGAAAACTGAAAGAAAAACTGCCAAGACGGGAACCTCAAGGAAGAAGAAACCCAGCGCTTCCGACTTGCTCAAATTGGATGATACTTCTTTGGATGATGAAGAGGTAATTCTTTAATTTTCTTAACTCCCCTGTTGCTATTTTACTGACATTCTATCCTTTCAGGAGGATACGGGGAACAGTCAAGCAGTTGAAAAAGAGGTAACTATAATCTCTTCCGACTCAGAGCCTTTGCCAACAAAAAAACTCCGAAGGGTGACCCAGAAAGTAAGATTTTCACATCCTCTAGCTTACCAAGATCCTCAATTTCTTTTGAAGCAACAACAGCTTGAGAACCGGAGGCAAACTCGGGCCACTCAAGACGCAGAACTCTCCTCCGGCTTACCTGATGTAACCAGGAAGCGTCGAACCGAGGTTACCTCCGATTTACATTCTGCTTTTCCTTTGGCGGGTCTAATTCGCCAACCTCTCAATTCATTTGACTCCAATTATCAGGATGCTTCTCCGTCTTCCGACGAGTCGATGCAATCAAACATGCCGGTTTTTAAAATAGCTCCCGGGTAATGCAACCTTTCTTACTTTAAGTCTTTCCGTACTTATACGTTGATACTCATCCTTCCACTTTGATTGACAGCCTGCAAGTGAAACCTAGCAAGAGGGCCAAGAAGAATAAGCCGTCCCAAGACCCAGTGGTCCATGAACCGGCAATTGATTTATCCGTTCCCGACGGCTCCACTCATCAGCTACCGCCTGAACCGGCTCTTGATATTCCGGTGTCAACCTCTGACCCACCTGAAGAAGAAATTGTCCACAATTCTGACAACCCGAAAATTCCTAGCCCGGTCAAGACGACTGATCCGGAAGTTGAGTTTCTGAAAAGCCAATATGTTGTGCCGGGCCAGCCTACTGTACTTGCTCAATGCACTGCTAAGGAGGAGTTTGCTCAACATCGGAAAGCCAAACAGGACATCACTGATTATACTCACTTAAGCATTGGTGATATAGTCTCGGGCTATCTGAACCAAGTGCACAATAGCCGTGACCTGGAAATTGACATGGTGAAGCAAATACAGCATAAATCTGAGGTATAACTTACTGTACCAGCCCCCAAGTCTATTGCTTATGAATAAATATGCTGTAGACTTTTAAAAAAATCTACTTACTGGTAGTATGTCTGGTTTAAAGTAAATATATTTAACCCGGTGATAGCATGAAACTTTGAATTGACACATTAGTCCCCAAGTGTCAAGTATCTTTACTTGTAAAATGCTTGAGACTTTAGTATATATGGCTTGGCAAATAAGTTAAAAAATTCTTTGAGCATACATTAGCCCCCAAGTGCCAAATATCTTTACTTGTAAAGTGTTTGGGACTTGACTGTTACCTTATCATGATCCTTACCATAATTTCGTGCCAATACAGGCTACCATAAGCCAATTTGAATCGGAGGTTGCTGACCTGAAGAGCCAACTGAAGCTTCAAGAGCTTGAAACTCAAAAAGCAAACTCCAAGTTTGAATTCAGCATCTCTGAACAAGAGAAATTGAAGAAAAATTTTGAATCAGAGAAAAAAGCTTGGGTTGATGAAAGGGCTTCATTAGTGACTTGGGCCGAAATGGCAGAAGCATCTCTTGCAGAGGCAACAACCGAACTGTCCGACTTAAAGCGGCAGATATCCCAAATGGTCTCAGCCATCTTCGGTAAGTCCCTCCAAAAAACCTTAAACATTGTAATCTTCCAAGGATTTGTTGTGATGATTATCTCCGGCTTATTGTTATGATTGTGACCATACAGGCCCCAGGAGTACCAACCTCAAGCAAGACATGCTGATCAAGCTCAAGGCGGTTTACACCCTTGTGGAGCAGCTATACACCGGGTCACAACGTGCCTTGGCCGTTGTAGCTTTATCAAATCCACATCCCCGCCTTCTGCAAGACGTATTGAAGAGCCTCGCGTTTCTTCCTCAGCGGATCCAAGATCTAAGGCGGGCGTCCTCAAGAGCCGGAGCCGTAGCCGCATTGAGTCGGGCTAAAACATGGCTCCCAGAACTAGACTCGTCCGACCTTGCCCTTGGATACCCAAGTCTGAAGGAGGACGGTACTGCCTTTGACGACCATGACTTCGACGATGTGTCAAAGCCATACGTCCCGTGGTGACCCTTATTGGAAACGACACAGATCTTAGCAAGTATGCACCGGCTTATGACAGTGAAAACCGGAGAATCCCAAACGCTCCATATGATCAAATCAGCCTGATCCCTCCAACGCGTAAGCATACCTTTGCCCCTGAAGTGGACCCGGCCGGTTTAATAGATGATGAGGCTGAATTTGAAGCCTTAAGCAGTATTGACTGGGCCTCGTCCACCTTCCAGGACAAAGCAACCGACGGAGAGGCGGAGAAGGATAACCCGGAGCCATCAATCCCGCCAAAGGAATGAACTGCCAGGCGTCTTACCTTTTGCCCAAACGATGCTTCACTTATTCAGACTCGGGGAGTCTTGTAAAAAACTTCTCAATGTTGGCCATGCCTTCGTGCATGTTTATGGCGCTTAACACTTTCTTAAGCCGCCCTTAGCCTATATTTCCCAGCTTATGTTGATCGTTTGTCCCCTTGAAGTTAAATTTTTTTCCTACCTTACTCTGCACATAAAGCAAACAAGACTTTCTTGGGCGGTTTACTGCTCCAGGGGTTCATAAAGTATTGATAACCCGGAACATAGTACAAAAAACATCATGTACAAACCGATTTATGAGTACTTATACTCATGATAGCATACCTGCGAACCCTTTGGTAACCTTCCCAGTTCATATGTACCTGGCACTTGTAGGACTTGGGGTAACCAATACTGAACCGGAAGGGCCAAGACGCATCTCCTCAAGAAGGTTCAAATATAGTTAAAGCAATGTTCACAGGCTCCTGATTCGAATACGATCAGAGAACCGTTCCAAAGGGGTTAAGCTAAGATACGGATACGATCATATAGCCCCCAGTGGCTTTGGCGATGCCGATCAAATGGGTATCGACGGCTATGTTCTCTTTGGTTCGAATATGACCTATGTTTGAACAGGAAGCCCCCAAGTGAACATAAGAGTTGTTTAATGACGCTAATTCGAATATGATCCACGTCAGACCCAAAGGGGTTAAGCTGTGATTCAAATATGATCAAGAAGCCCCCAAGTAGGTTTGGCAGTATGCCGATCAAGTGGGTATCGACAACTATGTTCTCTTTGGTTCGAATACGACCTATGTTTGAACAGGAAGCCCCCAACTGACCACAGCTAGATTCAGATATGATCATAAGCCGGACCAAAGGGAAAGCCGGATTCAAATATGATCCGGTCCCTGTTGGCAGTGTCCATCACCTGATAAAGAAGACATAAACACAATCTTTATGGAAAAAAGGACAGAGGTCCTGCTTTATTGCTTTATATAATATGTACATCGGAAAACGTATATACATCTTAAGAGCCGAAGGCTTTAAGTATAGTAAGGCTGCAGATGAGCAATATTCCACGGTCCGCGGGTCTCCTCCTCCGATTTACGTGAATCTTTGTGCTCTCGAACAATAATGAGGTAGTATGACCCGTAGTTTAGATTCTTGCTGACCACAAAGGGTCCTTCCCAAGGCGGAGATTGCTTGAGCATGTCAGATTGATCCTGGATGAGCCGGAGTACCAAGTCGCCTTCCTGAAAGGTTCTGCTCCTAACCCGGCGGCTGTGATAGCGGTGCAGGTCCTGCTGGTAAATCGCCGAGCGGGCTATTGCCAAGTCTCGCTCCTCATCCAATAGGTCAAATGCCTCCTGTCGAGCCTTTTCGTTATCCGCCTCAACATAAGCCGCGACACGGGGCGAGTCATGTCGTATGTCACTTGGCAGGACTGCCTCTGCTCCATAGACCATGAAGAAAGGTGTGTATCCCGTAGATCTATTAGGCGTAGTGTTGATGCTACATAACACGGACGGTAACTCCTCTACCCAACAACACGGAGTCCATTGTAAAGGGACTAAAAGCCGGGGCTTGATGCCTCTAAGGATCTCTTAATTAGCTCTTTCTGCCTGACCATTGGACTGGGGATGAGCAACAGCCGAAACCTCAAGTCGGATATGTTCTCTTTGACAGAACTCTTCCATGGCACCTTTAGAGAGGTTAGTGCCATTGTCAGTGATGATGCTATGTGGGAAGCCAAAACAAAAAAATCACCTTTTTTATGAACTGAACCGCTGTGGCTGCGTCACTCTTACTGACCGGCTCTGCCTCAACCCAATTGGTAAACTTGTCTATTGCCACCAGCAGATGTGTCTTTTTATCCTTAGACCTTTTGAAAGGTCCAACCATGTCAAGCCCCCAGACCGCAAACAGCCAAGTGATTGGGATCATCCGCAATTCTTGAGCCAGCACATGAGCTCGTCGCGAGAACTTTTGACAACCATCACATTGGCTGACCAAATCTTCCACATCGGCATGAGCCGTCAGCCAATAGAAACCATGACGGAAAGCTTTGGCTACGAGAGATTTTAACCCGGCATGATGGCCACAATCCCCTTCATGGATCTCACAGAGTATTTCTTGGCCTTCTGTAGGCGACACACAGTGTTGAAAAGCCCCAGTGACACTTAGATGGTGTAACTCGCCGTTAACAATCGTCATGGACTTGGAACGCCTGACAATTTGTCTTGCCAAGGTCTCATCCTCAGGTAACTCACCCCGGGTCATGTAAGCCAAATAAGGCACTGTCCAATCCGGGATGACATGAAGAGCCGCCACCAGTTGTGCCTCCGGGTCTGGCACCGCTAGTTCTTCCTCGGTAGGCACCTTGACAGAAGGGTTATGCAAAACATCAAGAAAGGTGTTAGGTGGCACCGGCTAACATTGAGATCCGAGCCGGCTTAAAGCATCAGCCACCTCGTTCTTCCTTCAATCAATGTGCTCCACTTGATAACCCTTGAAATGTCTAGCCACAACATCTACTTCATGTCAATAAGCCGCCATGAGAGGATCCTTAGAATCCCACTTGCCTGACACCTGCTGAGCGACGAGATCTGAGTCGCCCAGGCACCTTACCCGGCTTAAGCTCATTTCCTTGGCCATTCGAAGACCATGAAGTAAGGCCTCGTAGATTTGCTCTGTCCAATCATTGATAAAGTCCACCAAGGCCTGAGACTTAATGGCAGTCCGAGGCATGTACTTCAAACCATGAGGCCCAAGCTCAATAGCCCACTTGGCGACTCGTCCTATGGCCTCCCTATTCTGGATGATGTCTCCCAAAGGGGCAGAACTTACCACAGTTATAGGATGACTTTGAAAGTACTGCTTCAACTTCTGGTTGGCCATAAACACTCCATAAACCAGTTTCTGCCAATGTGGATACCTTTGCTTAGACTCAATGAGTACCTCACTAACATAATAAACCGGCCGCTGAACCGGATACCCTTGCCAGCCTCCTTACGCTCCACCACAATGGCAACGCTGACGGCTCGTGAATTTGCAGCCACATATAACAACAAAGGCTCTTTATCAATTGGAGCTGCGAGAACCAGCGGTTCAGACAATTGTCTTTTCAAGTCCTCAAAAGCAGCATCAGTGGCATCACTCCAGACAAAAGTGTCTGCCTTCTTCATCATTTGATACAGCAGTAGGGCCTTCTCCCCTAACCGGCTTATGAACCGGCTTAAAGCGGCGACGCGACCCGCCAATCGCTAAACATCATTGATGCACACCAGTTTAGCTAGAGAGGTAATCGCCTGAATCTTCTCCGGGTTAGATTCAATGCCTCTATTTGATACCAGAAAACCCAAAAGCTTGCCTGTAGCTACACCAAATACACACTTGGCCGGGTTAAGCATCATCTTTTAAACCCGGAGATTATCAAAGGTCTCTTTCAAATCTGATATCAAGCTTTCCTTTTCTCTGGACTTCACCACAATGTCATCCACATAAGCATGAACATTATGCCCGATTTGATCGTGCAAACAGTTCTGCACACACCACTGATAAGTCGCCTGGGCACTTTTGAGTCCAAATGGCATAGATACATAACAGAAGGCTCCAAACGGAGTGATGAAAGCCGACTTCTCCTGGTCCTTAACTGCCATTTTGATCTGATGGTAAACTGAGTAAGCATCCAAAAAACTCAAACGTTCACAACTCGCCGTAGCATCAATAATCTGATCAATACGGGGGAGGGCAAAGGGATCAGCCGGACAAGCTTAGTTTAAATCCGTGTAATCCACACACATCCGCCAAGTGTCGTTCTTCTTGAGGACAAGCACCGGGTTAGCCAACCACTCTGGGTGAAAAACTTCCACAATAAACCCGGCTGCTAAGAGCCGGGCCACCTCTTCCCCAATAGCCTTCCGTCTCTCCTCGTTGAACCGTCAAAGAAACTGCCTGACCGGCTTATATTTCGGATCAATATTGAGAGTGTGCTCAGCGAGTTCCCTCGGTACACCCGGCATGTCAGAAGGTTTCCATGCAAAGATGTCCCGGTTCTCACGGATGAACTCAATGAGCGCGCTTTCCTATTTAGGATCCAAATTGGCACTGATACTGAACTGTTAAGAGGCATCTCCTGGGGTAAAGTCAACAAGCTTTGTCTCAGCGGCTGATTTAAACTTCAACGTCGGGTCATGCTTAGTAGTTGGTTTCTTGAGGGAGGTCATGTCCGCCGGGTCAACGTTGTCTTGATAAAATTTGAGCTCTTCGGTCGCACAGGCCGACTCAGCATAAGCCGCGTCACCTTCTTCACATTCCAGGGCCACCTTCCGACTTCCATGCACAGTGATGGTGCCCTTGTGACCCGGCATCTTGAGCTACAAATAAACATAACACGGCCGGGCCATGAACTTGGCGTAAGCCGGCCGCCCAAACAGAGCATGATATGGGCTCTTGATTTTGACCACCTCAAATGTTAACTTCTCAGCCCTGGAATCATGTTCGTCTTCGAAGGCCACCTCCAGCTCAATCTTGCCAACTGGGTAAGCCGATTTACCCGGAACCACCCCATGGAAAACAGTGTTGGATGTTCTCAAATTCTTCTCAGTCAACCCCATGCGCTGAAAGGTCTCATAGTAGAGGATATTGATACTGCTACCGCCATCCATGAGTACCTTAGTGAACTTATACCCACCAACCTGGGGTGCCACCACCAAGGCTAACTGACCCGGATTATCGACCCGTGGAGGGTGATCCTCTCTACTCCATATAATCGGCTGCTCTGACCACCTTAAATAACGAGGAATTGCCGGCTCCACAGAATTTACGGCCCTCTTATGAATCTTTTGGTCACGTTTGCACAAGCTACTGGTAAACATGTGATATTGTCCACCACTCAACTGCTTTGGATGGCTTTGGTAACCCGACTGCTGCTGCTGCTGCCCTCCTTGACCAGACTGTCAGATTTCGGGTTCCGGCAGACCCTTGCGGTTCGAATACTGGGGTGCGCGCGGAGATCTCACCCACTACCTACCTGCACCCTACCGCCATGCTAGGATCTAAGCTATCAAAAGAACAACACAAGGGACACAGTGTTTATACTGGTTCAGGCCACCATTGCAGCGTAATACCCTACTCCAGTGTGTGGTGCGGTGGATTGCCTCTTGGGTTGATGACGAACAATACAAGGAAGAACAGCCTCGCGAGGGTCTGTTCTTGTGGTGGTGTTGTCCCTTCGGAGGGGTCGATTCGAGATGCCCTATACTATGGTGGCTAGTCCTATTTATAGGCAAAGGCCCTGGGCCTCTTCCCAAATATTGAGCGGGAAGGGCGCCAACAATTGGCCATTTTGAAGGGGAACATCTGGTACACTTATCCTGACTAAAGTTGGTCCTCGCCTGTCAAAGGCTCTGGTGGTGACGCCGGCTTGGGATCCACGATGACCTCCATCCTGCCGTTGGACTGGTATTGGTCTTGTTGCACCGAAATGGACGCCTTTGCTTGATACTCTCGCCTGTGCTTGCTCCCTTTGCACCAAAGAGGAAAGGAGGACACTACACGGGCTGGCGCCCGCCTGGCGCCCTTGGTCGTCAAGGCTTGCGTCATGGGCACCTCGCGAGGTACCCCGCCTTGATCTCTCCGCCTCCTCGCGAGCCAGCCTGATGAGGCCGCGCCTGAGGAAGCTCCTTGTCGCCTGCCCCGCGAAGCTTGGCCCCTCGCGAGGGTCTTGAGCTTGTGTTGATGAAGATGGGCCGTGCCGGGCCCCCCTTTGAGCCACGCCGCAGGTCGCAGGCAGGCAAGTCTGGGGACCCCGGTTCCCAGAACGCCGATAGTTGCCCCCGGGCCCAAGGCGCGCCCGGACTTGGCCGAGCAGAGAGGCGAATGGGCAAATGCGAAGCGCCGCGGGCCCTAACAGCCTGCGGCCTTGGGCGCCGCATGGCGGTTGATGGGACGCGGGTGCCTCAGCAACCGCGCAAGTTGATAAAGGAGCGGCATCTGCCCAGGTCTTGCTTCTTTTGCTTTCTCTGCTTGCTGCCCAGATCCCCTTTCTTGCGCTTCTCCTTCCTGCCTCCGAAATCTCCAGATCTACTTCGACCGCGTGACCTAGGAAGCCATGGCGCCTCGTCAGTCCCCGGCCGAAGCTTGGTACTCGTCTGCCCTGGACTCGCCGAACGTGTCGGAGGCGAGCCTCGCCCGGGTGCGCCAGATGGCGGCGGCGCAGGGCATTGACGGGGCGAAGGTGTTCAAGGCGGGCTCTGCCCTTCCTGAGGGCCAAGGGAACACCTTCTATCCGCTCTTTGTGAGCACCATCACTGCCGGTCTGGTACCTCCCTTCTCCGAGTTCTTCTTCTCCGTCCTCCGTCATTACAAGCTGCAAGCTCTGCATCTCCACCCCAACTCTGTCCTTCTCCTGGCAATCTTCGCCTACTACTGCAAGGCTCACATAGGGATGCAGCCCTTAGTGGCCTTGCTGCGCCACTATTTCTCCCTCCGGACCTCTCGTGGTCCCATCTCTGCGTGCGCGAGTTTCGTTGTATACAGTAGCTCCATTGCCATTTCGAACCCCGGGAAGAGGATTGAGGGCTTCAGGAGCAAGTGGGTCTTGGTGGATGCTGGGCGCATCCACCCTCGGCTGACCTTGCCCACAGGTCACCCCACGAGCTCCGAAGATTGGTCTCGGGTGGAGCTCGCGGACCCCCGCGCGAAGCCGATGCTGGAGAAGATGGACACGGATATGAGGCCAGCCAGCATGGCGGCGGCGAAGCTGACCGGTGCTTCGCTGCTGAGGGAATTCCTGGAGCACCAGTTGGCTCCGCTTCGCCAGTACTCGCTACCGATGTGGACGCCCCACCCGAGCCCAGCGGTCTTGGACGACGAGGATCTGGTTGCGTTCCTCCAATCCTTGGTCGAGGGCGACATGGCAAGGTTGGAGGGTGCTCCTACGCCCCTGTTCCTCCGCGACGACTGGGAGCGAGTAGTGGAGTCCATGCCCGTCTTCAACGGAGACGGGCCCGTGCCGGCGGAGGCTCCCGAGGACCCGGTGGACGTGTCCTCCGACGACTCCAGTGATGAGAAGGGAGAAGGGGAGCAGGAAGGAGGGCTTGACTCCGAGGCCACCGACGGAGAGTTGAGGGCTCCCCTCCTTCGGCGCAGGTCCCGCACTCTCCGCCTCTCCCCCAGTGATGACGACGAGGATGACGATGAGCAGGGAGGCGGGAGCTTGCCCCCGATCCCGAGGAAGGACAGGACCGGACTGATCGCCCGTGGGTCCGCCCCGACCCCGAGGTGATTCGCAGATGCGCCTCCTGCTCCCGAGCTCCTTGAGGCTGACCCTTGCAGCCGGCTCTCGGGCTTCAAGTACGGCCGGAGGTTGCTCGAGCTCACGAGCGACGACCTGTAAGTGCTTGTTTCCTGTCTTGTTTCTTGTGTTGTTGCTGAGGCTTGACGTCCGCATCTCTTGGCTAGGCTGGCGCCCGCGGCGAAGAGGCCTAAGGGGTCTCCTGAGGTCCCTTCTAGGGCGGCGCCCCCGCCCGCGAAAGATGGTGACCGCAAGGCACAAGCCTCTCCTGCCCGGTCGTCCTCGCGAAGCCTGGCTGAGCCGGCTGGGGCAGGCTCATCCCCCACGGCCCAAGCGACTCCTGAGGTGCCCGTGCCTGATGCCGTCGCAGCAGTCGTTGGGGCACAACAGGTCCTGCCTCAGGATGCTATGGTTACGGTGCCGTCCTCTCCTCCTACTCCACCAACTGCTGTCTCTCCGACTCCTTCCACCATCCTGGACCGTGTCGCTACCGAGCTGGACTGGCTGCGGCAAGATCTTCTGGGCGCCGACCCTCGCCTGGTGGCCAGACGCTTGGAGCTGGCTTCTGGCTGGATTCGCTCTGATGCTTCATTTCGAGCGGTGTTGGTTTAGGCCTCGACGGCCTGCGACGAGGAGAAACAGGCCGTCCTCGGGGTGAAGGCTGCTCGAGACGCCTCCCTGGGAGAGGCGGCTGACGCCCAAGGTCGCTGCAAGGTGCTGGAGAGCGAACTGGAGGGCCTGCGGAGCCAGCTTGCCGAGGAGGTCCGCGCCCGCCAAGAAAAGGAGGAAGACCTAAAGGCTCGCGAGGCGGCCGTTAAGGACCGGGACGCCAAGCTCAACAAGCGCCGTGACCGCCTAGGCGCACTGGAGCAGGAGTTGGACGCGTGGAAGGTCGAGCTAGACGACAAGGCGCAGGTCCTTGCCGAGGACCGCGTGGCCTTCACGGAGACGGAGGTGAGGGTTCGTGGCTTGCTGAAGACGCTCTATGACAGCAGCCTGGAAAGTCCTCTGGCTGGCGCCGAGGATGGCCCCGCCAAGCTGCTCCCCTTCATGGTCCGTGCTCTTGAAGATGTCACCCTTGGCCTTGGTCCTACGGCTGAGACCGAGGCGCGCGTCTTGTCTTCTGCGGCGCTGACGCGGGTTTTCACCCACATCTATCTTCGCGACCCAAACATCGACCTCGACAGCCTTCTAGAGCCGGCGAGCGGCGAGCTTGCCGCTGCCGCTGCCGAGGCCGTGAAGGGTCGCGCGGAGGCGCTGCCGGGGAAGTTCCGGGCCTTCAGCACCAGGCCAAAGCGAGGTGCTGCCAGCACTATGGCTCCGCAAGGCAAACCCGCTCCGCGCAACTCCACCGTCGACAAGTGACTCCATTGCGGCTCCCGTCCTGCTTTTAATTCCTGCACATGTACCATGCCTCGGGGAGGCGTTTAAACTTGCGTTTGGTATTATGATAACAGTATGGACTGTAATATTTTCTTTTGAATTCCTTGAAATTTGCACTTTCCCTACTTGCTCGTGTTCTACGCCGGCAGAGCCCGGCCCCGTGCATACCTCAGCTGCCGTTAGCCCCGACCGGAAACCAGGACGGGACCAAGGAGTGAGGGGCTATGTGACAAGTTAGGCTCCTAAGTCGTGATGCTCAGGAGTCCCCCTTGGCACACGAACAACAAGTAGGGAGGTGAGATGTGTGGGTGGATCTACCATTCGACGTCTGCAGAGCCCGGTCCCGTGCATACCTCAACCGCCGTTAGCCTTTCGGAACTAAGGAGTGAGGGGCTACGTGACCAGTTAGGCTCCTGAGTCGCAATGCTCAGGAGTCCCCTTGACGCTCAAATGGCCTTCGTACCTTGGCTCCGCTCGGGGAGAGATGCGCGACGAACCAGCCCCGAGGGGCCTGGCTGGGTGGCATACGTCTGGGCGTGACCCAGGCGCAGCCCCCGTGCCCAGCCCCCTCATGCGGCACTCCCGAGGGGAGGCGTTGCAATGAGACCAGACACTGAGCTCTAGGCTCCCTGAGGTTGATGCGGCCAAGGGCCACCCTCAGTTTTTTATCACCAGCGCGGAGCATAGCGCTACCGTATGTGTACGGGCATAGCCGCTCCTCGGCAGTGTCGTCAGCCAGGGCGGAGTATGGTGCTTCCACTGGTGCGTGGGAGGGGGCTCCCCTTCGGGAGGAGCCCCCGGGGCGTATACAACCCTACCCTGACATGTGGCCGGCACGGTAGGGTGTGAGGAGGTGTATCTGGGCACCCGTGAGCCAGCGCGAGACTCACGGGGCCCTACCTCAAGGCGGGTTGCGTCTGGCACTCGGCCTTAACTTGTGATGTGTTCCTGCAAAATTGGCCAGATGCCGATGCTCTACGTCCTCGGGTCCCGGCCCTCGAGCTGGTCTCAGCCATCGCTGGTTTGCTGGGGCGCGATGCCGTGGGCAAAGCCAGAGGGTGAGGGCTGGAGAGCCGGTAGGAGCCCTGAGTCGCGATGCTCAGGTACCCCCCCCCTTTAACGCGCAAGCTTGGTTAGATGGTGGCGCTCTACG
>NC_041381.1:451690827-451745784 GCF_002162155.2 Triticum dicoccoides | reverse complement strand
GCAAAGCCAGAGGGTGAGGGCTGGAGAGCCGGTAGGAGCCCTGAGTCGCGATGCTCAGTACCCCCCTTTAACGCGCAAGCTTGGTTAGATGACGGCGCTCTACGTCCTCGGGTCCCGGCCCTCGAGCTGGTCTCAGCCGTTGCTGGTTTGCCGGGGCGCGATGCCATGGGCAAAGCCAGAGGGTGAGGGCTGGAGAGCCGGTAGGAGCCCTGAGTCGCGATGCTCAGGTACCCCCCCTTTAACGCGCAAGCTTCCGCCATCAAGGGAGAAGGGGGGCTGCGGACAGGCACCAAATAACAAGCATGATGGGTCTAACGCATAGCCCGAAAATAAACGCAAGAGGGATACACGCCGCTGGGTCTGACCCGAGCGACTTGGGGATGATGCAGCCCGAGGGGCGCCCCCAACAAAGTGAGCTAAGAACATGAAATAAAAGGGATACACGCCGCAGGGACGGACCCACATGGCCTGGGAATGATGCGGCCCTGGGGGGCGCTCCCAGCTGGAAATGAAACTAGAAAGATGTCACCTGATAGTGTTGATGACGCTGGGGTGTTGAGGTAGCAGACGAAGCGGGCTGCGGGTGTCAATCTTCACGAGCCCCCAGGCCCAGGAGCCTCGGGATGCTTTGGGGGCTCTGGTGGTTCCTCGCGAACCATCACCATCTCCGCCAGGACTGCAGAGTGCCTGGCCTCCTGAGCCTCCAGGATGCTCCTCATGAGGCGCTGGCGTACCGCAGCTACGTTCGGCAAGTCGTAGGGCATGCGAACGTAGCTATGGGGTGGGCCCCCGCAGCGCCCCACGAGTGAGCGCCAGAAGCGCTCCTGAGAGGCGACTCGGTTGAGCCCTGGGATGTCAATGCAGACGCGCAGCCCGCCATCCTCTCCTGGATGGGCGGGTTAGCAGCGGTTGCCACTCATGATCCTTGACTCCTATAACTCCTGAACGGCCTTGCTGACGAAATCCTGGGGGTTTGGCCCTCCTTGCCTTGCTCCTTCTTGAGGGAAGCGTGCTTCGAAACACGCCTCCAAGTGGTGCCCAAGCGCCTCCCTCGTGACCTTGGCAAGGTCGGCGGCCCTCCAGGGGAGAGCCCCCGAGCCCTGCCTGAGAAGGGCGTCGGGCGCGCTTTCCTATGCAATAGAAGGAGGTTCCTCCTGCGCAGGCGCGGGCCCTGAGGGACCTGCCTCCTGAGGGGCCAGGCTAGACGATGTCTTCTTCTTCTTGGGGGCGGCCTCGGGAAGCCTCCTGCTTCCGTGGTCCATGTCTTCCAGTGATGCGGCCTGAAAGGCTCGCTCCAGGGAGCACACCGCGTCTTTCTCCTTGCAGGGTACCATGATGACCCCGCCACTTCCTGGCATCTTGAGGACGTTGTAGCCATGGTGAGTCACGGCCATGAACTTGGCCAGCGCTGGGTACCCGAGGATGGTGTTGTACGGCAGGCGGATGTGAGCGACGTCGAAGTCGATGAGCTCCGCGCGGTAGTTGTCACATGTCCCGAAGGTGACAGGGAGGCGAACCTGTCCAATCGGGACCGTGGAGCCGTTGATGACTCCGGAGAAAGGCTTGGTTGGCTGAAGCTGATCATAGGGCACCTGAAGATTGTTGAATGTTTCCACGGACAGGACATTGAGCCCTGCCCCACCATCCATGAGAGTCCTGGTGACTAGCACGTTGTTGATGATCGGGGAACAGAACATCGGGAGGACTCCGGCTGTGGCCGTGCACTTGAGCTGATCCGCTGAGCTGAACGTGATGGCGCACGCCGACCACCTAAGAGGGCGCGTGGCTTCGAGCTTGGGGAGGACTGCGTTCACTTCACGGGCGAACTGCTTGAAGATGCACTGAGAGGCTGGGGCTTGAGATCCGCCCAGGATGCACGCGATCGCGTGTGGCTCCTGGAAGCCCCCAGCCCCCTCGTCCTGATGACGGTCCTCGTTTCTCCTTGGCTGAGGCGGCAGCGGAGGGAGGCCTGCGTTACCATGCGGGCGATCCTCGCGAAGTTGATCCCCCCAGTCTCCCTCGCGAGGCGGGTCTTGCCAGCGATCCTCGCGAGGTCGGTCGCGCCACCCTTGACGTCGGTCGCGGTGTTCCCAGCGTCCGGCGTTCCTTCCTCCTCCTCGACCGTAGCCCCGGTCGCTGCGGTCAGGGCGTCGTCCGATCCTTCCTTCTCGCACGGCCCGAAGCTCTTGACATTCGTTGGTGTTGTGGGTCTGGAGGTCATGGTACACACAGTACCGGCTGCCCTTGGAAGATTTGGGCAGATCTCTACCCCGCTTGGTGTCTGGTTCTGCCGCTAGCACGGTAGCCCCCTTGCGCTTCACATCCTTGGCCTTGGGTTTCTTCTCTTCTGGGTCTGCGTCAGGCAGCTCGAGGAGGGAGAGGCGCCCTTCCTCAGCTCTGGCGCACTTGGTCGCCAAGTTGAACAGCTCCAGAGAGGTGCACAGGTCTTCATGCATCGCCAGCTCCTCCTTCATCTTGACGTCACGCACGCCGTCAGAGAAGGCCGAGATGATGGCCTCCTCGGTCACCTTGGGAATCTTGAGGCGCGCGTTGTTGAAGCGCTGGATGTACTTCTGCAGGGTCTCCCCTGGTTGCTGCTTGATGCGGTGCATGTCGCTCATGGCAGGTGGCCAATCGCGAGTACCTTGGAAGTTGGCGATGAAGCAGGTGCGCATCTTGTCCCAGGAGGAGACCGTGCCGGGGGCCAAGTTTAGGAGCCAGGTGCAGGCCCCGTCCTTGAGCGCCATGGGGAACCAGTTCGCCATGACCTTCTCGTCTCCGTTGGCGGCTTCGATGCCCAGCTCGTAGAGCTGAAGGAACTCGGTGGGGTCGGCCGTGCCGTCGTAGCGAGGAGGCAGGTCTGGCTTGAACTTTCCGGGCCACGCAACGTTGCGTAGCTCGATGGTGAAGGCACGGCAGCCTGCTGTGGCTACGGGAGGCCTTGGGTGACGAAGAGCTTGGTCTTGCGGGTCCCCACACGCTGCAGCTGGGAGCAGCGCGGGGCCTTGACGCGCGAGAGCGGGAGCGTGGTCGCGACGAGCCGGAGCAGGGAGCACTCGGGCAGCTTCTTGCGGACGAGGGACTTCTTGGTAGCTCTGTTCTTGCCGCGCTGGCGCCTGACGGGGCGGATCCCACCCAGGGGCCACGCGCCTTAGGGCTAGGGTGCCTTCTTGAGGAGGAGGCGGCTGGGGCGCCCCCGGGGCTTCATCGCCTGCGCAGGGCGGGGTGCGGCACAGCAGGACGGACGGTGCAGGAGAGCCCCCTGCGGCGTGGACGAGCTCGGCAACGCGGTCGAGCCATTCTTCGTAGACGTCGTCGACGGGACGGTAGCGCAGGAGCTCGTTCGCCGCGATGAGCGCAGCTCGAGCCTCCATGGGTGCGCGGAACGCAGGAGATGAAGAACCCGCTGGGGTGAACGAGGGGGTAGCAGTGCGGCCGTCTTGCCTCACGGAGGGATGCTGGGATGATGCTTGCTGCTCGTTCCCCGCCGGGCCGGTGGCGGCGTTGATGGCGGGCGACGGGGAACGACGAGGACGCCCGCCGACAGGGGCCATCTGGGTGACATGGGAGGCGAGAGCTGCTTGGCGCTCGACGCGGGCCCGACGAGCGTCAGACATGGATGCGATGGTCGGAGGAGAACAGGGTGGTGGAAGACGAATTCCGGCGCACCCCTACCTGGCGCGCCAAATGTTGGATTTCGGGTTCCGGCAGACCCTTGAGGTTCGAACACTGGGGTGCGTGCGGAGATCTCGCCCACTACCTACCTGCACCCTACCGCCATGCTAGGATCTAAGCTATCAAAAGAACAACACAAGGGACACAGTGTTTATACTGGTTCAGGCCACCATTGCGGCGTAATACCCTACTCCAGTGTGTGGTGTGGTGGATTGCCTCTTGGGCTGATGACGAACAATACAAGGAAGAACAGCCTCGCGAGGGTCTGTTCTTGTGGTGGTGTTGTCCCTTCGGAGGGGTCGATTCGAGATGCCCTATACTATGGTGGCTAGTCCTATTTATAGGCAAAGGCCCTGGGCCTCTTCCCAAATATTAAGCGGGAAGGGCGCCAACAATTGGCCATTTTGAAGGGGAACATCTGGTACACTTATCCTGACTAAAGTTGGTCCTCGCCTGTCAAAGGCTCTGGTGGTGACGCCGGCTTGGGATCCACGATGACCTCCATCCTGCCATTGGACTGGTATTGGTCTTGTTGCACCGAAATGGACGCCTTTGCTTGATACTCTCGCCTGTGCTTGCTCCCTTTGCACCAAAGAGGAAAGGAGGACACTTCACGGGCTGGTGCCCTTGGTCGTCATGGCTTGCGTCATGGGCACCTCGCGAGGTACCCCGCCTTGATCTCTCCGCCTCCTCGCGAGCCAGCCTGATGAGGCCGCGCCTGAGGAAGCTCCTTGTCGCCCGCCCCGCGAGGCTTGGCCCCTCGCGAGTGTCTTGATCTTGTGTTGATGAAGATGGGTCGTGCCGGGCCCCCCTTTGAGCCACGCCGCAGGCCGCAGGCAGGCAAGTCCGGGGACCCCCGTTCCCAAAACACCGACACAGACTGCTGCTGATTATTACCACCTGAATTCCCCTGAAAACCGGAATTTGAGCCACTGCCCGGGCCATGAAAGCCGCCAGCTCCTGAGCCGCCGCCAGATCCGTGACTGCCATCGAAGGTGTTGGAATTTTTAAATGCCTTCATGATCGCACAATCCTTCCATAGGTGGGTGGCGGGGTGCTCCTGGGTGCCATGCTTTGGGCAGGGCTCATTGAGTAGCTGCTCAAGAGACGGGCCTAACCCGCCGGACCGAGGCGGCTTACCCTTATATCTCTTGTTGTTACCTCATGCATTGGCATTGGCCACAAACTCCGGGTTACCATCCGCCTTACGCTTATTGCCGCCTTGATTCCCCGGGTTATGTTGCTGACCCTTTCCATTGCCGTTCCTTTTTCCCTTCCCTGTCTTCTCATCGTCAGACACGGGATCCTTGGTACTATCAGAATCGGCATATTTGACTAAAGCCGCCATCAACGTCACCATATCCGTGAGGTCACGTTTAAGGCCCCCCAGCTTCTATCTCAGTGGCTCAAAACGGCAATTTTTCTCTAACATAAGGACTGCAGAACCGGCATCCATCTTGTCAGAGCAATGAATGATCTCCTTGACCCGACGTACTCAATGGGTGGTGGACTCACCTTCCTCTTGCTTGCAATCCATCAGGTCCACAATCGACATAGATTGCTTACACATGTCCTTGAAGTTCTGGATAAACCGGGCCTTTAACTCGCCCCATGAACCAATGGAATTGGGTGGCAGGCCCTTTAACCAAGACCGGGCCGTTCCATCTAGCATCATGGTGAAATATTTAGCCATCGCCGTGTCACTAACTTCCAACAACTCCATGGCCATCTCATAACTCTCAATCCATGCTCCGGGCTGCAAGTCGGCCGTGTAATTCGGCACCTTTCGAGGTCCCTTGAAATCCGTGGGCAACTGCACATTATGTAAAGCCGGAACTAGGCAAGGAACACCACCAGTTCTGGTGGCCACACCTGCCTCAACAGAAGTTGTGGGGTACTCTGGAAAATCTTGATGTGCCATCTGTTGAGCCGCCGCCTGAGCCGCCTACTCGTTCTCCTGGCGTATTCGATCTTGCCCCGGGTTATAGCCACCGGGCTGGTTACGGCGTTGGGCGTTGCTTGACAAAGCTTCCGACTCCATGTGCCTGCTGTAACTCGGGCTCTGGTTCTGGAGAGGTGGTGCTAACCAGGGTGGGGAGTTGAATGAATCATGTCCCGGCTGTAAGAATAGGTCTCCTGCTGAGCTAAAGTCGTCCGGAGGAGCTCTCTGACTCCCCGGGTCTCTAGTGCCGCCGGGTCATCACCCTCCATAGGAAGAGCCGCCAAACGCGCTGAAGCTGTGATTAAGTTCTCCATGGGGTTGGAAAAGTGACCCGGTGGAACCAGTACATAACGCGGCGGTGGCATGCTCACATGAGGTGGTGCCATCTCCCGAGGCTGAGTTGGCCCTCCTGTTCCGGCTGTCATAAACTGATTGGCCTCCAGGTTACTTGGGCCGGCTTCGGGTGTAGCGAAAAGAACCCGAGGGTCATAATTCGGAGGTAACCGAGACTGAGTCTTCTGATGTCTCCTCCTCATTACCTCATTGGACGCATTTAAGCTCATCGTGAGCTGGTAAGCTTCTGACCGCAAGCGCTGTGCCCGGGCGTCGAGAGCCGCCCGCTCTATAGCTAGTCTAGTATCCTCCGCTGCCAAGGCCTCCTTGGCCTGAGCTATCTCTTCACGCACCTGGGCTACCGGTGCATCATGCTCATCTTTGTCTGCAGGAATAACCGTGGCAGTTAACAGGGCCGTAAGCTTGTCCATGAGATCCATCAATACCTGAGCCGGTGGGCGCACGGGGCCGCCTGCCCCGGCTGCTCCTAACCCGGCTGTGATTGCTGCCGCAGCTGTAGAGTTTGAACTGGGCTGAGTTCCATCCATGAAGATCCCTGTCCATCTTGGCGGCTCACAGGGGTCCGGAATACTGCTGCCATCGGAACAGCCCCCGAGCGCGCCGTCTTGCACCTGATACAACGAATCTGTTGAGCCGGTGGATGAGTCACCGTCTGAGAGGACGGCCGTCTCACCCCCATCTTCACATCCTTCAGGAAATTCCTCTTCGTGGACGCAGCCCACGAAGGCACGCCTCAAGACAGGTTGAGTCCGGGTCTTCCTTGCACGCTGAGCCGTTTCGACAAGGTCGGTGTAGTTGTCCGGCTCAGGGCCCGGCTCACCGATCCGGCCAATGAAGACATGGATTCCGCCGAAGGGGACCCGGTATCCGTACTCAATTGAGCCGGCATTGGGACCACAGCCTTCGTCGTCGATGTAGATCTTGCCGCGACGACTCTTGGTCATCCGGCCCACCACGTATCCCTTGAGCCCTTCGAAGTTGCCCTTCAAGAACTCAAATCCACCGTGCGCTGGCCCCATGGTGGGCGCCAACTGTCGTGGAATTGTCACGTCATATGTCCTCGTGAAAGGACTTAGTTGTGGAGCCATTGCAACTAGGAAGCTTGAAGGGGTTAAATCGGGACAAAGGACACGAGAGGGTTTATACTAGTTCAGCCCCTTACGGTGAAGGTAAGGCCTACGTCTAGTTGGGTTGGTATTGATGTTTCGATGACCAGGGAGCGAGACACGCTATGCCTGGCTCTCGATGAGTTGTTTCTTGCCCTAAGCCGCCAGCGGGTCGTCCCCTTATATACACGGGTGGACGCCCTGCGGCTTACAGAGTCCCGGCCGGCTCATAAACAATGTCCGGCTCGGTGACTAGTTAAGTCTACCTTATGATACAAGTAATATCATTACAGCGGTTTACTATAACGGGCCTTAAGTCACCAGCGGGCCTTAAGCCCTTCTTGAACCGCTATCTTCATGCTTGGCCTTGGGCTTCTCTCTGATGAGTCTCTTTGCGTAACCCGGCCCCTCCTGGGCGGCTTACACAAATAGCTATATTCCCAACAAAGAGGCATTTGCAAAACTTTTGTATGGAGAAAGGTGAAACCCCCAATCAACTCCTTGAGCGTCTCATGACCCTCACTGCCGACATTGAGTCGTGTGAGTGTGACAAGACACAAGATGGATTCAACATGACTAAGCGATTCCTTGTGGATAAGTTGCTTCATGCTCTTGCCCCATATCACCATCAAATGGTGTGGGACATAAGACAACACCATGCCTTCAAAGAAATGACTACAGATGACATCGTATCCACCTTCCAACTATTTGAAGAGTCAAATGCTAATGCCACAAAACATCATGCCATGCATGGTACCCCATCATCAAAGATCAATCTTGCATTGAAGGCCAAGCATGTATGTGAAGATGAGGAAAGTGAAGAGGAAGAAGAAGATGATGATGATGATGATGGTAATGAGATTGAATCCGATGAGGGCCCTTCATATGAAGACATGGCTCTCTTTGTCAAGAAGTTTAGCGCGGGAAAATTCAAGGGAAGATTTCAAAAGAAGAAGTAAGAAAATGCTACAACTGTGAAGAAACCAACCACTTCTCCAACGAGTGCCCTTATGAGAAGAGAGAGGATAAACCAAGGTTTCCCAAGACCTTTCCCAAGAAGAAGTTGCCAAATCCTTTGGACTCCAAGCTCAAGAAGAGAGATGGGAAAGCAATGGTTGCTCAAGAAGAATCCGATATGGATGATGTTAGTGGTGTTGCGGAGTTGCTCAAGACTCTCAAAACACTTTGGGGTTAGTAAACAAGAGTGGTGATGTGGTCGCCTACAACTACATGAAAGACTACAAGGGAAACGCTCACAAGTGCCTAATGGCAAAAGCCGTGGTAGAAGATGGAGAGGACCAAAGTTCTCCTGACAAGGTCAAGGTAACTCCACGATCAAATCCCCCTCTTTTCACTCCTTCTACTCCTAGTGATGGGTATCTTGATGCAGAGGATAGTTATGAGGATGATGATCTAGATGATCCTATGCTTGCTAAACTTAATAAATTCATGTGCTCCATCAAAGGAAAGAAGCTCACTATGTTTCGTATGCTTATGGAGATGGTGAGTATGCACACCATCACCATTAAGGAACTCGAAACCCTCGTCACCGTGGAAAAGGAAAAAATGTGAAATCCTTGAGCGGAAAGTCCAATATGAGGAAGCACGAAATGATGAACTATGCTTAAAAATTGGTGCAAATATTGATGTTCATACTAAAGATCTTGCCTCCTTGAAAAAGGCTATTGACTCTTGTGAAGAGTTGATGAATGATAAAAGTAAGCTTGTGAAGTCTCATGCTTCTCTCTCTAAGGATTGTGAGCTTCTATCCGTGTCCCTCAAGACTAAGGAAGAAGAGCTCACCCTTCTTACAAAGAGTTTTGAGACGCTCAGACTTACTTATCTTGAAACTCTAGCTAAGGCTTACTCGTCTCCTATTGTCATTGTTGATGCTTGTTCTACTAACTCTAGTAGTGATCTAGCATCCATTCTTGAGGAGAATCATTTTCTCAAGGCTCAAATCAAGAAAGGGCTCATGACATGTGCTCAAGGGCAAAATAACCTTAATGAGGTGTTGAGCCAACATAATGAAGTGTTTGCCAAAGAGGGACTCGGGTTTGACCCAAGCACAAGCAAGAAGAAGACGTCCTCTCAAAAGTGCACCACCCCTTTAAAAGAAACTTTTGTACGAGAAGGGCACAAGGTGAAAGGTAAGGTTGTTAGTGGGAAGGCCACAAGGGGCATGCCCACTCTCAACAAGCCAAAAGAGTTCATGCCTCCATCCTATGTACTTCGTAAGACTAAGGATGGAGAAGTTTATGCAAAGTTTGTTGGTCCTCGAAATGCATTTCGGTTTTATGCTATTTGGGTCCCTAAGACCCTTATGACTAACTTGAGAGGTCCCATTGCAAAATGGGTGCCTCTAACCAAGTAATAATTGTGTGTAGGTTGCCTTCTCCGGTGGAGTAAAATGGGTGATTGATAGTGGATGTACCAATCATATGACCGGAGATAGCAAATTTCTCTATGATTTCATGGAAGCTATTCAACCATTTACGAGCACTATGTTTGGTGGAGGATCAAAAGGACAGGTACTTGGGTTGGGGAAGGTGGCTATCACAAATGACATGTCTCTTGCAAATGTCATGCCTGTCCAATCCCTTAAATATCATTTGCTTTCTGTTCATCAATTGGCTTCTGTTGGTTATGATACACTATTTGGACTAACGAATGTAAAAGTCTTTAAGAGAGATACTCTCGAAGTGGCCTTTGTTGGAGAGTTGGATGGAAACCTTTACACGGTTGATTTCTCGAAAGAGAGCACATTCCATGCAACTTGTCTAATGGCCAAGGCCGACAAGGGGTGGCTACCCTATCCTTGGACTAACAAATGTCTCTTTTGAGAAAGATCGTGTGTGTAGTGCATGCATAGCCGGGAAGCAATATCAATCAAAGCACCCACACAAGAATATTGTGTCTACTTCAAGGCCTTTGGAGCTCCTTCATGTGGATCTCTTTGGGCCTCCTTCATGGGATAGTCTTGGTGGGAAAAAGTATGGACTTGTCATTGTTGATGATTACTCAAGATATACATGGGTGTTTTTCCTCAAGTCCAAGGACGAGACGAAGATCACCTTCATTGATTTTTCCAAGCAAGCACAATACAAGTTTGACAAAGAAATCTTGGCAATAAGAAGTGACAATGGATCTGAGTTCAAAAACTATACCTTGGAAGAATTCCTTAGTGGTGAAGGGATTGAGCATCAATATTTAGCTCCATACACTCCTCAGCAAAATGGTTTAGCCGAAAGGAAGAATCGTACACTTGTGGAGATGGCAAGGTCCATGTTGGATGAATACAAGTCACCACATAGTTTTTGGGTCGAAGCTGTCAACACTGCATGCCATGCATCAAACCGGCTCTTCCTCCGTATTATATTGGAAAAGACTCCCTATGAGCTCCTAACTGGGAACAAGCCAAATGTCAAGTACTTTCGTGTATTTGGGTGCAAATGTTTCATCCTCAAGAAAAGAGAACGGTTAGGAAAATTTCAATCCAAAACAATTGAGGGCATATTTGTTGGCTATGGATCAAACTCTCACGCCTATAGAGTCTACAACAAATCCAATGGATGTGTTGTAGAAACTGGTGACGTGGTGTTTGATGAATTTAATGGCTCCCATGGGGAGCAAGTTGATCTAAGTGATGCAGGTGAAGAAGATTCTTCTCAAGATATTTTGACCATGGGCATTGGTGCACTTCTTACTATGGAACAAGAACCTCATGATGATGAAGTTGAAGATGGAAGCTTCACACATCATCAAACTACTTCAACACCCATACCATCACAAGTTCCTATTGCTCAACTGATGCCCTTAGCCCAAGTAGAAGAAGA
Organism: Triticum dicoccoides; assembly: GCF_002162155.2. Classification (NCBI taxonomy): domain Eukaryota; kingdom Viridiplantae; phylum Streptophyta; class Magnoliopsida; order Poales; family Poaceae; genus Triticum; species Triticum dicoccoides. The sequence goes on along the minus strand of NC_041381.1, from coordinate 451,734,871 downwards.
TGATCAAGTTCCTCTTCATGATAATCTTCAAGAACAAGATCATCATCAAGGGCAAGAACAAGAAAGTCCAATCATTGATGATGAACCTCAACAAATGCAACATGAACAAGAAGATCTTCCTCCACATATTAATGATCCATATGTTGAGGATGTGGATGATGGACATGAAGTTGAACCTCGAGAAACTCTAACCTCCATCATGCCTCGAGTGGCCGGTCGTGTTGATGTTGACAAAATTCTCACTGGCATATCGGAAGGTAGAGTCACTCGTAAACAGTTGACTAACTTTTGTGCTCACTTCTCGTTTGTGTCTAGTGTTGAACCTCTCAAGGTACAAGATGCAATGATGGACAATGATTGGCTCATTGCTATGCAAGAAGAGTTGAACAGTTTTGAACGCAACCAAGTGTGGTCATTAGTCAAGAGGCCAACTACGGAACACAATGTCATTGGAACAAAATGGATTTTCAAGAACAAGCAAGATGAGAATGGTATAATCATCCGCAACAAGGCAAGGTTAGTGGCTCAAGGGTACTCACAAGTTGAAGGTTTGGACTTTGGTGAGACCTTTTCTCCTGTTGCCCGTCTTGAATCCATTCACATCTTACTTGCTTATGCTGCTTTCAATGGATTTACATTGCATCAAATGGATGTAAAGAGTGCTTTCCTTAACAGTCCTCTACAAGAAGAAGTATATGTTTCACAACCACCTAGGTTCATTGATCCCGATCACAAAGACTATGTGTATAAACTTCATAAGGCTCTGTATGGCCTCAAACAAGCACCTCGTGCTTGGTATGATCATCTTAAGAAGTTTTTACTCGATGATGGCTTTGTAAGATGGGTGATTGAGCCCACTCTTTTTACTAAGAGGGACAAGGGTGATTTGATCTTATGCCAAATCTATGTAGATGATATAATTTTTGGTTCTCCTAACATTCATTTGTGCAAGAAGTTTGCGGACTCCATGAATAAGAATTTTGAAATGTCACTTAATACGGATTTGAAGTTCTTTCTTGGATTTCAAATTCAACAATTTCAAGAAGGAATTTTCTTGTCTCAAGCAAAATACCTCAAGGATATCCTAGAGACGTTTGGCATGACTGATGCTAGTCCATGTAAGACACCCATGCCAACCAAAATTGTACTCACTGAAGACACCAATGGTATCCCTTTCGACCCATCTAAATCCCGCTCTATGATTGGTTCATTGATTTATCTTTGTGCATCTAGACCAGACATCATGTTTAGTGTATGCATGTGTGCTAGATTTCAAGCTTCCCCTAGGGAAAGTCATCATAAGGCGGTTAAGCATATTCTTAGATACCTTGTTCACACCCCAAAGTTGGGTCTATGGTACCCCAAGGATGCTAAGTTTTATCTCATTGGGTACACGGATGCGGATTGGGCTGGAGACAGAGTGGATCATAAGTCCACCTCCGGTGCATGTCAATTTCTTGGTCGCTCCTTGGTGAGTTGGTCCTCGAAGAACCAAAATTGTATTGCCCTCTCTACCGCAGAAGCTGAATACATTGCAGCCGGCAGTTGTGCAACTCAATTACTATGGATGAGACAAACCTTGAAGGATTATGGTATCACTTATAGACATGTGCCTCTCCTATGTGATAATGAAAGTGCCATCAATATTGCTGAGAACCCCAAGGATCATCTCCGCACCAAGCACATTGATATTAGGTATCACTTCTTGAGAGATCACGTGGAAAAGGGTGATATTCACATCGATCATGTTGGTACATATTTGCAACTAGCAGATATTTTCACCAAACCATTGGATGAAGCAAGGTTTTGTCGACTTAGGCGTGAACTTGGTATCTTGGATCTTGAAAATATTATGTGAAATCTAGTACCCATTCATGCATGAACTTAATGTCTTGTCTTGATGTACGCATATATTTAGGGGGACACACTCAACTCATGAATATCCTCACCCTATGAAATGCATAAAAAGAACAAACACTCTCAAAGCTACCATGACATCTAACTATGGTGCTTCCCATGATGGAGTAGTGATTATGCACTCAAAGTTCCAATCTTTCCGTGCCATGTCACATATACTCATACATGGTGGCAGTAGCCACCACTCTTGTCATGAGAACAATATATGAGCGGTATATGTCTTATTATTGTTGGCATAGGATACTCTTTGCTTAACAGAAATTCTTACTACATACGGTAATCATCATCTCCTCATCATGATTTGCTGCACAAATAATTGTACCCTACTCCTCTCAAAAACTCTTATATGCTTCCGGTCGTCCGTTATGTTCCGGACGTCCGTAAAAAGCTCTCTGGTATCTTTTCCTGGCCCAGCCGCCGGACATCCGTGGATCCCTGGTCGTCCGGACGTTTCTCCGACACCGGACGTCCATCGCGCTCCGGTCATCCGTAAAAAGCCTTTTGTTGACCTCAGCACGGTCGTCCGGCCTATCCGGACGTCCATTCATTTTTTCCTGGCCTAGGCACCGGACGTCCGTAAATCTCCGGTCGTCCGGACAATTTCTAGGGCACCTATATATAGCGCGGGGTGGGTTTTCGGGTCAGTTACCCTAATCCATTCAACCTCTCTCCTCTGTTCCCCACCGCCGCCGCCCCTGTCTCGCGGCTCGTCGCCGCGGCCGCACGCTGCCCGTGAACCTCGCCGTGGCCGCTCACTGCTCGGGGTCCTCGCCGTGGTCCCGCCACTCATTGTGGCCGCTCGGGTCGCCTCTGTCCCCGCTCAAGCTCCGGTCACCGTCGTCACACCACGTGCCATAGCCACTCGGCCATTCACTGATTCGTTCCAATCACCGTCTCCCTCAGCGTTCCTCACTCAAAGGTCGTGATGCCCAAGACCAAGCACTCTGCACGCAAGCAAGTCACCAGTGGGCCACCTCGCACATCTCGTCATGGTGGCTCTGATGACTCCTAGGAGCGGGCTCGTCCTCGGAAGCACGCCGCCTATTCTCACAGCTCTTCTAGCAACTCATCCTCGGAGGGATCCGACTATGAGGATGAAATGGATGATTTGGAGCAGCCCGCGTTTGTGGCTGTTCGCACCTCCGCACCCAAGCCGGGAACTCGTCGGCCCACCTTCCAGCCTCCTCCTCCTCTGGTCCAACCTCACGGTGATGCTCATCATATCTCACTTGAACCTCCTATAGCACACGACTGTCACGTTAAGCGGTTCAATGTGGTTCCCATTGCCTCCTATCTTAAGTTACGTCGTGATGTTGATCAATTCGCGATTGCTCGTGACTCTAGGGACCCTCGTTTTCGCACTAATGTCCAAGCTGAGATTTTTACCACTATCATCATTCCTAAGGGTCTTTCTGTGCATTTGTGCATTGATTTAGAGCATATTCATACTCATCCGGAAAAATATTCCGGGGCTATTGAGCTCATTGAGTCCTCCAATCTTGCTGCCCCATTTACATTTCAACATGACTTTAACCAAGCCACCATTCATAATTCTATGCCACATGCTTTTTTGGTCCAAGTAACACTGTTACTTGGATGACCGCCGACACAAAGCTCTCGGCTTCTTACTCTCAATTTGTTACTGCCCTTGGTTTTCCTGACACCGGGTTCAAAATTCACAATGATGACCCCGACCATAGACCCAAGGGCCCTGATGCATCTACTGATCTTATCAAACCCATTTCACAACTTACTGATGATGAGAAACATAAAGGTTTTAACCAAGTTTCCATTTGGCATGCTCCTTTCTTCATTATCTATCTATGTGCCATTCGCACCATTTATCCTAAGATGGGTGACAAGGGGTCCTACAGTAGCTACTGCATCGATCTCATGCATCGCCTCTATACGACTCCAAAAGGGAAGACCAATGTGCCTCATTTTCTATGGCATGAGATTCACCTCGCTTCGTTTCAGCACAAGCGGGCCTTTCCTCATGCTCCCTTTCTTCAGGCTTTCATCGAGAGTGTGGCTTTGTTCCCTATTGCCCGCACTCATTTGCATGAGCAATGGGTCATTCCCCCACACAAGGCTGATAACTATGTTCTCGAGGACTCTTCCTCTTCTGCTCATCCGCGCCACACTGCTACTAGCATCCCTCGTTCTGCTCCCTCCGGATCTGCACCATTTGGTCGCATATCGCGCTTTCTGGGGAAGGCCCACTCTGCCTTGATGAAGGCTGTTTCGTTTAACTGCTCCCAAAACCATGCTGTTGTCACGCGCCTTATCACTTCCAAGAATGCTCTGAAGACTCGTCTGAGAGACTCCGGAGTGTTCGATGTGAATGATGATGACCGCCTTCCTGGTGAGCCACCGTCTGATTTTGGTTTTCCCTCGGGTCCTGAGTGGGCTGAGTTCTTTGACGAGGCTGGTGGCAGGGGTGCACATGACGATGATGATGATGCTCTCTGATGCTGTTATGCACCCCTTTTGGGTATTTGATGCCAAGGGGGAGTAGGCGGTATGCATACTATGATATTAGCTTGTTAGCTTGTAATCAAACTCATTGCTATGTTATTGATTAGCTTGTATCGAACTCATGTTATGAGATTGTAGAAACTTATGTTCTACGCTATGAGTGATGAACCTATATGGAGCTTATTGTCTTGATTATCTTGTGTATGAGATTTGGTTGTGTTGGTATCATATTGAGCGGGAGCTCTCTCCTTGCTTATTCTTTGCTTATTGAGCTCCACAACAAATCCTTTCGATTTTTAAATTTTTAGATTTATATGTGTGCATATATGTTGTCATCAACTACCAAAAAGGGGGAGATTGAAAGTGCGACCATGCCCTTAATCATATTTTGATGTTGATGACAACATGTATGTTGGGACTAATCATGTTTATCAAGTGTATCTCAGGATTATGTCTCGAAGGCCGAGTGTGGATCATGACGAGGGACAAATGCATATAACTCAACATTGGAAATACAAGACATTAGCCTTGGCTTTGTTTACGGTGTTCTTGAGTATAGGGACCCCGCACTATTAAGAGGGGATCGTTGGAACTAGTGAAAGATTTGCTCAAATCCACAACTCCAATTGTTTTCTCTCTCTGGTTGTTCGGTACTCTTCGGACGTCAGACCCCTCTTAGTTGTCCGGACGTCTGGCTCTCTACGGTAATCCGGTGTTTCACCAACAGAACGTTATTTACGGATTTCCGAACCTCTCCGGACGACCGGCCTCCGGACGACCGGCACATCTCGGACGTCCGGTATTTCCACCACAGAACCATATTTATGGATTTCCGGGCCTCTCCGGACGTCCGGGCTCTGGACGACCGACACGCCTCGGACGTCCGTGTGCTATGCACAAATTCGTGGCTTATTTGTTCCCAGCGGCCGGACGACCGATAACTGTCGGACGTCCGGACATACTTGCGCCACCGGACGTCTGGGGTTGTCCGGACGTCTGTTCCCTCCTGTGCACTTAAGTGGCTCAAACGGTCACTTTTTCCACACCCACTATATATAGGCTTCTCCCTTCCACTGGATAAGGTTGACCATTCACTTTGAGCTTGCCAAGAACACTCTTCTCTCTCTCTCTCAATCCTCTACACCAAATCCTAGATCCCCAAGTGATTTAGGAACATTTGAGAGAAGTTCTTCAGTCAAGTGATAGATACACTCCTTCTCCTTCTTTGCACCAAAGGAATTTGTGATTTGAGCAAGCCTTGAGCTTTTTCCCAACGTTCTTATTACTCTTGGAGGTTGGAGACTCCTAGGCGGTAGGAGTCTTTCGGAGAGGAATCAACCTTTGTGATTACCCTCGGAAAAGTTTGTGAGGGTTTGGAGACCACCCCAAGGTATACCACTAGTGGTTGAGAAACGCCTTCGTGGTGTTGTCTCAAAGGGAGAATAGGGTGAGCCTTCGTGGCGTTGGTGTGCCTTCGTGGTAACATCCACCTCTCTAACGGTGACTAGCTTCCCTCCAAGGAAGTGAACATCGGCATACATCCTCGTCTCCCGGAAGTTGCGGTTATTCCTAACCCTAACTTTCTACTTGTGGTTACTTGTCTCTTAGAACTTACTTATATCATGTTGTGCTTGCTTACCTTCATGCTTGTGTTACTTTCTTAGTACTTTATACTCACTTGCAATTGTTAGGCTCACCTTCATATTCCACATTATTGCCTAAAATTGCTAAGTAATAATTAAAAATTTGTAATTGTACCTATTCACCACCCCCCTATAGGTCCATCTCGATCCTTTCACCGCCGACACGGAAGGAATCTTGTGAGAGGTTCGGCCCAGACGTTGGTTCTGAAGCGTTCTTATGGGCTGACCTATCATAACTAGGGGAGAAAGTCATTTGGTCAAAGCCCGTCTGGAAAAAGTCAAATGTGCTGGTCACGGGGCCAGGGTTAGGCCAGCCGGGGGACTTTAGGGGGTAGCAACAACTTCCAGCCAAAATAGCAAAACCTGGCCACCGAGGCAAGCGTCTTGAGTTCCTAACGCTTATGCATGTTGATGACTTAGATGTGCAACACACGAAGTAACGTATATCTTCAATTAATGAAGACTTACCCTCTGAGTGTGAATACATTAATGTGGAATTTGACTTCAGAGCGCCACACTAATTGTGCGTCTGTCTGGGTCTAATACTTCCTATACGGTGGGTAACGCCACCACCAAATTCTAATTGAAGTGTTTCTCTTGGCGTTACATTTGCAAAGTCTTCCCATTTGGATTATCTTCAACTTTGATTTATCTTCATGATTTATCTTCACAATGTTGATTTGGCTCATATATATATATATATATATATATATATATATATATATATATATATATATATATATATATATATATATAGGAGTAGGATTTTCTACAATAGCTTGCCACAGAACTAGTTAAGGTTTTCGACGGTGTAAAAGTTCTCAAAAATCCTGAAAAAAATATTGAACCAACACATCTATAATATAACATGATCCAACGGATGGATTGAAAAAATATGATTGCATGTGACCTGGACAAAAAGAACAAATGTTTCAATATATATTGATCCTGCAGTGAGCTGAAATGCTTGTTTTTTTCGCCGAGGACACATAAATGCATATTTTCACAATCACACCGTTGGATCATCTTATTATATTAGAGTGAGGCTCCCCTATTTATTTCATATTTTTTACTTACTTTTAAACTGTTAAATGTTTAGCAAGTCTTAACTAGTTCTGTGGCAAGCTATGATAATATATATATATATATATATATTTGTGTTATGTCCTCTACAGCATTCACTTATAGCTATGTCTTTCCTCTTGAATCTTTTAATCTAAGTGAATGTGATTGGACCCTAACCTACTCTATGCTTCTTCCTCAACTCTATCTGTCCAAATCATATGCATTCTATTGAAACCTGTCAATTGTCTTCTCTGAGTCCTTGTCAGCAGAGGACAATCTAACAAACATTTAATCTGTTTTTAATGTTGCATCCTTATTGCCTGAAAACTGGAGAAGCCGGAACGACCACCCGACAATCCAGTCGTGCGCGGGAACATGGAACAACTCTCAATAAGTTGCATGTATGCCATGTGTCCTTCAGATGTGAACCACCAGGGGCACCAGCCTAATTGTGTTGCGCCGCCCTCCTCTTCCTTATAAATTCTCACCCGCGCGGTCATTATCTGTTCTTCCACCTCGCCACCTCCACCAAACCCTAGCACCTCCGCTAGCTCGCGTTGTCACCGAAGAAGAAGCGCTTAGCTGCCACAACCTCTTCGTCGCCGTCCTCATGCTGTCCTCTCCACCGCCACCGTAGGTGTCTTCTGCCGCCAAGTTATGGCGCGGGAGATCGAACTGCTTGGCCTCACTTTCCATCCATCTAGCAATTCATCAAGGGTAAATAAATCTTCTTTTTACTGTCTTTTAGATCTATCAAATCCGGCCACTTTTTCCAAAAGTGGTTTCTAAGCTTCACAATCTGGATTTGTTCTCTTCTGCATCTCATACCATGCTTAGTATGTTCACTTATGCCTCATAACTATTTAGATTCCTCACTTGTACTTATTCATGGATTTGTACAAATCTGGAACCGGCTGTCTCCAAATAAGTGAATGTCTTTGCACTATGAGGTCAATGTCTTCAAAACTGATTTATCTTCAAAATCTCCTAAGAATGCATATGACCTCTTGCCCTCCCCTTGCATCTCTAATGTTGTCACAGGTACATGTCCGTGGGAGAATCCCTTGGTTCTCATAGTCTGCATTCATTTGCAGAATACTTACAGCATCGCATTGAATCTCCTGAAGCCAGTTCTTCTCTGAAGCCAATCAGACGGAAGCCACTCTCTGTGCTGAAGCCAATCAACTTAAATATTATGGCTTCAGAAAAGTCTGCTCAGAAGGGTGGCAACCAACACGGAGGCAATACAACTCTTGATCTGCCTCCTTCCTTGTACGAACAATACAAGTCAGACCCTGATGAAACCTACAACCAGCAAAAGAATCGGATTCAGGGGATCCGAAGATATTGGGCTGAGGAGTGGTTCAAGTACAAATTCGTCACGCCAGAATATGCTGAAAAGAACGCCATCAAGCATCCATGGGGAGACTATCTGTATCGCGGCCTAGTGCCCAAGAACAAGGCTGAAGCTATTGCGCAGGAGTTCTATCCTTGCATGATCAGAGGACCTCAGCCAAAAAATCCCGACCCGTCCTCCTTATTATGGTGTCATGACGACAATCTCTTCAAGCGCAACTTTCAGTTTGCCAAAGATTCTGCTGCCCAGAATGCTAAAGACTATGGCCTGAACTTCAACCCTGGCCCCTCTGCTCCTAGATCTGATGGGACACATGAAGCCAATGAAAACAGAATTGGCCCCTTTGAATATTTCAATGGGCTTCTATCTCACATTGTTGCGCAGAGAGCAACAGTGGAGCACTCTGATGGTGATGCTGACACTGAAGTTGTTCCCTCACCACCCAAGGAAAAGAAGAAGAAGAAGAAGAAGACAAAAGATTCTAAGCCATCTTCTTCACCAAAAGCTTCAGCAAGGAAGCCACTGAGAATTGCACCACCTGAACCCAGTGTGCAATTTGAGGACTTATCTCGTGTGTCCAAAAGGACCAAGAAGCCACTGCCCAAGAAGGCCACAGGACAACCACTGACACCATTCGCTGTGCTTCGCAACGAAGATGAAGCCATTGATCTTTCCAGTGATGAAGATCTTGCTGATGATGCTCTGGAAATGCCCATCAAGAGCAAACAAGAAGCTGAAATCTTCAATGATCTGCCGCTCTTTGACGTTGATATTCTCAATAACTTCATCGATGAGTGGTTTGACAACTAGGAAATCAGTATTGATGATCTTCAACTCCCAGTGGACATCAGCGTCACTTTCCATGGAGCCATTGCTGGTGAATTGGCCTTGGCTCAGAAGATTGTCGAGCTGAAGAACAAGATTGACTATGAGAAGGCTCACTTCAAGAAGCATATGGACAAGCTCAGTGTGGCTGATGTTCAAATCTTCAAGAAGATGTTGCATGACCTCAAGGAGGAATTTCCCAAGAAATTCACCGAAGCTAAAGGCTCGAGGCAGCGCATGAAGTATATGGCTGAGAAATGTGTTCAAGTCCATAATGAAGCAGAGAAGCGTAAAGCTCTTGGGTGGCCTGGCACCGACCCCAGGATGGCTGCCAAGAAGAAGAAGTCTGTTGAGACCCACACTGCACCAAGGTGGGAAGAACCTCGCATTGTCTTCCCGGCCAGTATGACATGCTCGAATCCTAAGGTCCCCTCAACAACTTCTGAACTGAAGAAGACAAGAGCAGCTGAAGCTGAAGCCAAGAAGCGCAAGCACAAGGACGCATCTGACGATGCTCCTTCTAAGAAGAAGCTGAAGACTAAGGAAACTAAGTCTTCAAAGAAAGAGTGTGCTGCAGCCTCTCAGCCACTCATTGTTGAACCCATCTCTGTAGCTCCCCCTGCTGCCTCAAACCAAGAGCATCGAGTTGTAATCCATCAGCCTGCTTCCACAGAGGCTCACGAAGAAGAGCAAGTTCCAGCTGTTGACCCCAACGCAGCTAAAGACATTGGTCACAAAGACAATGCTGTTGATGATGAAGTCCTTCCTCAGCTAGAGCATCAGTTGGTATCATCGCCTGCTCGAACGAGCAGCGAATACATCAACATTGGTCGTCCATTGATGCCAATGCTCAGGATGATTCGTGGGCCGATCGCCCGCAAGAAGAAACCCCAATTCAAGATGCAACACCCCCTACTCCACCTGTGCAAGTCACCAGCCCAATTGTCAATGATGACAACTACATGGAAACCACACCTTCACCAAAGGCGTCGCCCGTGTTTCAACAGCTTCGCAAAGGCCTCAAGCCATCGGTCTCCATGTCTACCATCCCAGAAGAAGTTTCACACCAATCTAGCTCAGTGGCACATCAAGTCTTCCCTGAAGAGAACCCTTCTATGATGGTTCCTGAGTCTGAAGCCAAAGCTGCTGAAGACATTCCGAATGAAGAGCTTCACATACGTGGCTACAATAGGGATCCGAAGACATGGACCCTTGAGTGGATGACAGGTGATGTGCACCATGAAGCCAAAGCTCAGGACATCATTGAGCTTACCTCCCTGCCCACTCCAGGTGATTGGTGTGAGCCTGGTTGTCAACACCACACTGAATCACTACAGAGCATTTTCAGCGGCCTGAACCCAATATGAGTCAGATGCTCAGCATGATGAAGCCATTGCCTCGTGATGCGGAATTTCCAAAGGAATTCCTTGTCCAAGACCTCGAGTACTTGTCGTGCATAGTGTATCATATCCTGAGGCGTACTCTCTGGCCAATCAAGGGACATTCTTCTTCTGCCAAACTTGAAGGCGACATGAAGACTTTGGTTTTCTATATTGTCAATGGCATCAAGTTCAACTCCCAGAATTTCTTCATTCGATAACTTGTTGCATCTGGGATTGATCTCTTTGGCTTGAAGTTTTACGCTCCATGGGTGATGCGCCTAACCAAGCTTCATTAAACTGTCAACTATCAGCCCTCTGCACGTAACCATCTGGTTTTCTTGCCTGAGGTTGACCTATCTATTGAAGGCATTTACCCTGATCCTGCCAAGGAGCCAATATATCTTCACAATGCTGATCACCAAAGCTTCACGCAGCCAATTGAAGGAGTCCATGTTCCTAATGCTACTATCCGTGCTTATCCGCTTGCTGGAAATGTGCATTTGCCTCACCGTGCTAATAGTGAAGCCACTGCCAGTACAATCGCTCAACGGCCTCGGAAGCGCTCTCGAGTCCTCAATGATCAAGAACTACTTGTGGCCTTACATTAGAAGCAAGACAAGCACCATGACTGGCTTAAGCGTCAAATGCATAGTATCTTGGTGGATGTCAATCGCATTCGCAATTTGGCTACCAGGAACTCCTTTGTTGCCCATTAGAATGCTAGGCGGTCCAGGAAAAGCCTCAGTCTACTATGTTCTGAAGATGATCTTCAAGCAGATGGCTTCACCGAAAGATTCAAATTTGACTCCAGGCCTCCTCCTAATGCAAGTTGGCGCCGTACTCCCTCTCTTGAAGACTCTGAGTATTCGTCTTCGACTGCAACTGTTGTTGCCAATGTCGTCGATGAACAAGACGACACCACTTCACCAACCATGTATGCACTGCATATCGACTCTGCACCAGGCCCCTCTGCACCACCAAACTCCAGCAACGACCCTACTCCTCCATTTTCTCCTTCTGGGAACGAGTAGATGCTCTATGTCTTCAAACCTTTTTGGTCATTACTGACAAAAGGGGGAGAAGCATATGAGTTGATAGTCTTCAAGCGGGTCTTTATGGGTGGCTGCATTATTTTGGCTAAGTCTTACAACTCTCGTCTTTTGATACATTTGGTTCTCTGAGTTGTAACACTTAAAATTGATGGTCGTCTGCTACTTTATCTGCTATTATGTAATGCGATGATAAATCCCGCATGAAGTCATTCTGCAGACGTCCATTTTTCATTATGCATATCATTATCTTTGTTACTTACTTATATGTATAATGCATTGTCTTCACACTTTGATGATGGCCTCCACAAAGCAAAACCTGCCATGTGCATTTGCATTCAAACGCAAGTCATCTATATGCACATCTTCAGGGGGAGCCTCGTCTTATGTATGAAGACAATACTCAGAACACTAAACCTTCACATACTTTTATCCCCATTAAAAACTTCAACCAGTTTGTCATCAATCACCAAAAGGGAGAGATTGTAAGTGCATCTAGTGCCACCCCTAGTTGGTTTTGGAGTATTGACGACAAACTTGGTTGAGGGACTAATGTGTTTGGGAGAATTGCAAGATAACACATGTAGTAGTCCCATATTTATTCGGTTTACCTACCAGAGATGACCCCTAAAAATGTGTGAAAACATTGAAGACAATGGTGGTCTGTGAAGACATTCACATTGAAGACTATGGCAGGAGAAGACATCGCGTGAAGACTATGGAGTGCAAAGACATAGTTGTTTCGTAGTTTCCTTTTCTTCTTTGTTGCAAGCGAAGACAATGAGAGCAAATCTTATCCAAAGCAGGATGAGTCAGCTTGGCTTGTAGCCCAAGCTAAGCTGCCGCGTGTGTTTGAAATCTGACCGTTGGACACATGTCAGTTCCTTAGTGACCCAGGGTCATTTTGGACAAATCAGGTTGGGTTGCCTCCTGGCTATAAATAGCCCACCCCTACACCATAAATTGGTGGTTGCTTAGAGTTTGTGCACGTCTTTTGTCGTTTGAGAGCAACCCACCTCCGAAGCTTTTGAGAGAGAATCCTTGGGAGGACAAAGCCCAAAACACCCAGAGCCAAAGAGTGTTAGGCATCACTGAAGTCTTTCTGTCCGCGTGATCTAAAGACTTATTACACTTGAGGACTATGAATCCTCCAGCCGGTTAGGCGCCACGTTCTAAGCATCCAAGAGTCATTGTGGATTGCCAGTGAACAAAGTCTGTGAAGGTTTGGAAGTCTCCCTTGAAGACTTACCAGAGTGATTGGGCGAGGACTAAGTGTTCTTAGCTCAAGGGAAGGTGAAGACACGGCCTTCTGAGTTGAATCTCAGCCTCCCTAACCAGACGTATAGTTGTCACAGCAACTGGAACTGGTCCAACAAATCCCTTGTCCTCTTCGAGCAACTGATTCTATCCTACCTCTCCCACCTTACTTACAATTTGTCTTCGTGAAGTCTTTGCCTACTTGCCTGATATGTTTGACTTCACAGTGTGAAGACTGTTGTTTGTTTGGCTTCATTCTATCTTCCATCCTGATCCAATCTACCTAGCTGCTTATAGTCTTCGTTCTTTCACTTCATTGCTTGCTTGACTATGGCTTGTCTAGTGTAGTCTACCTTCCGCTGCATATCAATAGGGTCATTTCTATCGTTTGTCTTCAAAACATCCATGTTTTGAAGACTTTCATAAAAATCGCCTATTCACCCCCTCTAATCGAATACTAGCACTTTCACATCCTTCATATCCGCCAAATACTTGGGGTAGTTCCACTTCTAGTGACTAGTCCCTTTGTAGTAGAAGCACTCAGTTTCAGTCTTAGGTCCAGACTTGGGCTTCTTCTTGGGAGTAGCAACTTGCTTGCTATTCTTCTTGAAGTTCCCCTTCTTCCCTTTGCCCTTTTTCTTAAAACTAGTGGTCTTGTTGACCATCAACACTTGATGCTCCTTCTTGATTTCTACCTCCACAACCTTTAGCATTGCGAAGAGCTCGGGAGTCGTTTTCGTCCTCCCTTGTATATTATAGTTCATCATGAAGCCTTTATAGCTTGGTGGCTGTGATTGAAGAACTCTGTCAGTGACACTATCATCAGGAAGATTAACTCCCAGCTGAGTCAAGTGGTTATGGTACCCAGACATTCTGAGTATGTGTTCACTGATAGAACTATTCTCCTCCATTTTGCAGCTATAGAACTTGTTGCAGACTTCATATCTTTCAACTCAGGCATTTGCTTGAAATATTGATTTCAACTCTTGGAAAATCTCATATGCTCCATGACGTTCAAAACGTCTTTGAAGTCCCGATTCTAAGTCGTAAAGCATGGAACACTGAAATATCGAATAGTCATTAGCTTTGCTCTGCCATATGTTCAAAACATCCGCAGTTGCGTCTGCAGCAGGCCTTGCACCTAGTGGTGCTTCCAAGACGTAATTCTTTTGTGCAGCATTGAGGATAATCCTCAAGTTACAGACCTAGTCCGTGTAATTGCTACCATCATCTTTCAACTTAGCTTTCTCTAGGAACGCATTAAAATTCAAAGGAACGGTAGCACGGGCCATTGATCTACAACAACATAGACATGCAAAAACTATTAGGACTAAGTTCATGATAAATTAAAGTTAAATTAATCATATTACTTAAGAACTCCCACTTAGATAAACATCCCTCTAGTCATCTAAGTGATCACGTGATCCAAATCAACTAAACCATGTCCGATCATCACATGAGATGGAGTAGTTTTCAATGGTGAACATCACTATGTTAATCATATCTACTATATGATTCATGTTCGACCTTTCGGTCTCAGCGTTCCGAGGCCATATCTGCATATGCTAGGCTCGTCAAGTTTAACCCGAGTATTCTGCGTGTGCAAAACTGGCTTGCACCCGTTGTATGTGAATGTAGAGCTTATCACACCCGATCATCACGTGGTGTCTCAGCACGACGAACTGCAGCAATGGTGCATACTCAGGGAGAACACTTATACCTTGAAATTTAGTAAGGGATCATGTTATAATGCTACCACCGTACTAAGAAAAATAAGATGCATAAAAGATAAACATCACATGCAATCAAAATATGTGCATGATATGGCCATCATCATCTTGTGCTCATGATCTCCATCACCGAAGCATCGTCATGATCTCCATCATCACTGATCTCGATTGTAGCATCATTGTTGTCTCGTCAACTTATTGCTACTACAACTATCGCTACTGCTTAGTGATAAAGTAAAGCAACTACATGGCGATTGCATTTCATACAATAAAGCGACAACCATATGGCTCCTGCCAGTTGCCGATAACTTTGTTACAAAACATGGTGATCTCATACAACAATCTATATCTCATCATGCCTTGACCATATCACATCACAACAAGCCCTACAAAAACAAGTTAGACATTCTCTACTTTGTTGTTGCAAGTTTTACGTGGCTGCTACGGGCTTCTAGCAAGAACCGTTCTTACCTACGCATCAAAACCACAATGATTTTTCGTCAAGTGTGTTGTCTTAACCTTCATCAAGGGTCGGCCGTAGTCAAACTTGATTCAACTAAAGTTAGAGAAACAGACACCCGCTAGCCACCTATGGGCAAAAGCACATCGGTAGAACCAGTCTCATGAACGCGGTCATGTAATGTCGGTCCGGGCCGCTTCATCCAACAATACTGCCGAATCAAAGTAAGACGTTGGTGGTAAGCAGTATGACTATTATCGCCCACAACTCTTTGTGTTCTACTCGTGCATAAAACATCTACGCATAGACCTGGCTCGGATGCCACTATTGGGAAACGTAGTAATTCAAAAAAAATCTACGAACACGCAAGATCTATCTAGGAGATGCATAGAAATGAGAGGGGAGAGTGTATCCACGTACCCTCATAGACCAAAACCGGAAGCTTTAGTTAACGCGGTTGATGTAGTCGAACGTCTTCACGATCCAACCGATCCAAGCACCGAACGTACGGCACCTCCACGTTCAGCACACGTCAGTTCGATGACATCCCTTGAGCTCTTGATCCAGTTGAGGATGAAGGAGAGTTCCGTCAGCATGACGATGTGGTGACGGTGTTGATGATGTTACCGGCGTAGGGCTTCGCCTAAGCACTACAATGATATGACCGAGGTGTGTAACTGTAGAGGGGGGCATTGCACACGGTAAAGAGAACATGATGTGTCTTGGGGTGCCCCCTGCCCCAGTATATAAAGGAGGAGAGGGGGAGGCCGGCCGGCCCTTGCAGGGAGCGCCAGGAGAAGGGAGTCCTACTAGGACTCCAAGCCCTAGTAGGATTCCACCTGGTGGAAGAGGGGAAGGAAGGGAGAGGGAAAGGGGGGCCACGCCCCCTTCCCTTGTCCTATTCGGACTCCCCATGGGGGGCGCCTCCCCTATGTGGGATGTCCTCTATCTCCCCTATGGCCCATGTTGGCCCATTGCTTCCCCGGGGGTTCCGGTAACCCCTCTGTCACTCCTTTTTAGCCGAACCCACTCAAAACTCCTCCGGTGTCCGAATAATGTTGTCCAATATATCAATCTTTTTGTCTCGACCATTTTGAGACTCCTCGTAATGTCCGCGATCTCATCCGGGACTTCGAACAAACTTCGGTCATCAAAAACACATAACTCATAATACAAATCGTCATCGAATGTTAAGCGTGCGGACCCTACGGGTTCGAGAACTATGTAGACATGATCGAGACACATCTCCGATCAATAACCAATAGCGGAACCTGGATGCTCATATTGGATCCTACATATTGTATGAAGATCTTTATCGGTCAAACCGCATAACAACGTACGTTGTTCCCTTTGTCATCGATATGTTACTTGCCCGAGATTCGATCGTCGGTATCATCATACCTAGTTCAATCTCGTTACCGGCAAGTCTCTTTACTCGTTCCGTAATACTTCATCTCACAACTAACTCATTAGTCACACTGCTTGCAAGGGTTATAGTGATGAGCATTACCGAGAGGGCCCAGAGATACCTCTCTGAAACTCGGAGTGACAAATCCTAATCTTGATCTATGCCAACCCAACAAACACTTTCGGAGACACCTATAGAGCATCTTTATAATCACTCAGTTACGTTTTGACGTTTGATAGCACACAAAGTGTTCCTCCGGTATTCGGGACTTGCATAATCTCATAGTCTAAGGAACATGTATAAGTCATGAAGAAGCAGTAGCAATGAAACTGTAACGATCATAATGCTAAGCTAACGGATGGGTCTTGTCCATCACATCATTCTCCTAATGATGTGATCCCGTTCATCAAATGACAACACATGTCTATAGTTAGGAAACATAACCATCTTCGATTAATGAGCTAGTCAAGTAGAGGCATACTAGGGACACTATGTTTTGTCTATGTATTCACACATGTAATAAGTTTCCAGTTAATACAATTCTAGCATGAATAATAAACATTTATCATGATATAAGGAAATATAAATAACAACTTTATTATTGCCTCTAGGGCATATGTCCTTTAGTTATAGCATGAAATATAAACTCTTAATTATGAATAATGGAAATATAATAATACAATATTATTGCCTCTAGGGCATATTTCCAGCATCTCCCACTTGCACTAGAGTCAATAATCTAGTTGCATAACACTTAACAACTTATCTTGTGTTATTAATGGACCTCATGGCACAGCCTTCATCATTAGTTTTGACAAACTCAAAACTTTGTGATATTTGTGCTGGTATTGTCTGCTTCTCAGATCTTAATCCATTTAGCTTTTGCCATAATATAAATATTATTGGATTTTCGGTCATAATATTCTTATGTCAAGACTCTTCTTGATCATATTTGAATTAACCCATTTTATAAAGATTCTTCTTGCATAACCTTTATGGGTCACTTACAACTCTTGCAACATCTATTCATACAAAACATTTATATCAAGACAATTCTTGATTCAAATAAAAATTAAAACATCTCATATTTTCAAGACGTATATCCTTATAGTCTATAGATTCAACAAATTTGTTCATACATAATTCTGAATTATTATAGCCCAACTATGAAGTTTGATATTCATATATTCTTAATAATGAATTTCAACCTCAATACCTTGAAATAAACATTTTTATCCTTTGATGTTTTATTTACTAAATTTTAGTAAATATACTTTGGCCATCATATATCATAACTTATCAAGATAATTTTATCTTCCAAGCTTCTCATTCATAAGCATCAAGTTATATGACATTTAGAGAAAACAATTTTCTCTATATTTTAAAACTCCCCTTTTAAAATTTTATCAAAATATATATAAACTTTGTTTTTGGCTTAATCATACATCTTGATATAGCTTCATAGATCCTTTCATGCCCAATATTTTGCTTTACACTTTGATGGAAAATTTGTTTCAAAATCATTTTGTTATGTGCTTAGGAACTTTATATTGTTTCTATTCCATAATATGTCATATACATATAGGATCAAAAACTTTATACAGCTCCCACTGAGTTCTACAAAACTATTTTGTCAGTACATGGATGTTTTATATTATTTCTATTTCATGATATGTCTTACATATAGAAATATTATATAGCTCCCACTGAATTTTACACAAAAATAATTTTGGACAAGTCCAAAATACAATGCTAGTTCAAATCTTCAAACGGTTTTTGAAGTTTGCACATTCATCTGGTTATCTCGAGGACAAAAACTTTTCCGGTTGTATCATTCATACATCCTTTTCCCAATTAAGGAAACTTGTTTTGAAATCCTTCTTTTACTTCACACTCCTTAAAGTATTGTCAAGTTTTTAACTTGTCAGAAAATAACAACTAAGTTCCAAACTTGATTGAATTTTCATTCCAGTGTGCATGACCAAGAGCCATTTCATATGAGCTAGACGCCACCTTTGCTTCCTTGTAGTGTTCACATTCATCTTCTTACAAGATGAAAAAACCTTGTCGCGTCATTTCATAAATTCACATATGTTCATGATCATGTTTTAGCTTTTTAGAATTTTTCTACATCTAATGTAGTAATTAACGGTATATCTTGTACATAGTTTATCGAAACAAATTCCGATTAGTTTTGTACCATTAAAGATTCACTAATTTTTCAAGCTATAACATCCTCCCACTTATTCCTTTGACAAGAAAACCCTTCTCTTAAACAATGTCTATCAGTGAAAAATATTTTTGTCTCTTGGATATTTTATTGGGAGAAATCATATAAACCTACAATTCAACTGTCATCTTGTTAAATAATGTTCATATCTCATATGATTTCATTTTAACAAGATCTATACGTGGTTTTCTATTTTAGTGTATATTTTGCTTTTTCGGTTATACCCCGATTATGAATAGAAGATAGAATAATTTTATTTTTATTTAAATGATCTTGCTAAACTTATGACTTTAGATCTATTTCTTCAAATGAAGAATAAAAATATTAATTGTCATAATGATCCTTAATCTTCATTAAAATATTTGAACTCTTCAAATAGATTCTGAAATTCTGTTGAACTATTCAAGTATTCCAGTCTGAGTAAACATTTTACTTATTTCAATGAAGTTAATTTATCCACCATACTCTGTTTATGTCTATCGGTTTTATACATCATTATGTATTTTATCAATCACGATGATCGAATACTTCATCTACATGAAGATTATTCCTAATGTATCCAGGCAGAGATATATTCAGGTGGAAGTTATCAGTCTTTTTAGGACGTTTAGCATAAATGTTATAATATTTTAAATAAAGATTTCAAGAATAAACCATCGAAACTTGTGGTAAATCCAAAACATATTCTTATAATAACTTCAACAACTATTGTTCAAAACTTTATAAGAATGCCCATTGCATAATCCAAAACATAATGTATTATACAACTCCGGAACGTAATAACTATTATTCTATCCTAAGATAAATCTTGAAGATAGACTCCATCAGTCTTGAGTAGTGATCCCATCACCATCCTTGACTGTCATCTTTATTTCTTCTGAACTTGTGAGCTTTCTGTAGTTCCTATATCAGATTGCAAATTAAAAGCAATCAATTCATATCAAATACTTATGACATACAGAAACAAGTAAAAAACATTAATATTGTATAACTATTATACCTTTGTCTGAAGAACCGTTCTTCTTATCTGCTAAGTACTTCTTGTAGTTCTGCTTCCGGTGACCGTTCTGTTTGCAGTAGAAACATTCAGTCTCTTTGTTGGCTCCGCCCTTGTTCTTCTTCTGGGAGGTGGTCTTACTGGCACCAGTAGATTTCTTCTTGGACTTGCCCTTCTTCTTGAAACTGGTAGTCTTGTTTACCATCAACACTTCTTTGTTCTTCTGCATCCCAACTTCCATAGTTTTGAGCATAACAAACAACTCGTTTGCACTTTTCTCCATCCCGTTCATGTTGTAATTCATGATGAAACCATCCTAAGATGGGGGGAGTGAAGCAAGCACAATATCTGTACTGAGTGTTGGCGGAATTCCAAATTCCGGTGAAGCAAGTCTATCAACATAGCCAGCAAGCTTCACAATATGCTCACTCATTGAGGAGCCCTCCTTCATCTTGCATTCTATTAGGGCCTTGGTTAATTCAAACCATTCGCTCATTGCCTGTTTCTTGTACAAAACTTCTAGTGACCCAATTATGGATTGAGTGGTGAATCATTCAAAATGCTTCTGTAGTTCAGGATCCATGCAAGTTAACATGAGGCATTGGACTGACTCATAGTAATCACTACAAGTAGCATAAGCAGCAACTTCTTCTGGAGCAGCATCCTTTGAAGGAGTTTCACCTAGGGGTTGATCCAGCACGTACCCCTTCTTAGCACTCCTGAGAACAAATCTTAGGTTTCGGATCCAATCCGCATAGTTCCCACCATTTGCAGCCAACTTATCTTTCTCAAGCATAGGGGCTAAGTTGAACATATTGCGAGCCATATACAACGACAAACACACAAATAATTTTAGGAAAAGTTCATAATTAATTGTAGCACTAATGTGTAAACAAGTTTTAATATAAAGAGCACTCCCACTCAAATTAATATCTCTCATAATTAATTGTGAATGATTCAAGATCCAAGTCTAGTTCTCAGCCATTGATGTGTGCATCACTGATGACGAGAATTTTGATCGGTGGGCAAGATTTTGTCGATCATATCTCCATATGACTCTTGCTCATCTTTCGATGCTTTGTGCTCCGAGCTCAGAACTATTCTTCTAGAACTTCAATACAACCCAGTGCAATCTGCATGTATGGTCTGACCATCGCCACCTTACACCCAACAACCCATTTGTACTCATGTGGACATGACGCACTCCGAATCGTTAAGTGTTATAGATGGTTGTTACACTGGGAAGAGCACCTTTTGACTTGATAGTTTAGTGAGAAATCACCCTAATAATTGACTACTACGCAATCAAAGGGTGCAAACAACAAAGGGATAAACATCTCGGGCAATTCATAATAGCATGATATGGTATAGCCCTGGGCGCCGGGAGTCCTCCATGACCATCTTCAATCTCCAGAAGCGACGCGACGACCAATATTTTGTCACTGAGGCAATTGTTTCAAAAACACATTGTAGTGGTGGCAATCTCAGAAAATGTTGGTGTGGCAACTGTTTCAAAAAATGTTGTCGTGGAAACAAAATTTGAAATTCCGTAGTGGTACGAAATTATAGCTCCTCGTCCCACGCCAGGTACACCTTCTCCTCGTCGGGGTCCTCCGTGTATGTTCTGCCACCATCACATGTAACCTATTTCTATGATGTTTACATTAAGGTGGCAATCCTGTGGCTCCAGCCATCATGCCGTGACGCGCAGGCCACTTCACATTACAACATATAACCATCCCATACATAAACTCATTATCATGACGAAGGCTATACCACATCATATGCAAACCCTGCAAAACCAAGTTAGACATCCTCTAATCGGTTTAGCAAAATTTTAGTTACGTGGTTAACCAGTTTTAATTATTAAGACTAGCTACCTACGCAAGCACAACAAAGCGATGTTCTTGATGCCAGATTAAGTTTTGGGGTGTGTGAAAGAGAGACTTAATTAAAAGTCTCGACGCCACATTAAACTTCGTCAATACGCGTGACCAGGGCCGGTCCTGAGATTTTGGGGGGCCGGGGCGAAACGACAAACTGAGGCCCCTAAATATGAACATCAAAATAGTTTTTTTTTAATTTGAAAAGCTTCTCCTGGCATAAACTTTGTGCAAGTTTTAAGTTTTTTTTGCTTGCACTACATTATATGCAAAATATGTAGCAGGAATCACTAACGTTTTCTATAAGAAAATTGTTTGGAAACTACCCTCCATTGATTTGTGAATCCATCTTCATTTGCTTACAACATTGTCCTCTTCTTTTCTTACTTTATTATGGTCCTAATTAATCCAATAAAATTAACCACCAACTCTACAGTAAGATTTATGTATATGGCGTACTATGTTTTCACATCTCGTTGATGACTTCTCAAAAATAAATTGAAAGTAATTTCACATCGCATGAACACACAATCACTATCTTTCATTAGGCAATTTAATTGTTCCAAAAGGTTGAAAGCAAAAATCTATGAAACTTTGCTTGTCTTGAGATTTTTATATACCTGGATGTAGCACATGTAGATGTAGTAGAGTTCCCTTACGACCATACTGAGCCATCAAGCCATCTACTGATCCACAAGACCACATGCTCTCTCGTCAGACTCCGAGGACTAAATGTGATGCACAAGGCTACCAACCCTTTCACCGTGTCCATGCGAGGTCCAGGCTATCATCACGCCCCAGCTATAGGCAACCACGAACACCTACTTCTGGCAGGGGTAGTTGATGAGCGCGATGAGATCGTCCATGAACTAAGGCGCGGTGTGATGTTCCAGTTGGCCGGAGGGCGAATTGGAGTCACCGCAGCGACAACACGATACCTGACTGCAGCCCGCGGCATCTTGGAATGCAGCAGCAGCCGATGGATAATTAGGGAGATCATACAATTAATCATCGCGGTCACAGGCGGAGATCTCAGTTTGATTTTTTATATTCGCTGATCAATGGAGATCGTGGGATTAACAACTGTGTCGGGGGACCGGGGCGGCCGCCCCGTCGCCCCCCTCAAGGTTGGGCCTGCGTGTGACCCCCTAGAAGATCATGCATCATCGACGCCCTCTTGTGTAACCGACGATTCACTATTCCCGATTATGATGTAGCCCAAGGAACTATTAGCAGATCATTGACAGCCAGAGCCCATCGATTGTAAAAACCTTCTAGCAAAACTACATCATTCTGCCGATGAAATGAACCAAAGCAACACTCGTGGGAAGCATAGCAAGAACATCAACCCTCACATATCAGATGTGATCTAGATCGCAACTTGCATCTACTCATAAACCTGCTTTGATACCACTATTGGGAAACGTAGTAGAAAACAAAAAAAATCACACCTACGATCACCAAGATCAATATGAAGATGCATAAGGGTTGGGATCAACGATCATTACCAACTCTAGAGTGCAGAAGAAGAAGAAGAGTTGGTGTAGATTGTGCTCGAAGCCCTCGAACGATGATGATGATCCCGCAAACCGCCCTCGAACGATCCCTTGAACATAAGACCAAAAGCACGACCTCTCTACTTGGTTGCAAGCATACGGTCTTCACGATCCGGCAGTGCTTCACCGTCCAGAGCTAATCATTGCCGGAGAATTATAGGGAGGATATTAGAACCACATTGGGCTTCTAATTATGAGGATTAGAGGTGGCTAGGGCTAGCTCTAATTAGTCTAGGACCAACTAGAACTAGATCAACTAGAAGAGGCACCCAAAAACTTGTTCTCAAAAGGGTGGGAAACCTCTAGTATATATAGGTTCAGGAGGGAGGAGAGGGCAACCACCAAGGAAGGGAACTCCTCCCTCGGTGCGCCGGCCTAGGGGGGCGCCATCTCCACTTGGGCCTTTATGGCCCAAGTCTCCTTCCCCTTCGTAGCCTTTTAAGGCCCATTGATATTTAATTGATATATAAAATACTTTAAACATTTTCAGAGCATTATATATAATTTAACATCACTGGAAACATTTTCCACCTATATATAATTAATCGGTAATACCCGATATTCACCGAAACCCTTCCGGTGACCCTGAAACGCTTCCGGAACCTCTCGGAACTATTCTGGATATTAATGAAACTATTTCACAAATATATTCTCATCATTCCCATTACACTAACTCTCAGAAGAACGTGATTACCTTAAGCTTGTGACCCCGTAGGTTTGGTAAAACATAGACATGAATGAAACCCCTTCGTTCAATGACTGATAGCGGAACAGTGGACATCCATATCGGTCCCTATGATTACACGAATGATATTCGAGTGAACCTTTGGTTATCATGTGATGTCAAGCTTTGCTTCGTGATACTTTACAGAACCCGGTGTGCATCGGTATCCTCTTGGGTCATCACCATGGCCACTATATTGTTGCTCCCATTACCGATTTTGTTCTTCTTTCTCGTTGACGTGTTTCGGCATCCCCGTGACGTAGTCACCTGTGTCTGGCCAGACGATGATGGATGCTGTCACACCAAGAGGGCCCTAAGAATGTCTCTCCATCGTTGGAGGATCAAATCCCACTCTCGAGTTGTTCGTTCACTTGTCAAACTTTCCGGTGAACCTGAAAGATTTCATAATGAGCACCTTGTTACAGATGATGTTTGAGCAACCCCAAAGGCCACCATAGGTAAGAAGTAACCGAGACACTCTCATTGTCTGAGGAACTAAAGTACACATGCTAACACTTCGTGTTATAACATATGATTTCAAACGATATGATTACAAAGTATAACATACAGGATTAGGTCGATTCAATATCATCATTCTTCTAACGTCATACCCTCAATGTTGTTTTTCAGACTATCATTGCACCTAACGATATCCTAAGACCCAGAAAACTTGATCACCAGCAACACTTAAGCCAGTCCTAGAGGCTGGGCCGGGAACCTATTGTTTGACCGTTTATCATTCCACGCATGCATATGAGTTTTCCACTGAATTGCATATTCCAGATCATAGCACTTATAGCATGAAATGTAATCTCTAAATTATGAATAATGGAAATATAACAATACAATATTATTGCCTCTAAGGCATATTTCCAACACCGACCCACAGATGGGTGACTGGCTCAAGCAGTTCTCAGGGAAGAAAGTGAGAAGATGGAGGAAGGCAGAAACGAGACACTAGTGGCGGCGGCTTTCTCTTTTCCTGATCCCCTTTCTCCTTCCCAAAACCCTAGCTATCTTCCTCCCCAATTGCTCTGTAATTTGACCACTATTGCACCTGATTGCCATCATGAGCGTAACATTTGGTATCAACAACATTTCCCACCCACCACCCTGAAGGAAATATGCCCTAGAGGCAATAATAAAGTTATTATTTATTTCCTTAATTCATGATAAATTTTTATTATTCATGCTAGAATTGTATTAACCGGAAACTTAGTCATGTGTGAATACATAGACAAAACATATACTCCCTAGTATGCCTCTATTGACTAGCTCTTTAATCAGAGATAGTTAAGTTTCCTAACCATAGACATGTGTTGTCATTTGATGAACGGGATCACATCATTAGGAGAATCATGTGATGGACATGACCCGTTCGTTAGCTTAGCATTATGATCGTGTTAGTTTCATTGCTACTGCTTTCTTCATGACTTATACTAGTTCCTCAGACTATGAGATTATGCAACTCCCGAATACCGGAGGAACACTCTGTGTGCTACCAAACGTCACAACATAAAAGGGTGATTATAAAGGTGCTCTACAGGTGTCTCCGAAGGTGTTTGTTGGGTTGGCATAGATCAAGATTAGGATTTATCACTCTGTGTTTCAGAGAGGTATCTCTGGGCCCTCTCGGTAATACTCATCACTATAAGCCTTGCAAGCATTGTAACTAATGAGTTAGTTGCGGGATGAAGTATTACGGAACGAGTAAACAGACTCGCCGGTAATGAGATTGAACTAGGTATTGAGATACCGACAATCGAATCTCAGGCAAGTAACATACCAATGACAAAGGGAACAACATATGTTGTTATGTGGTTTGACCGATAAAGATCTTCATAGAATATGTAGGAACCAATATGAGCATCCAGGTTCCGCTATTGGTTATTGACCGGAGACGTGTCTCGGTCATGTCTACATAGTTCTCGAACCCGTAGGGTCCGCACGCTTAACGTTTGATGACGATTGGTATTACGAGTTTATGTGTTTTGATGTACCGAAGGTAGTTCGGAGCCCCGGATGTGATCACGGACATGACGAGGAGTCTCGAAATGGTCGAGATATGAAGATTGATATATTGGAATCCTATGTTTGGACATCGGAATGGTTCCGGGTGAGTTCGGGCATATACCAGAGTACTGGGAGGTTATCGGAACCCCCCAGGAAGTATATGGGCCTTACTGGGCCATATTGGGAGAGAGGAGGAGGCGGCCAGGTGGAGGGAGCCCCCTCCCCCCAAGCCCAATCCTAATTGGGTGCCCCCCCTTTCCTTCCTCCCTCTCTCCCCCTTCCTTCTCTCCTAGTCCAACTAGGGAAAGGAGGGAATCCTACTCCCGGTGGGAGTAGGACTCCTCCAGGGCGCGCCATAGAGGGCCGGCCCTGCCCCCTCCACTCCTTTATATACGGCGGAGGGGCACCCCATACACACAAGTTGACATTGTTTAGCCGTGTGCAGTGCCCCCCTCCACAGTTACACACCTCGGTCATATCATCGCAGTGCTTAGGCGAAGCCCTGCGCCGGTAACTTCATCATGACCGTCACCATGCTGTCGTGCTGACGAAACTCTACCTCGGCCTCAACTGGATCAAGAGTACGAGGGACGTCCCCGAGCTGGATGTGTGCTGATCACGGAGGTGCCATACGTTCGGAGCTAAGATCGGTTGGATCGTGAAGACGTACGACTACATCAACCGCGTTTTCATAATGCTTCCGCTTTCGGTCTATGCGGGTATGTGGACACACTCTCCCCTCTCGTTGCTATGCATCTCATAGATAGATCTTGCATGATCGTAGGATTTTTTTTTGAAATTACTGCGTTCCCCAACAGTTGTGTCAGATCCAGGTCTATGCGTAGATGTTATATGCATGAGTAGAACACAAAGTGTTGTGGGCGATAATAGTCATACTGATTACCAGCATGTCATACTTTGATTCGAAGGTATTGTTGGATGAAGCGGCTCAGACCGACATTACACGTATGCTTACGCGAGACTGGTTCTACCGACGTGCTTTGCACATAGGTGGCTGGTGAGTGTCTCGTTCTCCAACTTTAGTTGAATCGAGTGAGGCTATGCCCGGTCCTTGTTGAAGGTTACAACAACATACTTGACAAAAAATTGTTGTGGTTTTGATGCGTAGGTAAGAACGGTTCTTGCTAGAAGCACGTAGCAGCCACGTAAAACTTGCAACAACAAAGTAGAGGACGTCTAACTTATTTTTGCAGGGCTTGCTGTGATGTGATATGGTCAAGCATGATGTGATATAAATTGTTGTATGAGATGATCATGTTTTGTAACAAAGTTATCAGCAACTGGCAGGAGCCGTATGGTTGTCGCTTTATTGTATGCAATGCAATCGACATGTAATTGTTTTACTTTATCACTAAGCGGTAGAGATAGTCGTAGTAACAATAGGTGGCGAGATGACAACGATGCTATGATGGAGATCAAGGTGTCGCGCTGGTGACGTTGGAGATCCTGACGATGCTTCGGTGATGGAGATCATGAGTACAATATGATGATGGCCATATCATGTCACATATTTTGATTGCATGTGATGTCTATCCTTTATGCATCTTATTTTGCTTAGAACGTCGGTAGCATTATAAGATGATCCCTTACTAAATTTCAAGGTACAAGTGTTCTCCCTGAGTATGCATCGTTGCTACAGTTCATCGTGCCGAGACACCACATGATGATTGGGTGTGATAAGCTCTACGTTCACATACAACGGGTGCAAGCTAGTTTTGCACATGCAGAATACTCGAATTAAACTTGACAAGCCTAGCATATGCAGATATGGCCTCGGAACACTGAGACCGAAAGGTTGAGCGTGAATCATATAGTAGATATGATCAACATAGTGATGTTCACCATTGAAAAATACTCCATCTCACGTGATGATTGGACATGGTTTAGTTGATTTGCATTGCGTGATCACTTAGATGATTAGAGGGATGTCTATCTAAGTGGGAGTTCTTAAGTAATATGATTAATTGAACTTTAATTTATCATGAACTTAGTACCTGATAGTATTCTGCATGTCTATGTTGGTGTAGATCAATGGCCCGTGCTACCGTTCCTTTGAATTTTAATGCGTTCCTAGAGAAAGCTAAGTTGAAAGATGATGGCAACAACTACACGGATTGAGTCCGTAACTTGAGGATT
This sequence comes from Triticum dicoccoides, assembly GCF_002162155.2. Taxonomy (NCBI): domain Eukaryota; kingdom Viridiplantae; phylum Streptophyta; class Magnoliopsida; order Poales; family Poaceae; genus Triticum; species Triticum dicoccoides. Next base: position 451,706,740 of record NC_041381.1, on the reverse strand, counting down.
ATTCTCATGCTGCATAGAAGAATTATGTCCTGGAAGCACCGCTAGGTGCCAAGCCTGCTGCAGATGCTACTGATGACGTTAAGAACATCTAGCAGAGCAAAGCTGATGACAACTCGATAGTTCAGTGTGCTATGCTTCACGTCTTAGAATCGGGACTTCAAAGACGTTTTGAACGTCATAGGGCATATGAGATGTTCCAAGAGTTGAAGTAAATATTTCAAGCAAATGCCCAAGTTGAGACATATGAAGTCTCCAACAAGTTCTACAGCTGCAAAATGGAGGAGAATAGTTCTGTCAGTGAGCACATACTCAAAATGTCTGGGTATCATAATCACTTAACTCAGCTGGGAGTTAATCTTCTAGTTGATTGTGTCATTGACAGAGTTCTTCAATCACTACCACCAAGCCATAAAGGCTTTGTGATGAACTATAATATGCAAGGGATGGACAAGACTATTCCGGAGCTCTTCGCGATTGAAAGGACCATGATGTCGCCTAGAGGGGGGTGAATAGGCGTTTTAAAATCTTTTACGGATGTGGCTATATCCTAATGCGGAAATAAACTAAGCGGATACTTTTCAATCACAAATCCTAAATATACTAGGCTCACTAAGTGCACCAACAACTTAGCATAAACAAGATGGGAACAACGAGGATATGAGTAAGCACAAGTAAGTCACACAAACTTACTCAATGTATATCACGAGATATGGAAATGAATAATACACACAACCACAAGTAAGCAATACAAGCTTACACAAATCGTATCACAATATATGGGATTGAATGATACAAGCAAAATCAAGTAAGTTACACAAACTTGCTTGAGCAATATCGCAATATATGGAAGTGTATGACACAAGTTAGCAATTCACACTAATCACAAAGTATATCAATAGTAGCAAGTATGAATTGTGGAATATGAAGTGTAGGCCTAAATAATCTCTACAAGGAAATGGCCAACACAATATAATGAACCACCACAATATAATGAGGACAACAAGATATAGTGAATGCACGATCAAATGACCAAAGTAAACCACAAGTAAGGAGTTAGGGTTAGGGATAACCAAAGTCACGGAGACGAGGATGTATCCCGATGTTCACTTCCTTGGAGGGAAGCTAGTCACCGTTAGAGAGGTGGATGTTACCACGAAGGCACACCAACGCCATGAAGGATCACCCTATTCTCCTTGAGATATCACCACGAAGGCGATTCCCAACCACTAGTGGTAGACCTTGAGGCGGCCTCCAAACCTTCACAAACTTTGCAGGGGACAAATCACAAGTTGATTCCTCACCGGAGCACTCCTACCGCCTAGGAGTCTCCAACCTCCAAGAGTAACAAGATCAAGGGGGAAATGCTCAAGACTTGCTCAAATCACAAATTGCTTTGGTCAAAAGAGAGAGGAGGAGTGGTTGTATGCTTGGATGAAATCTCTCTCAAGAACTCTCACAAATCTCTTCGGGGTGTAGCACGAGAAGGCTCAAATCCCTCTCTCTCAAATCCCACCAAAAGCAACTAATGCTATGGAGGGATGGGAGAGGAGAGGAACAATGGAGGAGGTCAACCAATGAACCCTAGATCCGTGGGATAGTTTTCCCCCAAATGGATTGGAGTTTTGAGGCTTGGGGGATGAGGATAGAGCTCAAAAGAATGGGGAAATCTCAGATGCAAAAGCTCTAACTCGATGGGGAAGAAGGGTGCCTTATATAGTGCCCCACCAAATCTGCCTGTTACGCACAGAGAAACACAGCCCGGAACTTCTGGGCAAGCCCGGAACTTCCAGGCCCCCTATTAGACACATATGTGCAAACTTTCTGGTTAGCCCGGAATTTGGCCCGGAATTTGCCCGGAACTTCTGCCTCCCGGAACTTCCGGCAGTTCCGGAACTTCCGGGATCCCTTTGGACCAGATCTGTGCAAACTCTCTGGTTAACCCGGAACTTTGCCCGGAACTTGCCTAGAACTTCCGGCCCCCGGAACTTCCGGGCTGCCCGGAACTTCCATCCCCGCAGAAAACAGCCAGCATACCGAAAGTAAAACATGCATAACTTTTTCATACGAACTCCGATTTTGATGATCTTGGGCTCGTTTTGAAGCTATGGAAAAACCCCAGGTCCTCACATAGAGAACCATCCAAGATCAACCAAAATGGAGGATGCAAAATATGCAAAGGTGTTATCATATATTTGGGAAACCTATTTGGCTTTGGATTTTGTTTGATATATAGGATAGGAGTGGAATTGTGTAAAGAAGATGTTGACTTGAGCAAATCCATCACAAACCCCTTTGATCCCCTCTTAATAGTGCGGGATCCCTATAACTCAAGAATCATAAAAGAGCTACACTACATAGCTATCGAGAATCCATTCTTGAGTGTATATGTTTCTTTTTGGTGGTCATCACTCCACAACACTAACGTCAAAGGAACTAATACCTTTGACACGAGCCGTTCACTTGAGCTTGATATTGATGTTTCTTCTTAGCTCAAGATGAAGGCAAGACATTGGTGAAGTCTTCAAGTCTCTCCCCCATACACAATGTGGGGAAGCTTTGCTTTCTATTCATCTGCACTTGTTCATCATGTGATCATCCACAAGCTTCAAGCATGTAATCCTTTGGGATGGTTATCTTGAACTTGCCCTTGTCAACCATGATCACCAATACTTGATGTCATCCTCTCATAGACACTTGAAATCTCTTTCTCGATGCGAGCCCATGAGAATCACCTAACCTTTCGCTCGTGTGTTGACCATTTAGAGTTCGATCTTTGAGCTTCGTCTTGGTCAACCTATATCTCTACTCCATGTTTAATCTTGACGTCTTGAAGGGTATATTGAATTCTTCACTTGAATAGCTTGCTTGAATACTTGATCAATCATGACTCACACATGAGTCCATTATGATCATATCTCTGAGCCACTCCTTAAGATACTCCAATGAACTTCATTTTGATCATCTCAATGTAATTGTTGCTTCAAAGGAGTTGTATTCCATTATTCTTCAATCATATTCCAATGGGACTAACCTTCAAATATATATCTCAATGCATACATTAGTCCATAAGGATTGTCATTAATTACCAAAACCACACATGGGGACTACATGTACTTTCAATCTCCCCCATTTTGGTAATTGATGACAATCTCAACAAGAGGTTTATACAGTGAATTTTGTACACAAGCACGCACTTTTTCTAGAATAAATTGTATACTTGCGGTGACTTTGATAGCATTAATTATCACAAACAAACTTGATGTTTATCAAAACCGGTTGTACTAACATCAAAACACTACACAAGCATTTGATGTTAGTAAGACCACAATATATAGAGCAAGCTCCCCCACAATATATGCATGTGTCTAGTTGGCGTTTTTTTTATATATTCATTCTTGCAACAAGCATATATAACTAGGGTGGATATGCATGAATGACAGCAAGAACTTCAAAAGATATTTATCTTAAACCCTCTAAACTTCTCCCCCATTGGCAACAAATGCCAAAATGGAAGACAAAACATCTAGAAGACCAATATAGTATGAGTTCCTCCTTGATGTGTGCATATCACAAAATGTGAGTGAACGCAAATGCACATATACAATAATTAAAAATTTGAGGAGCTCAGAATCTATAGAATGCAACCAGATATGAAGATATGAAAACAAGCATTAGACATGAGAGGAAAACAATCAAAACACATGAGTGCGCAAGATTATATGTCAAACATACAAGCACTCACAACACAACCTCTTACCGAAGCTACCATAAGAATAAGAGGAAACAAACAAAGTGGCCGGCAAGGAATAAATGATATCAAGGAAAGATATGAACTTTCTCATGTAGAACATTTCTGAGTGTCCAATCATAATCATGATATGTATCCACAAAGAAACTTTGCATACACAAAATAGACGCAATTGATAAGAACATGATATACACAAGTGAATCCATTATTATACAACTGAAACCTAGGCATAATAGCAAGGCACGTGGCACAAAGCACATGGCACAAATTGATCTCATTTGCATAACACAAAGTGAAGCAAGCAATCAAAAGATTCGATAAGCCAAAAGGATAAAAGAATATTATGATTTGGGCAAAGGAGTGTTCTAAGGAAAATAGAGAAGCTCCCCATGATTTGTGTACTATTTAAATTTTTTGTATTTGGATGCAAGTGCACAAAATAGGATCATCACTCCCCCAAAATCAATAGAAACACAAAACAATTTCAAGCAGGCATAGATAAGAAAAGAAGCCTAGCATTTGCAACAAACATATGGTTGAGCAACATGTAAATGAGGCAACCTAAGAATAGCACAACCAAAATGATGTGTGTGAGTCACAAGCACTTGAGAAGACTAGTATAAGGATGAGAATTAAGCATCAACATAGCCTTGAGTAAATGAGATACAAGGTGCAAGACATGTCCTTCCCACACAAACAAACTTAAGAAGGTCACACACACATCAAGAAAATGGGTTCACAAGCTCACTAATAGCAAACTAAAAATCAAAGCTTGTGACAACCCATGATGAAGATAGGAAATAATAGGCTTGTCAAGACAAGCATGAGGACAACAATCTTCACTAAACAGGAGTGCACTAAGATGCAAAGAGGTAAGACATGCACTCATACAATAAATGCTTCCATGGAGCCACCAAAAAGATATAAAAAGTGAATTAAATGGTGGACATGAAAGAATAGGGATATCAACTAGAGATGTAACTTCTCTCACGTGTATAAGATTCTAGGTAGATGATATCCACAAAGAAGGATGTACACGTAAAATAGTTACAAAAGGAAAGAATAAGGTATCCAAACGGGAGTCATAAAATATACCAATGAGATCTTTGCTTGAAAGCATAGCATGTGGCTTAATATAATCTTATTGTATATTAATGAACTCCAAACACACAACCATCAAAGACATCATAACTAGCAACAAGAGATCATGTTGGGATGCTTTGAGAAAGGAAACAAGTATCACAGGAACGAGTCAAGAAATTCATGCCATGATGCAACCTACACAAGGTTGACCCCATTTCTATATATATACATGAAGTAAATACTTGTTACCGAGGTAGCATTGGTATGAAGCCGTAGATCAATAAAATTTCCAAGCTTGGCTCTAATTTCCTCACAGTGCCACCACCTTCATGAATAAGCTAAGCACCCAATGCTTCTCAAATGTACCTAACGCATTTTAAGTACAATATGGTCCCCAAACTTATTGGGTCTGAAGTAGTTAGCATAACTACAACACATAGGGTAAAACCACTTAAATATGTGCATATTGATATGAATTTGAATTTTATGCACATCTTAGCTATTAAGAATTTGATGGATTTACCATATATATATTGGATCAAATAAGGCAAACAAGGCATGTGAATTTACACATAGTAAATATGCATGTACAAGCCTACCAAAATCTAGGGACATACAAATTGGGCAAATGACCACATAACCGTTAATACTTCCAATAACATTACTAGTCATTTATGTTGTCCAAAATGAATCAAAGTGACAAATCAACATATGATAGCACACAAAGTTCAACATATGAACCAAGGAAAAAAAACAATGAGCATATAAGACATGCATTGCACACATACTCATAGAAATATCTCACTCAAGCAGATATAGGACACTATAAACAATGAGATAACAAACTCTCATATAGAGCAATAAGATGAATTCGAACAAAATGGTATTTTGGGTTATCATCCGGTGTAGAAACCAAATAAGTACATGATCATCTATACTAACACAAGCATAACATGAGAGTTTAGAAATAAACATAATGCTTGGATAGCATAATATTAACATTCCAACTAGATAGATCATCATGCAAAGCAATAATTGGAATAGCTTTAATCAAATGATTTTCCAAATATGATTTTAAAGATAACCATGGGCAAAACCGCACAAGAATGCCATACGTAAACAAGACATTGTGTGCCACGGATATATAAGATAATCTCAAATATAAATTCTAAATGGCATCCCTCAATTGTTCATATTAACAAGGATTGTGATATGCACAAAGCATATCACTCCCCCATAATATGATGATCCATGTATTATCCACAAGAAGCAAACAAAACCCAACTAAGGATTATTAATGGAGAGAATTTGAGTTTCAAATGAGCTTTACATACCACATAGTAACTAGATAATATTGCACTAACAATACTAGGTGGTATCCCACATACATACACATTTAAGGTTTGTGATATCCTTAAATATCTCAAAAGAGCCAAGGAAGATTCAACTAATGAAGCAATAAAGGCTTGAAACCACACACACAAATATATGAAGTGCATTGCAACCTACAAATGCTAGATAACACAAATCAAGCATACTAGGAAGCACAACTATACAAGCACATGCTAGGTACAAAACCTAAACATGCAAGGGACATAGTGACTTTCAATGTAAACAATGCAAGTACAAGTTACCGCAAAGAGGAGTATTGGATTGATAGATATGATGATAATCCACTTGACTTGGCATTAACCATAACATATGGTGAAAATAGTTTTTCTTCCTGAAGTAGCCAAGTCTCCAATGCCCTCCACACACCTATTGATAAAGTTTGAGTTTGATGGTCCCCAACCAAGTTGGGTCCTAAGAAGTTAGTAACAATAGGCTTGGCAACCCAAATGGTCTTGTCCACTTTCAAACTTCTTTGGGAACCCACAAACTTGGCAAACACATTGCCAACAATATCCTTCCTTAGCGAATAATGATTATTGACTATAGGAGGCTTAGATATGTTACCGTTGGGACAAGATGAAGCTATGTGTCCCTTCTTACGGCAAATATAGCAACATGTGCTCCCCTTTCTCTTCTTCTTTACCTTTTCAACTTGGACAGCATTATCTTGGTTAGGCATGGGAAGAGGCCTTTCATTATCTTGATATTGAACTTGAAGCCACTTCCCTTGATGCTTCACATTTGAAGCCTTCTTCTTCAATGGACAAGATCTCACATGGTGTCCAACATTCTTGCACTTGAAGCAAGTAATGTTGTCCGAATTCTTGACTTGATCTTGTCCCTTCTTCTTGTTCTTGGACTTCTTCTTGTTGGAGATGAAATCAAGTCCTATTTTGTCTTGAGGGTCCTTTTGCACACTCAAGATATTATCACAACATTTTTCCAAGTCTTTCTTCAAACTAGTGACTTGGGCCTTGAGCTCTTTATTTTCCTTTACAAGGTTAGTATTAACAAAAGAACTAGAGGAAGTAGAAGCTTCATTGTTAGAGCAACAAGGCATTGTGAGCAATTCATTACAAGATGTACCAATATCATGTAGAGAGGAATTGCAAGGACTAGCACATGACAATAAGGCATTTCGAGTAGAAGATGTGCTAATATCCACATGAGACTCACATAATTTTACCTTGATGACCACAGCCTCATGAGCTAACTTTAACTTATCATGAGAGATTAGAAGATCCTCATGAGTGCCTGAGAGCTTTTTATGACTTCCTCCCAATTTCCCATAATTGCTAGTTAGCAAATCAAGTTGAGTCCTTAGCTCAACATTTTCTTTTAATATCGATGCTTCACACAAGATAGAGTTAGTAGCACAAGCATCATTATTAATATGAGAGGAGCATGTAGAGGCTAGAGACTCCGCATGAGTAGCTTGAAGTTCCTCATGAGACTTAGAGAGTTTGGTGAGCTCTCCTTTGACCTTCTTGTAGTCAAAGTCAAGGTGCTCAAAATCCTCTTTAAGTTTACAATGAGTAACTTCAATCTCTTCTTTTAAAGACCTCAAGTCACTAAGACATTGATGAGCCATAGCAAGTTCATGTTCAAGTTGTTCACTTTTTGCTTGCCCGTAAAGGAATAAGTCGTTACGTTTTTGAAAGAAAGCAAGAACATCTTGGAGCCTTTTATAAGTGTTATTTTTAGCTCTACGAAGAGTTTTCCCAATCTCATAGAGATTTTGAGTCAAGACTTCATCATCTTCATCATTACAACTATCATCATTATCACTAAGAGAAGATGATACCTCGTCATTACCTCTTGCCATGAGGCACATGTGAACACAAGGGGTTGATGATGATTCTTTTGGAGAGGAGGGTTCTTCATCAACCAAGCGTGCCTCATTTTTCTTGATTTCCTCTACATGGTTAGTTTCACAAAGAGAACTAGAGGGAATCAAGACATTTTGAATATGGCAACACAAACGACCAAGCATATCATCACACAAATTTATGAGTGCATCATTAGATGATATGCAAGGACTCTCTACACAAGAATGTATGATGTTTTCGGTGTTAGATATGCTCGTGTCCATAGAAGATACATCACTCGTATCAACATAAGCAAGATCATCAATGAAGATCTTAATACCATCATCACGAGATATTTCTTCACTTACCATGTCATTACCTTGTGGTAAGCCACATGTTGATGAAGTGAAAGATGTTGAGGTATGCAAGTAATCGAAGGTGGAAGCAATAGAGAGCTCTTCATGATTTAGAAATGTGGAGAACTCCTCCATTAACTCCCCAAAAATAATATTGTCTTCATCAAGATTGGACCCACCATATATATCTTCAATTTTGGTCCAAGCCTCATGAGCCAACGAACAAGACGAGATTGACTTGAACACCTCGAAGGTTATAGCTTGGTTAATGACACTTAATGCTTCACAATCAAGATGCATATCATCAAGTGATGGAGATTGTCCATCCTTTAGATTTGAATTCCCTACAACCACAATCCGCAAAGCATTTGGACCCATGGCCCGAAAGTGACAAAGCATGCGTAATCTCCATATAATGTAATTTGTGCCATTAAAACAAAATGTGTCATCGTGCACTAGTTTACTAGTCGACATCGTCACTCTCTAGGAGGTTAAGCCTAATAAGGAGAGACCTAGCTCTGATACCAATTGAAAGGACCACGATGTCGCCTAGAGGGGGGGTGAATAGGTGTTTTAAAATCTTTTACGGATTTGGCTATATCCTAATGCGGAAATAAACTAAGCGGATACTTTTCAATCACAAATCCTAAATATACTAGGCTCACTAAGTGCACCAACAACTTAGCATAAACAAGATGGGAACAACGAGGATATGAGTAAGCACAAGTAAGTCACACAAACTTACTCAATGTATATCACGAGATATGGAAATGAATAATACACACAACCACAAGTAAGCAATACAAGCTTACACAAATCGTATCACAATATATGGGATTGAATGATACAAGCAAAATCAAGTAAGTTACACAAACTTGCTTGAGCAATATCGCAATATATGGAAGTGTATGACACAAGTTAGCAATTCACACTAATCACAAAGTATATCAATAGTAGCAAGTATGAATTGTGGAATATGAAGTGTAGGCCTAAATAATCTCTACAAGGAAATGGCCAACACAATATAATGAACCACCACAATATAATGAGGACAACAAGATATAGTGAATGCACGATCAAATGACCAAAGTAAACCACAAGTAAGGAGTTAGGGTTAGGGATAACCAAAGTCACGGAGACGAGGATGTATCCCGATGTTCACTTCCTTGGAGGGAAGCTAGTCACCATTAGAGAGGTGGATGTTACCACGAAGGCACACCAACGCCATGAAGGATCACCCTATTCTCCTTGAGATATCACCATGAAGGCGATTCCCAACCACTAGTGGTAGACCTTGAGGCGGCCTCCAAACCTTCACAAACTTTGCGGGGGACAAATCACAAGTTGATTCCTCACCGGAGCACTCCTACCGCCTAGGAGTCTCCAACCTCCAAGAGTAACAAGATCAAGGGGGAAATGCTCAAGACTTGCTCAAATCACAAATTGCTTTGGTCAAAAGAGAGAGGAGGAGTGGTTGTATGCTTGGATGAAATCTCTCTCAAGAACTCTCACAAATCTCTTCGGGGTGTAGCACGAGAAGGCTCAAATCCCTCTCTCTCAAATCCCACCAAAAGCAACTAATGCTATGGAGGGATGGGAGAGGAGAGGAACAATGGAGGAGGTCAACCAATGAACCCTAGATCCGTGGGATAGTTTTCCCCCAAATGGATTGGAGTTTTGAGGCTTGGGGGATGAGGATAGAGCTCAAAAGAATGGGGAAATCTCAGATGCAAAAGCTCTAACTCGATGGGGAAGAAGGGTGCCTTATATAGTGCCCCACCAAATCTGCCTGTTACGCACAGAGAAACACAGCCCGGAACTTCTGGGCAAGTCCGGAACTTCCAGGCCCCCTATTAGACACATATGTGCAAACTTTCTGGTTAGCCCGGAACTTGGCCCGGAATTTGCCCGGAACTTCTGCCTCCCGGAACTTCCGGCAGTTCCGGAACTTCCGGGATCCCTTTGGACCAGATCTGTGCAAACTCTCTGGTTAACCCGAAACTTTGCCCGGAACTTGCCTAGAACTTCCGGCCCCTGAACTTCCGGGCTGCCCGGAACTTCCGTCCCCGCAGAAAACAGCCAGCATACCGAAAGTAAAACATGCATAACTTTTTCATACGAACTCCGATTTTGATGATCTTGGGCTCGTTTTGAAGCTATGGAAAAACCCCAGGTCCTCACATAGAGAACCATCCAAGATCAACCAAAATGGAGGATGCCAAATATGCAAAGGTGTTATCATATATTTGGGAAACCTATTTGGCTTTGGATTTTGTTTGATATATAGGATAGGAGTGGAATTGTGTAAAGAAGATGTTGACTTGAGCAAATCCATCACAAACCCCTTTGATCCCCTCTTAATAGTGCGGGATCCCTATAACTCAAGAATCATAAAAGAGCTACACTACATAGCTATCGAGAATCCATTCTTGAGTGTATATGTTTCTTTTTGGTGGTCATCACTCCACAACACTAACGTCAAAGGAACTAATACCTTTGACACGAGCCGTTCACTTGAGCTTGATGTTGATGTTTCTTCTTAGCTCAAGATGAAGGCAAGACATTGGTGAAGTCTTCAAGTCTCTCCCCCATACACAATGTGGGGAAGCTTTGCTTTGTATTCATCTTCACTTGTTCATCATGTGATCATCCACAAGCTTCAAGCATGTAATCCTTTGGGATGGTTATCTTGAACTTGCCCTTGTCAACCATGATCACCAATACTTGATGTCATCCTCTCATAGACACTTGAAATCTCTTTCTCGGTGCGAGCCCATGAGAATCACCTAACCTTTCGCTCGTGTGTTGACCATTTAGAGTTCGATCTTTGAGCTTCATCTTGGTCAACCTATATCTCTACTCCATGTTTAATCTTGACGTCTTGAAGGGTATATTGAATTCTTCACTTGAATAGCTTGCTTGAATACTTGATCAATCATGACTCACACATGAGTCCATTATGATCATATCTCTGAGCCACTCCTTAAGATACTCCAATGAACTTCATTTTGATCATCTCAATGTAATTGTTGCTTCAAAGGAGTTGTCTTCCATTATTCTTCAATCATATTCCAATGGGACTAACCTTCAAATATATATCTCAATGCAAACATTAGTCCATAAGGATTGTCATTAATTACCAAAACCACACATGGGGACTACATGTACTTTCAGCGATGCTAAAGGCCGCGGAGGTAGAAATCAAAAAGGAGCACCAAGTGTTGATTGTCAATAAGACCACTAGTTTCAAGAAAAAGGGCAAAGGGAAGAAAGGGAACTTCAAGAAGAATGACAAAAAGGTTGTTGCTCAAGAGAAGAAACCCAAGTCTGGACCTAAGCCTGAAAATGAGTGCTTCTACTGCAAAGGGACTGGTCACTGGAAGTGGAACTGCCCCAAGTATTTGGCGGATAAGAAGGATGGCAAAGTGAAAGGTATATTTGATATACATGTTATTGATGTGTACTTAACTAATGCTCACAGTAGCGCATGGGTATTTGATACTGGTTTGGTTGCTCATATTTGCAACTCGAAACAGGGGCTACAGATTAAGCGAAGATTGGCTAAGGATGAGGTGACGATGCACGTGGGAAATGGTTCCACAGTCGATGTGATCGCTGTCAGCACGCTACCTCTACATCTACCATCGGGATTAGTTTTAGACCTGAATAATTGTTATTTGGTGTCAGTGTTGAGCATGAACATTATATCTGGATCTTGTTTGATGTGAGATAGTTATTCATTTAAATCAGATAATAATGGTTGTTCTATTTATATGAGTAATATCTTTTATGGTCATGCACCCCTGCTGAGTGGTCTCTTTGTTGAATCTCATTAGTAGTGATACACATATTCATAGTGTTGAAGCCAAAAGATTGAAGTTTAATAATGATAGTGCAACTTATTTGTGGCACTGCCGTTTGGGTCATATCGGTGTAAAGCACATGAAGAAACTCCATATCAATGGACTTTTGGAATCACTTGATTATGAATCACTTGGTGCTTGCGAACCGTGCCTTATGGGCAAGATGACTAAAACTCCGTTCTCCGGAACAATGGAACAAGCTACTGACTTGTTGGAAATAATACATACCGATGTATGCGGTCCAAAGAGTACTGATGCTCATGGTGGGTATCGTTATTTTCTTACCTTCACAAATGATTTAAGCAGATATGGTTATATCTACTTAATGAAGCATAAGTCTGAAACATTTGAAAAGTTCAAAGAAATTTCAGAGTGAAGTGGAAAATCATCGTAACAAGAAAATAAAGTTTCTACAATCTTATCGTGGAGGAGAATATTTGAGTTACGCATTTGAAACAACATGGGATAGCTTCACAATTAACGCCACCTGGAACACCACAGCGAAATGGTGTGTCCGAACGTCATAACCATACTTTATTAGATATGGTGCGATCTATGATGTCTCTTACTGATTTATCGCTATCGTTTTGGGGTTATGCTTTAGGGACGGCTGCATTCACTTTAAATAGGGCAACATCTAAATCCGTTGAGACGACGCCTTATGAACATTGGATTGGCAAGAAACCAAAGTTGTCGTTTCTGAAAGTTTGGGGTTGCGATGCTTACGTGAAAAAGCTTCAACCTGATAAGCTCGAACCCAAATCGGAGAAGTGCGTCTTCATAGGATACCCAAAATAAACTATTGGGTACACCTTCTATCTCAGATCCGAAGGCAAAATCTTTGTTGCTAAGAATGGATCTTTTCTAGATAAGGAGTTTCTCTCGAAAGAAGTGAGTGGGAGGAAAGTAGAACTTGATGAGGTAACTGTACCTGCTCCCTTATTGGAAAGTAGTTCATCGCAGAAATCAGTTCATGTGATTCCTACACCAGTTAGTGAGGAAGCTAATGATGATGATCATGAAGCTTCAGATCAAGTTACTACCGAACCTCGTAGGTATTCCAGAGTAAGATCCGCACCAGAGTGGTACGATAATCCTATTTTGGAAGTCATGTTACTAGACCATGATGAATAACCTATGAACTATGAGGAAGCGATGATGATCCCAGATTCCGTGAAATGGCTTGACGCCATGAAATCTGAGATGGGATCCATGTATGAGAACAAAGTGTGGACTTTGGTGGACTTGCCCGATGATCGGAAAACCATAGAAAATAGATGGATCTTTAAGAAGAAGACCGACGCAGACGGTAATGTTACTGTTTACAAAGATCGACTTGTTGCAAAAGGTTTTTGACAAGTTCAAGGAGTTGACTACGATGAGAGTTTCTCACTCGAAGCGATGCTTAAGTCTGTCCGAATCATGTTAGCAATTGCTGCATTTTATGATTATGAAATTTGGCAAATGGATGTCAAAACTGCATTCCTGAATGGATTTCTGGAAGAAGAGTTGTATATGATGCAACCGGAAGGTTTTGTCAATCCAAAGGATGCTAGCAAAGTGTGCAAGCTCTAGCGATCCATTTATAGACTGGTGCAAGCCTCTCGGAGTTGGAATAAACGCTTTGATAGTGTGATCAAAGCATATGGTTTTATACAGACTTTTGGAGAAGCATGTATTTACAAGAAAGTGAGTGGGAGCTCTATAACATTTCTGATTTTATATGTAGATGACATATTGTTGATTGGAAATGATATAGAATTTCTGGATAGCATAAAGGGATACCTGAATAAGAGTTTTTCTATGAAAGACCTTGGAGAAGCTGCTTACATATTGGGCATCAAGATCTATAGAGATAGATCAAGACGGTTAATTGGACTTTCACAAAGAACATACCTTGATAAAGTTTTAAGAAGTTCAAAATGGATCAGTCAAAGAAAGGGTTCTTGCTTGTGTTATAAGGTGTGAAGTTGAGTCGGACTCAAAGCCCGACCACCACAGAAGATAGAGATAAAATGAAAGTCATTCCCTATGCTTCAGCCATAGGTTCTATCATGTATGCAATGTTGTGTACCAGACCTGATGTATGTCTTGTTATAAGCATGGCAGGGAGGTACCAAAGTAATCCCAGAGTGGAGCACTGGACAGCGGTCAAGAACATGCTGAAATACCTGAAAAGGACTAAGGATATGTTTCTTGTTTATGAGGTGAAAAAGAGCTCGTCGTAAATGGTTACGTCGATGCAAGCTTTGACACTGATCCGGATGACTCTAAGTCGCAAACTGGATACGTATTTTTATTGAATGGAGGAGCTGTCAATTGGTGCAGTTCCAAGTAGAGCGTCGTGGCGGGGTCTACGTGTGAAGCAGAGTACAGTGCTACTTCGGAAGCAGCGAATGAAGGAGTTTGCAAGAAGGAGTTCATATCCGATCTAGGTGTCATACCTAGTGCATCGGGTCCAATGAAAATCTTTTGTCACAATACTGGTGCAATTGCCTTGGCAAAGGAATCCAAATTTCACAAGAGAACCAAGCACATCAAGAGACTTCAGTTCCATCCGTCATTAGGTGTCGGAAGGGGACATAGAGATTTGCAAGATACACACGGATCTGAATGTTGTAGACCCGTTGACTAAGCCTCTCTCACGAGCAAAACATGATCGGCACCAAAGCTACATGGGTGTTAGAATCATTACTATGTAATCTAGATTATTGACTCTAGTGGAAGTGGGAGACTGAAGGAAATATGCCCTAGAGGCAATAATAAAGTTATTATTTATTTCCTTAATTCATGATAAATGTTTATTATTCATGCTCGAATTGTATTAACCGGAAACTTTGGCAGAATGATGAACGGGATCACATCATTAGGAGAATGATGTGATGGACATGACCCATCCGTTAGCTTAGCATTATGATCGTGTAAGTTTCATTGCTACTGCTTTCTTCATGACTTATACTAGTTCCTCGGACTATGAGATTATGCAACTCCCGAACACCGAAGGAACACTCTGTATGCTACGAAACATCACAACGTAAAAGGGTGATTATAAAGGTGCTCTACAGGTGTCCCCGAAGGTGTTTGTTCGGTTGGCATAGATCAAGATTAGGATTTGTCACTCCATGTTTCAGAGAGGTATCTCTGGGCCCTCACGGTAATACTCATCACTATAAGCCTTGCATGCATTGTAACTAATGATTTAGTTGCAGGATGAAGTATTACGGAACGAGTAAAGAGACTTGCCGGTAACGAGATTCAACTAGGTATTGAGATACCGATGATCGAATCTCGGGCAAGTAACATACCGATGACAAAGGAAACAACATATGTTGTTATGCGGTTTGACCGATAAAGATCTTCGTAGAATATGTAGGAACCAATATGAGCATCCAGGGTCCGCACGCTTAACGTTTGATGACGATGGGTATTATGAGTTTATGTGTTTTGATGTACCGAATGTAGTTTGGATTCCCGGATGTGATCACGGTCATGACGAGGAGTCTCGAAATGGTCGAGACATGAAGATTGATATATTGGAAGCCTATGTTTGGACATCGGAATGGTTCCGGGTGAGTTCGGGCATATACCGGAGTACCGGGAGGTTACCGGAACCCCCGGGAAGTATATGGGCCTTATTGGTCCATAGTGGGAGAGAGGAGGAGG
>NC_041381.1:451638408-451690490 GCF_002162155.2 Triticum dicoccoides | reverse complement strand
CCGAATTGGGTGCCCCCCTTTCCTTCCTCCCTCTCTCCCCCTTTCCCTTCCTTCTCTCCTAGTCCAACTAGGGAAGGGGGGGATCCTACTCCCGGGGGAAGTAGGACTCCTCCAGGGCGCGCCATAGAGGGCCGGGCCCTCCCCCCTCCTCCACTCCTTTATATACGGGGGAGGGGGCACCCCATAGACACACAAGTTGACATTGTTTAGCCGTGTGCGGTGCCCCCCTCCACAGTTACACACCTCGGTCATATCGTTGTAGTGCTTAGGCGAAGCCCTACGGCGGTAACTTCATCATCACCATCACCATGCCGTCGTGCTGACGAAACTCTCCCTCAGCCTCAACTGGATCAAGAGTACGAGGGACGTCGCCGAACTGAACGTGTGTTGATTGCGGAGGTGTCGTACGTTTGGTGCTAAGATTGGTTGGATCATAAAGACGTACGACTACATCAACCGCGTTGTCATAACGCTTCCGCTTTCAGTCTACGAGTGTATGTGGACACACTCTCCCCTCTCGTTACTATGCATCTCATAGATAGATATTGCGTGATCGTAGGATTTTTTTTGAAATTACCGTTCCCCAACACACACACCCTTGCCGGCAGGTTTCCGTCCATTATCCTACCCCACCACGACAAGGCCACAACCATTGAGGAGGGTGATTCGTCTCCAACATGTCTATAATTTTTTATTGTTTCATCCTATTATATTGCCAATCTTTTTTGCTTTATATGCAATTTTATATCATTTTTGGGAACTAACCTATCAACTCAGTGCCCAGTGCTAGTTCCTGTTTTCTGCATGTTTTTTGTTTTCTAGGAAATCGATACCA
The DNA here is from genome assembly GCF_002162155.2 of Triticum dicoccoides. Taxonomy (NCBI): domain Eukaryota; kingdom Viridiplantae; phylum Streptophyta; class Magnoliopsida; order Poales; family Poaceae; genus Triticum; species Triticum dicoccoides. Next base: position 451,689,655 of record NC_041381.1, on the reverse strand, counting down.
AACGAAGTACAAAAATGATAAAACTTTACTATGATTTTTTCTGGACCAGAAGGGACCCTATGAGCCCCGGGAAGGGACCTAGAAGCCTCGGGAGGGGACCCACGCAGTTTCATTTGACCTAAGTCCAACTCCATAAATTCTCATAAATCCTGAAACCAACAGAGAGCCACTCGAAACACATTTTCCGCTGCCGCAAGCTTTTGTTCTTTCGCATCCATCTGGAGGCCTTTTCCGGTACTCTGCCTGAGGTGGGATCAATCACGGAGGGATTCTACATCAACCTTGCTACCCTCCAATTATGTGTGAGTTGTTTACCATAGACCTACAGGCCCATAGCTAGTAGCTAGATGGCTTCTTCTCTCTCTTTGATCTTCAATACAAAGTTCTCCATGATCTCCATGGAGTTCTATTCAATGTAGTCGTCTTTTGTGGTGTGTTTGTTGGGATTCGATGAATTGTGGGTTTATGATCAGATTATTCATTGAAAGTAAGTGAGTCTTTGGTGTACTTTGTTATACATGATTGTTATAGCTTTGTATTTCTCTCTGATCTATCTGTTTGGTTTTTCCATCTAGATTGATTTATCTTCAGTGGGAGAGGTGCTTTGTAATGGGTTCAATCTTGCGCTGTCCTCACCTTGTGATGGAAGGGGTAGCGAGACACATATTAGGATTGTTGGCGGTAAGGGTAAAACGACGGGGTTCATTCATATTGCTTGAGTTTATTCTGTTGCTACGTCTTGAGCTTGCGTTGGTTTTCCTCGAAGAGGAGAGGGTGATGCAGCAAGTGTAGTGTAAGTATTTCCCTCAGTTTTGAGGACCAAGGTATCAATCCAGTAGGAGGCTCCTCGAAAGTCCCACACACCTACACAAACAAACTGAGAACTCGCAACCAACGTAATAAAGGGGTTGTCAATCCCTTCACGGCCACTTGTGAAAGTGAGATCTAATAAAGATAGTATGATAAGATAAATATATTTTTGGTATTGTGTAATATATATGCAAAAAGTAAAGATGCAAATAAAGGTAGACTGAAAGCAAATATGATAAGAGATAGACCCGGGGGCCATAGGTTTCACTAGAGGCTTCTCTCAAAAAAGCATAATTATGACGCTGGTGAACAAATTACTGTCGAGCAATTGATAGAAAAGCGCATAGTTATGAGATTATCTAGGCATGATCATGTATATAGGCATCACGTCCATAACAAGTAGACCGACTCCTGCCTGCATCTACTACTATTACTCCACACATCGACCAACTCCTGCCTGCATCTAGAGTATTAAGTTCATAAGAACAGAGTAACGCATTAAGCAAGAAGACATGATGTAGAGGGATAAACTCATGCAATATGATACAAACCCCATCTTGTTATCCTCGATGGCAACAATACAATACGTGCCTTGCAACCCTTTTTGTCACTGGGTAAGGAGACCGCAAGATTGAACCCAAAGCTAAGCACTTCTCCCATGGCAAGAAAGATCAATCTAGTAGGCCAAACCAAACTGATAATTTGAAGAGACTTGCAAAGATAACTCAATCATACATAAAAGAATTCAGAGAAGATTCAAATATTATTCATAGATAAACTTGATCATAAACCCACAATTCATCGAATCTCGACAAACACACCGCAAAAAGAGTTTACATCGAATAGATCTCCACAAGAGAGGGGGAGAACATTGTATTGAGATCCAAAAAGAGAGAAGAAGCCATCTAGCTAATAACTATGGACCCGTAGGTCTGTGGTAAACTACTCACAACTCATCGGAGGGGCAAGGATGTTGATGTAGAAGCCCTCCGTGGTTGATTCCCCCTCCGACAGAGTGCCGGCGAAGGCTCCAAGATGAGATCTCGCGGATACAGAAGGTTACGGCGGTGGAAATTGTGTTTCGTGGTGCCCCTGGATGTTTTCGGGGTACGTAGGTATATATAGGAGGAAGAAGTACATCGGTGGCCGCCCGAGGGGCCCACGAGACAGGGGGGCGCACCCTACAGGGGGGGCGCAACCCCTATCTCGTGGGGTCCTCGGGAGCTTCTTGGCTTGCACTCAAGCTCTCCGGATCATGTTCGTTCCAAAAATCACGCTCCCGAAGGTTTCATTCCGTTTGGACTCCGTTTGATATTCCTTTTCTTCGAAATACTGAAATAGGCAAAAAACAACAATATGGGATGGGCCTCCGATTAGTAGGTTAGTCCCAAAAATGATATAAATGTGTAAAATAAAGCCCATAAACATCCAAAAGGGGTAATATAATAGCATGTAACAATAAAAAATTATAGATACGTTGGAGACGTATCAAGCATCCCCAAGCTTAATTCCTGCTCGTCCTCGAGTAGGTAAATGATAAAAAGAGAATTTTTGATGTGGAATGCTACCTAGCATAATTCATAATGTAATTTTCTTTATTGTGGCATGAATGTTCAGATCCAAATGAATACAAAATAAAAGTTCATATTGATAAAAGAAATAGTAACACTTCAAGCATACTAATCAAAGTAATCATGTCTTCTCAATATAACATGGCAAAAGAAAGTTCATCCCTACAAAATCATATAGTTAGGCTATGCTTCATTTTCGTCACACAAAGATGTTCCCAACTTCTATACCCGCGATGACAAGCCAAGCAATTGTTTCATACTTAAATAATCTCAAATTTTTTCAACCTTCACGCAACACATGAGCGTGAGCCATGGATATCGCACTATGGGTGGAATAGAATATGATGATGGGGATTGTGTGGAGAAGACAAAGAGGAGAAAGTCTCACATTGACGAGGATAATCAACAGGCTATGGAGATGCCCATTAATTGATGTCAACATGAGGAGTAGGGATTGCCATGCAACGGATGCACTAGAGCTATAAATGAATGCTCAACAAAAGAAAACTAGTGGGTGTGCATCCAACTTGCTTGCTCATGAAGACCTAGGGCATTTGAGGAAGCCCATCATAGGAATATACAAGCCAAGTTCTATAATGAAAAATTCCTAATAGTATGAAAAAGACAACTTATGAGACTCACTATATGAAAAACAAGGTGCTACTTTGAAGCACAAGTGTGGAAAAAGAGATAGTAACATTGCCCTTTTTATTTTTTCTTTTTTTTCTTTTTTTGTTTTTCCCTCTTTTTTCTTTTTTTTTCTTTTTATTTTGGGCCTTTCTTTTTCTTTATTTTTGGCCTTTCTTCCTTTTTTTCTTTTTCTTTTTGGGCAATGCTCTAATAATGATGATCATCACACTTCTATTGATTACAACATAAGAATTACAACTCGAAACTAAAACAAGATATGACTCTATATGAATGCCTCCAGCGGTGTACCGGGATGGTGCAATGAATCAAGAGTGACATGTATGAAAAATAATGCATGGTGATTTTGCCACAAATACGATGTCAACTACATGATCATGCAATGGCAATATGACAAAATTAAAGTATGTCATGATGATGATGAACGGAACGGTGGAAAGTTGCATGGCAATATATCTCGGAATGGCTATGGAAATGCCATAATAGGTAGGTATGGTGGCTGTTTTGAGGAAGATATAGGGAGGTTTATGTGTGATAGAGTGTATCGTATCATGGGGTTTGGATGCACCGGCGAAGTTTGTAGCAACTCTCAAGGTGAGAAAGGGCAATGCACGGCACCGAAGAGGCTAGCAAAGGCGGAAAGGTAAAAGTGCGTATAATCCATGGACTCAACATTAGTCAAAAGAACTCATATACTTATTGCAAAAATTTAGAAGTCATCAAAAATCAAGTACTCGCGCATGCTCCTAGGGGGATAGATTGGTAGGAAAAGACCATCGCTCATCCCCGACCGCCACTCATAAGGATGCACAAGCCAGGTACACTTCATGCTTGAAATTTGTTACACAACTTTAACCATACGTGCATGCTACAGGACTTGCTAACTTTAACACAATCATTCTTTGAATTCATAATCACCCAACTAGCATGACTTTAATATCACTACCTCCATATCTCAAAATAATTATCAAGTATCAAGTTGATCATAGCATCCAATTCACTTCCTATGATAGTTTTTATTATACCCAACTTGGATGCTCATCATTCTAGGACCAACTTTATGACCATAGCAAATACCATGATGTTCTAAAAGACTCTCAAAAAGATATAAGTGAAGCATGAGAGACTAGAAATTTCTTAAAAATTAAAACACCACCGTGCTCTAAAAGATATAAGTGAAGCACTAGAGCAAAAACTATCAAGCTCAAAAGATATAAGTGAAGCACATAGAGTATTCTAGCAAATTCTAATCAAATAGGCTTCTCCAAAAAGGTGTGTACAGCAAGGATGATTGTGGTAAACTAAAAAGCAAAGACTAATATAATAGACGACGCTCCAAGCAAAACACATACCATGTAGCGAATAAAAATATAGCTCCAAGTAAAGTTACCAATGAACGAAGACGAAAGAGGGGATGCTTTCCCGGGGCATCCCCAAGCTTAGGCTTTTGGCTATTCTTGAATATCTTGGGGTGCCTTGGGAATCCCCAAGCTTAGGATCTTGCCACCCTTTATTCCATAGTCCATAAAAGCTTTACCCAAAACTTGAAAACTTCACAACACAAAACTCAACAGGAAATCTTATAAGCTCCGTTAGTGAAAGAAAACAAAACCACCACATAAGGTACTGCAATGAACTAATTCTTTATTTATTTTGGTGTTAAACCTACTGTATTCCAACTTCCTTATGATTTATAAACTAATTTACTAGCCATAGATGGATTGAAATAAGCAAACAACACACGAAAAACAGAATCTGTCAAAAACAGAACAGTCTGAAGCAATCTGTAACTAGCGCAAACTTCTGGAACTCTAAAAATCCTACCAAAATAGTAAGTCCTGGACAATTTGTTTATTGAACAGCAGAAAAAATAATAAACGCAAAATCACGGTCCTGTGATTTAATAAAATTATATTCGTGCGTGCAAACTCCGCCTATGTTGTCTCAACATAGCCGGTCCCAAGCCCGGGTAAAGGAGGAGGGTTGTGATAGGCTTGGCGACCAACGTAAAAACTCAGCCACTCTTATGGAGATGAAACCCAAAAGGAAGAAGGTCGCAAAGCGAGCTGTTGGTGAAGCAAGGGGTCAGGCATATGAGGACCTCTACCAACGGTTAGGCACGAAGGAAGGTGAAAGGGACATCTATAAGATGGCTAAGATCCGGGAGAGGAAGACGAGGGATATTGGCCAAGTCAAATGCATCAAGGACGGAGCAGGCCAACTCTTGGTGAAGGACGAAGAGATTAAGCATAGATGGCGAGAGTACTTCGACAAGCTGTTCAATGGGGAGAATGAGAGTTCTACCATTGAACTGAATGACTCCTTTGATGAGACCAGCATGCGTTTTGTGCGGCGCATCCAGGAGTCTGAGGTGAAGGAGGCTTTAAAAAGGATGAAAGGAGGCAAGGCGATGGGCCCTGATTGTATCCCCATTGAGGTGTGGAAAGGTCTCGGGGACATAGCGATAGTATGGCTAACCAAGCTTTTCAACCTCATTTTTCGGGCAAACAAGATGCCAGAAGAATGGAGACGGAGTATATTAGTACCAATCTTCAAGAACAAGGGGGATGTTCAGAGTTGTACTAATTACCGTGGAATTAAGCTGATGAGCCATACAATGAAGCTATGGGAGAGAGTCATTGAGCACCGCTTAAGAAGAATGACAAGCGTGACCAAAAATCAGTTTGGTTTCATGCCTGGGAGGTCGACCATGGAAGCCATTTTCTTGGTACGACAACTTATGGAGAGATATAGGGAGCATAAGAAGGACTTGCATATGGTGTTCATTGACTTGGAGAAGGCCTATGATAAGATACCGCGGAATGTCATGTGGTGGGCCTTGGAGAAACACAAAGTCCCATCAAAGTACATTACCCTCATCAAGGACATGTACAATAATGTTGTGACAAGTGTTCGAACAAGTGATGTCGACACCGATGACTTCCCGATTAAGATAGGACTGCATCAGGGGTCTGCTTTGAGCCCTTATCTTTTTGCATTGGTGATGGATGAGGTCACAAGGGGTATACAAGGAGATATCCCATGGTGTATGCTCTTTGCGGATGATGTGGTGCTAGTTGACGATAGTCGAACGGGGGTAAATAGGAAGTTAGAGTTATGGAGACAAACCTTGGAATCGAAAGGGTTTAGGCTTAGTAGAACTAAAACCGAGTACATGATGTGCGGTTTCAGTACTACTAGCTGTGAGGAGGAGGAGGTTAGCCTTGATGGCCAGGTGGTACCTCGGAAGGACACCTTTCGGTATTTGGGGTCAATGTTGCAGGAGGATGGGGGTATTGATGAAGATGTGAACCATCGAATCAAAGCCGGATGGATGGAGTGGCACCAAGCTTCTGGCATTCTCTGTGACAAGAGAGTGCCACAAAAGCTAAAAGGCAAGTTCTACAGGACGGCGGTTCGACCCGCAATGTTGTATGGCGCGGAGTGTTGGCCGACTAAAAGGCGACATGTTCAACAGTTAGGTGTGGCGGAGATGCGTATGTTGAGATGGATGTGTGGCCACACGAGGAAGGATCGAGTCCGGAATGATGATATACGAGATAGAGTTGGGGTAGCACCAATTGAGGAGAAGCTTGTCCAACATCATTTGAGATGGTTTGGGCATATTCAGCGCAGGCTCCCAGAAGCTCCAGTGCATAGCGGACGGCTAAAGTGTGCGGAGAATGTCAAGAGAGGGCGGGGTCGACCGATTTTGACATGGGAGGAGTCCGTTAAGAGAGACCTGAAGGATTGGAGTATCGACAAAGAGCTAGCTATGGACAGGGGTGCGTGGAAGCTTGCTATCCATGTGCTAGAGCCATGAGTTGGTTGCGAGATCTTATGGGTTTCACCTCTAGCCTACCCCAACTTGTTTGGGACTAAAGGCTTTGTTGTTGTTGTTGTATATTCGTGCGTGCAAAGTTTCTGTTTTTTAGTAGAATCAAATCAACTATCATCGTAGGTTATCCTATAGGTTCTACTTGGCACAAACACTAATTCAAAGATAAAAACACATCTAAACAGAAGGTAGATGCAAGATTTATTACTAAAAGGGAGCAAAAACAAAAAACATAAATAAAATTGGGTTGCCTCCCAACTAGCACTATCGTTTAACGCCCCTAGCTAGGCATAAAAGCAAGGATAGATCTAACGAGTGCCATCTTTGGCACTAAATTCATAAATAGCACGCATGATAGATTCATAAGGCAATTTGACTTTCTTTCTTGGAAAGTGCTCCATGCCTTTCTTTAAGGGAAATTGCAATCTAATGTTTCCTTCCTTCATATCAATAATCGCACCAATCGTTCTAAGGAAAGGTCTACCAAGAATAATAGGACAAGAAAGATTGCAATCTATATCAAGAACGATAAAATCTACGGGCACCAAATTTCTATTTGCAATAATAAGAACATCATTGATCCTTCCCATAGGCTTTTTAATGGTGGAATCCGCAAGGTGCAAATTTAAAGAGCAATCTTCAAGATCATGGAAACCTAGAATATCACATAAAGTTTTCGGAATCGTGGAAACACTAGCACCCAAATCACACAAAGCAAAACACTCATAATTTTTAATTCTAATCTTTATAGTAGGTTCCCACTCATCATTAAGTTTTCTAGGTATAGAAACTTCCAAATTAAGTTTTTCATCATAAGATTGCATCAAGGCATCAACAATATGTTTGGTAAAAGCTTTATTTTGACTATAAGCATGAGGAGAATTAACAATGGATTGAAACAAGGAAATACAACCTTTTAAAGAGCAATTATCATAGTCAAATTCCTTGAAATCCGAGATCGTGGGTTCAATATTATTAGAAGTTGAGGATTCTCCAATCTCACTTTTACCAAATTTAGCATTAAGATCTAAAGACTCCGAATTCTTGGGACGCCTTCTAGTCAAAGTTGATTCATCATCAGTCCCGTAATCATCAAAATTCATATTGCAAAACATAGATCTAATCGGAGACGCATTAATAACTTTAAGATCCTCATCATTATTTCCACAGAAACTAGAAGAACACGCTTTTATAAAGCTTTCTTTTTTAGCAAGCAACCTAGAGGTACTTTCCTTGCACTCATCAATGGAAATTCTCATTACTTTGAGAGACTCATTGATATCATGCTTAGGAGGGGAAAATCTAATTTTAAGAGAATCAACGTCAAGCGAAAGTCTATCAACGTTCCTAGCCAAATCATCAACTTTGAGCAATTTTTCTTCAAGCAAAGCATTAAAATTCTTTTGAGAAATCATAAATTCTTTCACACTATTCTCAAAATCAGAGGGCATCTTATTAAAATTACCATAAGAATTATTGTAGGAATTTCCATAATTATTAGAGGAATTACTAGGGAATGGTATAGCATTAAAATTTCCTCTATAAGCATTGTTTCCAAAACTATTCCTACCAACAAAATTCACATCCATAGATTCATTATTATTCTCAATCAAGGAAGACAAAGGCATATCATTGGGATCAAGAGGAGTATTTTTAGTAGCAAACATCTTCATAAGTTCATCCATCTTTCCACTCAAAACATTGATTTCTTCTATAGCATGCACTTTTTTACTAGAAGATCTTTCGGTGTGCCATTGAGAATAATTAGCCATAATATTATCAAGCAATTTTGTAGCATCTCCTAACGTGATTTCCATAAATGTGCCTCCCGCGGCCGAATCTAAGAGATTTCTAGAAGCAAAGTTCAAACCGGCATAAAAAATTTCTATGATCATCCATAAATTCAAACCATGAGTAGGGCAATTACGAAGCATCAATTTCATTCTTTCCCAAGATTGGGCAACATGCTCATGATCAAGTTGTTTAAAATTCATAATATCGTTCCTAAGAGTGATGATCTTAGCGGGAGGAAAATACATAGAGATAAAAGCATCTTTGCACTTGTTCCAAGAATCAATACTATTTTTAGGCAAAGACGAAAACCAAACTTTAGCATGATCTCTAAGTGAAATGGAAATAACTTCAATTTGACAATATTGTTATCCGTATCTTTCTTCTTTTGAATATCACACAAATCAACAAAATTGTTTAGATGAGTAGCGGCATCTTCACTAGGAAGGCCGGCGAATTGATCTTTCATAACAAGATTCAGCAAAGCGGTGTTGATTTCACAAGACTCAACATCATTAAGAGGAGCAATCGGAGTACTAAGGAAATCATTATTATTGGTATTCGAGAAATCACACAATTTGGTATTATCTTGCGCCATGGCAACAAGTAATCCAACACACAAGCAAACAGAAAAACGGCAAGCGAAAAAGAGAGGAGGAGATTGGGAAAGAGAGAGCGAATAAAACGGCAAGGGTGAAGTGGGGGAGAGGAAAACGAGAGGCAAATGGCAAATAATGTAAATGCGAGGTAGATGGGTTTGTGATGGGTACTTGGTATGTCTTGACTTGAGCGAAGACCTCACCTGCAATGGCGCCAGAAATCCTTCTTGCTACGTATTGAGCTTGCGTTGGTTTTCCTCGAAGAGGAGAGGGTGATGCAGCAAGTGTAGCGTAAGTATTTCCCTCGGTTTTGAGAACCAAGGTATCAATCCAGTAGGAGGCTCCTCAAAAGTCCCATGCACCTACACAAACAAACTGAGAACTCGCAACCAACGCAATAAAGGGGTTGTCAATCCCTTCACGGCCACTTGCGAAAGTGAGATCTAATAAAGATAGTATGATAAGATAAATATATTTTTGGTATTTTGTAATATATATGCAAAAAGTAAAGATGCAAATAAAGGTAGACTGAAAGCAAATATGATAAGAGATAGACCCGGGGGCCATAGGTTTCACTAGAGGCTTCTCTCAAGATAGCATAAGTATTACGGTGGGTGAACAAATTACTGTCGAGCAATTGATAGAAAAGCGCATAGTTGTGACTTATGAGATTATCTAGGCATGATCATGTATATAGGCATCACTGTCCATAACAAGTAGACCGACTCCTGCCTGCATCTACTACTATTACTCCACACATCGACCAACTCCTGCCTGCATCTAGAGTATTAAGTTCATAAGAACAGAGTAACACATTAAGCAAGAAGACATGATGTAGAGGGATAAACTCATGCAATATGATATAAACCCCATCTTGTTATCCTTGATGGCAACAATACAATACGTGCCTTGCAACCCTTTTTGTCACTGGGTAAGGACACCGCAAGATTGAACCCAAAGCTAAGCACTTCTCTCATGGCAAGAAATATCAATCTAGTAGGCCAAACCAAACTGATAATTCGAAGAGACTTGCAAAGATAATTCAATCATACATAAAAGAATTCAGAGAAGATTCAAATATTATTCATAGATAAACTTGATCATAAACCCACAATTGATCGGATCTCGACAAACACACCGCAAAAAGAATTTACATCGAATAGATCTCCACAAGAGAGGGGTAGAACATTGTATTGAGATCCAAAAAGAGAGAAGAAGCCATCTAGCTAATAACGATGGACCCGTAGGTCTGTGGTAAACTACTCACAACTCATCGGAGGGGCAAGGATGTTGATGTAGAAGCCCTCCGTGGTTGATTCCCCCTCCGGCAGAGTGCCGGCGAAGGCTCCAAGATGAGATCTCGCGGATACAGAAGGTTATGGCGGTGGAAATTGTGTTTCGTGGTGCCCCTGGATGTTTTCGGGGTACGTAGGTATATATAGGAGGAAGAAGTACGTCGGTGGCCGCCCGAGGGGCCCACGAGACAGGGGCGCGCCCTACAGGGGGGGCGCGGCCCCCTATCTCGTGGGGGTCCTCGGGAACTTCTTGGCTTGCACTCCAAGCTCTCTGGATCACGTTCGTTCCAAAAATCACGCTCCCGAAGGTTTCATTCCGTTTGGACTCCGTTTGATATTCCTTTTCTTTGAAATGCTGAAATAGGCAAAAAAACAGCAATATGGGCTGGGCCTCCGATTAGTAGGTTAGTCCCAAAAATGATATAAATGTGTAAAATAAAGCCCATAAACATCCAAAAGGGGTAATATAATAGCATGGAACAATCAAAAAGTATAGATACGTTGGAGACGTATCATCTGTCTACATCATCTTGCTTCATGCGTTACTCTATTTGTTATGAAATTAATACCATAGATGCATGCTGGATAGCGGTCGATTGGTGGAGTAATAGTAGTAGATGCAGAATTGTTTCGGTCTACTTGTCACGGACGTAATGCCTATATACATGATCATTGCCATGAATAACATCATAACTATGCATTTTTCTATCGATTGCCCAACAACAATTTATTAACCCATCCTATGTTATGTTTCAAGAGAGAAGCCACTAGTGAAAACTATGGCCCTCGGGCCTACTTTTATCTTACAAAAACCAAAAATACCTTGCTGCACTTTATTTCTTTTATTTTGTTTCCTTGCCAGATACCACTTACCAGATAATATAAATGTTTCCTTGCCAGATACCACTTACAAAGAGCACTTCACTCCCCGGCAACGGTGCCAGAAAAGAGTCTTGATGACCCAAAACTATATGGGATTAATCATAGTCCTTTTGATAAGTAAGAGTGTCGAATCCAACGAGGAGCAGAAGGAATTGATAAGCAGTTTTCAGCAAGGTATTCTCTACAAGTGCTGTAAGATAGTAGTAACAGATAGTTTGATAGCAGGATAATTGGTAGCAAGTAACAAGTCACAAGTAGCAAAAGTAGCAAGGTGCAACAAATGTCCCAATCCTTAATATTACTAAGGACAAGCCGGAAGTACTTCTTATAGTGATTAAAGTGATCTCGAGGGCACATGAATTCATCTAATTACTTTCATCATGTTACATTGACACACGTTCATTGCTTTAATAAATTGTTATGTCGGTGGACTAATGCTAAGTTGTTGTTCTTACTTGAACATACAACCTACTTATGATTACCCCTTCTCACAAGCATCCGCAAATGCAAGAGAATAATTAAGATAAATATAACCATAGCATTAAACAAAAGGATCTAAATCAGCCCCTTACATGACAGCTCACAAACCGGGGTTTAGGCTTCTGTCACTCTCGTAACTTGTTGGGGATATAACTATTGGTATGACCCGCCCAGGAGGTGCCGGGTTATACTTGCAAATATCCATGAAGCCCAAGACCCAGAATATAGATGGTGGTTTAATTAAGGGCCCAAGGCCCAGAGGCGACTTAAGGCCCGTAGTGATAAACCACCATGTATGTGTGACTTGTATTGTAAGGCAAGAATAGTTAAGAGACCAAGCCGAAAACTGTTTATGAGCCGGCCGGGACTCTATGAGCCGCAGGGCGTCGACCTCTGTATATAAAGGGACAACCCAGCGGTGGTTCAGGACAAGTAACATCAACTCGAGCGCTAGGTCAAGCGATTCGCTCCCTGGTTATCGAGACATAGCAATCCCACTCAAAACTGGATCGTAGGCTTTTACCTTCACCGTAAGGGGCCAAACCAGTATAAACCTTGTGTCCTTTGTCCCGATTAACCCCTTTAAGCTTCCTAGTTGCAATGGCTCCACGACTAAGTCCTTTCACTAGGACATCTGCCGTGACAATTCCACGACAGTTGGCGCCCACCGTGGGGCCAGTGCACGGTCGATTTGAGTTCTTGAAGGGCAGCTTCGAAGGGCTCAAGGGATACGCTGTGGGACGGATGACCAAGAGTCGTTGCGGCAAGCTCTACATTGACGATGCAGGCTGGGGCCCCGACGCCGGCTCAATTGAGTACGGGTACCGGGTCCCCTTCGGCGGAATTCACGTCTTCATCAGCAAGATCGGCGAGACGAGCCCTGAGCCGGACATCTGCACCGACCTTGTCAAGACGGCTCAGCGTGCGAGACCCGCCCGGGCTCCGCCTGCTGTGAAGCGTGCCTTCATGGGATGCATCCACGGAGGGCTCTCTGAAGGATCTGCATCTGGCGGTGAGACGGCCATCTACTCTGATGGTGAGTCTTCCACAGGTGAGACAGATTCGTTGTATCAACTGCAAGACGGCGGGCTTGGGGCCTGTTCCGAAGGTAGCAGTATTCCGGATTTCCTCGAGCCGCCAAGCAGGGTTGGAATCTTCATGGCCGGCACACAACCTATCCAAGACTCCACAACCACGGTGGCTATAACCTCCGGGTCAGCAGCAACCGGGGTAGGAGGCCATGTGCGCTCGCCGGCTCAGGTGTTGATGGATCTCACGGATAAAATGACCGCGCTGTTAACCGCCATGGTCAACCCGGCGGATTAAGCTAGACATGATGCAGAAGTGGCACAGTTAAAGCTGGACATGGTGCAGGCTAAGGAAGACCTAGAAGCAGAGGATGTCAGGATAACCGCAGAGCGGGCGCCTCTGGATGCTCAAGCTCAGCGGAGTCAGGCACAGACCTTCCTCTCACGCAGGATCAGAACGCGTCTAATGAGGTCATGAGGAGAAGATATCAGAAGACTCAGTCTCGACTCCCTTCGGTTTATGATCCTCGAAACCTCTTTCACACACCTGGTGCAGGGCCCAGTAACCAGCCGTGGCTCTCCCCGCGTACTGAGGCAGACCGGGTTGCAACACCCGGGGTCGGGTCACCGGTTCAGCCACAGGTGATGGGGCCCCCCGCATGAATACTGCTCCACCTCAGTATGTACCAACACCTCCGGGTCACTATTCAAACCCGTTGGAGAACATGATCGTGGCGGCGGCACGGCTGGCGGCTCTCCCAATTGATGGCGATTCTCCAGCAACGGTTGAAACCCGCCGGGTTAGGGAACTTCTTCAGATAGCTTTAGCACAACAGGAGGCGTACTCGTATAGCCAGGACATGATTCATTCAACCCCTCGTCCAAGCCGAAGCCCAAGTTATAGGAGGCACATGGATTCAGCGGCCGTTTCAAGCAACGTCCGGTGCCGTAACCAGCCAGGTGGGCATGACCCGGCATGCCATGGAGCCTTTAACTTAGTAGATCAAGATAGAATACGTCAAGAGGCTGAGCGGGTGGCTCAACAGGCGGCTGAGCAGGTGGCTCAGCTGACGGCTTACCAGCCGCATCTGGTTTATCCGATGACTTCTATCGAGGCAGGTGTGGCCACCAGGACCGGAGGTATCCCCTGTCTGGTACCGGCTCTACGTAACGAGCGTTTGCCCAAGGATTTTAAGGGACCTAGGAAGGTGCCGAAGTACAGGGCTGACTTACAGCCCGGGGCATGGATTGAAAGTTACGAGATGGCTATGGAGTTTATTGGAGGACAGTGATGCTGCGATGGCCAAGTACTTTACCATGATGTTGGATGGGACCGCCCGCACTTGGTTGAAAGGCCTACCACCTAACTCAATCAGTTCATGGGCGGAGCTAAAAGCCCGGTTCATCCAGAATTTCAAGTATACATGCAAGTAGCCCATGTCAATTGTGGATTTGACAAATTGCAAGCAGGAGGAGGGCGAGTCTACAACCCATTGGGTGCGCTGGGTTAAGGCCATAATACATTCGTCTGATAAGATGGATGCCAGCTCTGCAGTCTTAATGTTGGAGAAAATTGCCGTTTTTTGCCTCTGAAACAAAAGCTGGGGCAGCTCAAGCGCGATTGCAATGATATGGGTACGCTGATGGCGGCTCTGGTCAACTACGCCGATTCTGATAGTACCAAAGATCCCGAGTATGATGATGAAAAGACAGGGAAGGGAAAGAAGAACGGCAACGGCAAGGGCCCTCAGCATAACCCGGCAAATCAAGGAGGTAATAAATGTAAGGCTGATGGTAGTTTGGAGTTTGTGGCTAACACTAATATGCAGGGTAACAACCAACGGCGTAAGGGGAGACCACCTCCCCGGTCTGGCGGGTCAGGCCCCACACTTGAGCAGTTACTGAATGAGCCATGTCCAAGGCATGGCACTAAGTAGAAGCCGGCTACTCATCTATGGAAGGACTGTACGATCATGAAGGCTTTCAAAAATTCCAACATGTTCGATGGTAACAGTGGGCAGGGCGGCGGCTCAGGTGGCGGCGGTTTTCATGGCCCGGGCGGCAGTTCAAATCCCAACTTTCAAAATTCTCAAGGCAATCAAGGTGGACATAACCAACCATCTGGCCAGGGTGGTCAGCAACAGCAGCAAGGTGGATACCAGAGCCATCCAAAGCAGCTGAATAGTGGGCGATATCATGTGTTTACCACCAGTTTGTGCAAACGAGACCAGAAGCTTCATAAGAGGGCTGTGGATGCTGTTGAGCCGGCAGTTCCTCATTATTTGAGATGGTCTGAGCAGCCTATTCTATGGAGTAGGGAAGATCACCCCCCCCCCCCCGGGTTGATAATCCGGGTCACTTAGCCTTGGTGATGGCTCCTCAGGTTGGTGGATATAAATTCACTAAGATACTCATGGATGGGGGCAGCAGCATCAACATCCTCTATTATGAGACCTTCTGTCGCATGGGGTTAACTGATAAAAGCCTTAAGCAGTCCAACACTGTTTTCCATGGCGTCGTGCCTGGTAAGTCGGCGTATCTAGTTGGTAAGATCAAACTGGAGGTAGCCTTTAGAGATGAATATGACTCCAGGGCCGAGAAATTGACGTTTGAAGTGGTCAAGATCAGAAGCCCGTATCATGCTTTGTTTGGGCGGCCGACTTATGCCAAGTTCATGGCACGGCCGTGTTATGTGTATTTGCATCTCAAGATGTCGAGTCATAAGGGGACCATCACGGTGCATGGAAGCCGAAAGGTAGCCTTGGAATGTGAAGAAGGCTATGTGGCTTATGCTGAGTCGGTCTGTGCAACAGAAGAGTTCAAGTTCTACAAGGATAATGTTGATCCGGCGTATATGCCATCTTTGAAAAAGCCAACCACAGACCATGATCCGGTCATGAAGTTTAAGTCGGCCGATGATACTAAGCTTGTTGACTTTGTTCCAGGCGACATCCAAGCAGTTCAGTATCAGTGCTAATTTGGATCCCGAATAGGAAAGCATGCTCATCGAGTTCATCCGTGAGAACCGGGACATCTTTGCGTGGAAACCTTCTGACATGCCAGGTGTACCGAGAGAACTCGCTGAGCACACTCTTAATATTGATCCAAAGTTTAAGCCAGTCAAGCAGTTTCTTCGTCAGTTCAATGAGGAGAGGTGTAAGGCCATTGTTGAGGAGGTAGCCCGGCTCTTAGCAGCTGGGTTCATCATTGAAGTTTTTCATCCAGAGTGGTTGGCTAACCCGGTGCTTGTGCTTAAGAAAAACGACACTTGGCGTATGTGTGTGGATTACACGGATTTAAACAAGTCTTGTCCAGCTGATCCCTTTGCTCTCCCTCGTATTGATCAAATCATTGATGCTACGGCGGGTTGTGAGCGTTTGATTTTTTTGGATGATTACTCTGGTTATCATCAGATCAAGATGGCAGTTAAGGATCAGGAGAAGACGGCGTTCATTACTTCGTTTGGAGCCTTCTGCTATGTATCTATGCCTTTCGGGCTCAAGAGTGCCCAGGCGACTTACCAGTGGTGTGTGCAGAATTGTCTTCACAGTCAAATTGGGCGCAATGTTAATGCTTATGTGGATGACATGACATTGTGGTTAAATCTAGAGAGAAGGAGACCCTGATAGATGATCTGAAGGAAACCTTTGACAATCTTCGGGCCTACAAGATGATGCTTAACCCGGCCAAGTGTGTTTTTGGCGCACCTGCAGGCAAGCTTTTGGGTTTTCTGGTTTCTAATAGGGGCATCGAGGCTAACCCGGAGAAGATCAAGGCCATCACCTCTCTGGCTGCTGCTTTAAGCCGGTTCATAAGCCGGTTAGGAGAGAAGGCCATACCTCTGTATCAAAAGATGAAGAAGACAGACAACTTTGTCTGGAGTGACGCCGCCAACGCTGCTTTTGAAGATTTGAAGAGACAGCTGGCTGAGCCGCCGGTTCTTGCTGCTCCTATTGATAAGGAGCCCTTATTGTTATATGTGGCTGCTAATACACGCGCTGTTAGTGTGGCCATCATGGTGGAGCGCAAGGAGGATGGCAAGGAGCATCCGATTCAGCGGCCGGTTTACTACATCAGTGAGGTACTTATTGAGTCCAAGCAACGGTATCCACATTGGCAGAAGCTCGTTTATGGGGTGTTCATGGCAAGCCGGAAGCTTAAGCAATATTTTCTAGGCCACCCCATCACTGTGGTTAGTTATGCTCCTTTAGGAGATATAATTCAGAACAGAGAAGCGACAGGACGAGTCACCAAGTGGGCCATTGAACTTGGGCCTCATGGTTTAAAGTATGTTCCACGCACTGCTATCAAATCTCAAGCACTAGTGGATTTCATCAATGATTGGACAGAGCTGCAGATGCCTGAAGAAAAGAAGGACAACACATATTGGACTATTCATTTTGACGGGTCCAGGCAATTGGAGGGCTTGGGGGCTGGAGTTGTTTTAGCTTCCCCTCGAGGTGACAAATTTTGTTATGTGCTACGGTTGATGTTTCCCTGTACTAACAATGCAGCTGAGTACGAAGCCTTACTCCATGGTCTTTGGATGGCTAAGGAGATGAGTTTAAGCCGGGTAAGGTGTTTTGGCGACTCGGATTTGGTGGCTCAACAGGTATCAGGCAAGTGGGATTCCAAGGATCCTCTCACGAGGCTTATCGCCGTGAAGTTGACGCCATTGGTGGACACTTCAAGGGTTACCAAGTGGAGCACATTGACCACAGAAAGAACGAGGCAGCTGATGCCTTAAGCTAGCTGGGCTCTCACCGTAAGCCGATGCCGCCTAATACTTTTTTGGATATTCTGCATAACCCTTCTGTCAAGTTACCTACAGAGGAAGACTTGGCTGTTCTTGACCCAGAAGCACAATTGGTGGCGGTTCTTCATGTCATTCCAGATTGGACAGTGCCATATTTGGCTTATATGACCCCGGGCGAGTTGCCTGAGGATGAAACCTTGGCCAGGCAGATAACCCGGCGGTCTAAGTCAATGACGATTATCAATGGCGAGTTGCATCACCGTAGTGTTACAGGGGCGTTTTAGCATTGCGTCTCCCCTGAAGAAGGCCAAGAAATTCTACGTGAGTTCACGAAGGGGATTGTGGTCATCATGCCGAGTCAAAATCACTTGTGGCCAAGGCTTTCCGCCATGGATTATATTGGTTGATGGCTTATGCTGATGCGGAGGACCTGGTCAGTAAATGTGACGGTTGTCAGAAGTTCTCAAGACGGGCTCATGTGCCAGCTCAAGAATTGAGGATGATTCCAATTACTTGGCCGTTTGCAGTCTGGGGGCTTGACATGGTTGGGCCTTTCAAAAGGTCCAAAGATAAAAAGACCCACCTCTTGGTGGCAGTTGATAAATTTACAAAGTGGGTTGAGGCAGAGCCAGTCAGTAAGTGTGATGCAGCTACGGCGGTTCAGTTCATGAAGAAGGTGATATTTCGGTTCGGCTTTCCACACAGCATAATAACTGATAATGGCACTAATCTGTCTAAAGGCGCCATGGAAGAATTTTGTCAACGTGAGCATATTCGGCTTGATGTTTCATCAGTGGCTCACCCCCAATCCAATGGTCAAGCCGAGAGAGCCAATCAGGAGATCTTAAAAGGTATCAAGCCCCGGCTTTTGGTCCCCCTGCAGCGGACGCCGGGTTGTTGGGTTGAGGAGTTACCCTCTGTGTTATGGAGCATTAACACTACTCTCAACAGATCTACGGGTTATACGCCTTTCTTCATGGTCTACAGAGCTGAGGCGGTTCTCCCTAGTGACATCCGTCATGACTCACCTCGCGTGGCGGCTTATGTGGAGGCGGACAATGAACAGGCGCATCAGGATGCTCTTGACCTGTTAGATGAACAACGGGACTTGGCAGCATCTCGTTGGGCGATTTACCAACAGGACTTGCACGGCTATCGCAGCCACCGGGTTAAGTCTAGAGCCTTTCAGGAAGGTGATTTAGTGCTCCGGCTCATCCAGGATCAAACTGATGCACACAAGTTATCCCCACCTTGGGAAGGGCCCTTTGGGGTCAGCATGAATTTGAACAACGGGTCATACTACCTTATCGATGTTCGAGAGCACAAAGACTCACGTAAGTCGGAGGAGGAGACCCGCCGGTCGTGGAATATCGCTCATCTTCGGCCTTACTATACTTGAGCCACCGGCTCTCATGATGTACATATTTCGACAATGTATATATTATGATAAATAATAAAGCAGGACCTCTGCCCTTTTTCCCTCAAAGGTAAATATGTCATTATTATTATCATTGTTATCTTACATGATCACTTGGGGGCTGATCACATTTGATCTGGCTTGATCCGGCTTAACCCGCTTGATCCGGCTTATGATCATGTTCGAATCTGGCCGTTAAAATTTATAATCACTAGGGGGCTTCCTGTTCAAACATAGGTCATATTCAAACCAAAGAGAACATAGCTGTCAGTACCCTTTTGATTGGCACACTGCCGAGCTCACTAGGGGGCTTCTTGATCGTATTCGAATCATAGCTCAACCCCTTTTGGGAACCGACTTTGATCGTATTTGAATCAGAGTCATTAAAAAACTCTCAAGGTCATTAGGGGGCTTCCTGTTCAAACATAGGTCGTATTCGAACCAAAGAGAACACAGCTATCGGTACCCTCTTGATCGGTGCAACGCCAAAGCCACTGGGGGCTACATGATCGTATTCAAATCCTAGCTTAACCCCTCTGGAATGGTTTACTGATCGTATTCGAATCCGCAGCCTTGAATTTTTTATATTTGGTTTAAGTTTTCTTTGGAAGCACCCTTTTATTTGACTTGAGACGTTTCTGAGGTTTACAAGTACAAGTATGGTTAATTTTGACCCGGTTTAATTTTGGCTGATAAGTCGCCAATATATGAGCATCATTATACCTTTGGAAATATTGATGTCTGAAGATTGGGTTATCGCCCTTACTGACCGGGTCATATGAGCCGGCGGTGCAAAGTTAAAGGTCGCAGGTGTACGATTATAGTTGTGTTTTAAACATTATATGTTGCAACAACCTTATCTGTGGCTCTATTTAAGTTATTATGACCCGCCTGGCGGTAAGCTGCCAAGGGACCTTGTGATCTATTTTCATGTGCATGACAGTTAAAAAGGTTTGGTCAAGCATACGGAAAGCAGACGAAAAGTAAACACGGGTGAATATAACACAACAGCTTAATGACATTAAGCAATAAAACGTGCACGATGGCACGACCAAAGCAAAGTTATTTCTACTCTATTACATGACTCCTTGTGTCCAAATGATTCACATTGTTTTTTCAGCACGTCACAGGTGTGAGCCGCCATGGCAGGTTAGCCTTCATGATTGGCCTGAAGCGTACGGGTTAGCCCTCTCCGCATCTTCGCCCTGTTCCCTTTCCTGGAAGGTTGACGATGACCAGTCAATGTTGTTCAAAGCTTCAAATTCGGCTTCATCATCAACTAGACCGGCCGGGTCAACTTCAAGGGCGAAGGTGTGCTTATGGAGTGGGGGATCAGACTGGTCACTTCATAATGAGGCATCGGAATTCTCCGGTTCTCTTCATCATAACCCGCCTGGTACTTGGTAAGACCCACTTCGTTCCCTATCAGGGTAGCCATGGGGCGTATCTCCTTAACGCAAGCGGTAAAATCTGCTTCTTCAAAAGGAGTGCCATCTTCCTTCAAGCTTGGATAGCCACTGGCAATGTCGGCCGGGTCTAACTCTGGTAGCCAAGCCTTGGCCCGGCTTAAAGCATTCACCGCTCCGGCTCTTGCAGCTGACCGCCTCAGTTCATTGAACCGTTGGGGCAGCATGGAAAGCTTCTTCAAGACCTCTACCAGGAGGGTAGGCACTTCATTTGACAAGGCTACCGTGGCTAATGCACGTTGAGACCCGGTATATAATTGCTCCACCATGGTGTAAACTGCCTTTAGCTTGATCAGCATATCTTGGTTCAAATTTGAGCTTATGGGCCTGCATAAGCGTGATCAGGTGAGTTAATTCCAGTTTTATGATCAACTGAAAGGCTTAAATATTTAAACACTTGCAGTGCGACTTACCGAAGATCGCTGAGACCATCTGAGAGACATGGTGCTTTAAGCCGGTTAATTCACCGGTTGTTTCTTCCAGAGCCGCCTCTGCTTTCTCAGCTCGGTTAATCAATGCAGTTTTTTCATCAGCCCAGGCTTTCTTTTCAATTTCAAATTCTTTCTTCAGTTTTTCTTGTTCAGAAATGCTGAATTTGAACTTGGTGTCAACCTTTTGGATTTCCGTCTCTTGGGCTTCAAGGCGGCTCTTCAGATCAGTCACCTCTGATTCGAGTTGGCTCGTGGTGGCCTATACAAATACAGAGTCAAAATCAAGCCAATTTTTATATAATATAAAAGTTCCAAGCCTTCTGCCAGCAACAACACTTGGCACTTGGGGGCTAATGTTTACCGAAGAATTTTACTTTCAGTGGCGGTTCATAAGACAGCGGTTCATAAGAGTAAGTCCTAAGCATTTTGCAAGCAATAATACTTGGCACTTGGGGGCTAATGCATATTGCTGTTCAAAGCTCTGTAAGTATTTTTCGTTTATATAATTATATTAAGGACCGGCTCAACCATGTTGGTTAAGCCGCCCCTTGGGGACTACAGAGTAAGCCAGACTTCTTATATGTTTTATTCATCTATGTTACTAATATCATTAAGTTTGTTTCTAAGTCTACAACATAAGCATCATAAGCAGTAGACTTGGGGCTAGCATAGTAAAGATTAATGAATAAGAGAGAAAGGGTTATACCTCGATTTTTTGGTGCATCTGCTTCACCATATCAATCTCGAGGTTCCGGCTGCTGTGCACTTGGCTCATGTAGCCAAAAAAGATGTCTCCAATACTCATGTGAGCATAGTTTGCAACATCCAGCTTGACCCGGCGGTGTTCCAGAAGTTCCTCCTTGGCGGGACACTTGGCCAGCACAGTTGGCCTTCCCGGCTCAACAAAGCCGGTTCTGGTGATCTCAATGTCAGTGTTTTGTGGGTCATCTGTCCTGACCGGGCTAGGGATTTCTGGATTTTCTGACTCATCAGCGGCTCGCTCAGCAGGCAAGTCAGCAGTGGCAGTTGGTATATCTTGAACTGGCTCAAGTGGCGGCTCATGAGTTGACAGGTCTGGTACAGCTGTTTCAAGAGCCGGCTCAGTCACGACCGTGTCTTCAGCTGGCTTGTTCTTCCTAACCCGTTTGCTAGGTTTGGCTTGTCCACCACGTCAAAATAAAAGGTTAGTACAGATACAAGGGATTAAAGTAAATACAAGATAAGCAAATTATTATACCCTAGTGCAGTCTTGAAAGCCAGCAGGTTGGACTGGACTGAGTCGCCGGAGTAAGGAGAAGTTTTCTGATAATCCGAGTTAGAAGAATTGAGAGGTTGGCAAGTAAGGCCCGCCAAAGGATAAAGAGAATTTAAATCATAGGTGACCTCATTCCGGCGCTTCTTTGGGGTGTTTGGTAAGCCGGAGGAGAGCTCTGCATCCTTGCTGGTCCGGGTCTGCCTCCGGCTCTCATGAATTTGCCGCTTCAAAAGAAATTGAGGATCCTGATGAGCTAAAGGATGAGAAAACCTTACTTTCCGGGTCACTCTGCGGATTTTTCGTCTTGGCAAAGGCTTGGAGTTGGAGGAAAGGATAGTTACCTCATCATCCTTGTTACGGCTTGCTTATGTGTCCTCCTGCTGATAATCAGTGTCAATAAGATGGTTAAAAAATGAGCCAAGGGAATCAAGGGCTACCTCCGACTCAAAAGAGTCTGCTAGCTGAAGCAGGCCAGAGGCGGTGGCCTTTTTGCCCTTCTTCTTGGCAGCCTCTTTTCTAGCGGCTTTCTTCTCTTTCCTGGCTTTCTTGGCAGCCTCATGGTCATATTTGACCTTCCAGAATTTATCACCCGCCTGCAAAGATTAACATATGTATGAGTATGGGTGAAACATCGAAAAATCAAGGTAATTATTTCATATGGGCGGCTTACCTTTGGAGCCGGGTTAGCTTTACAGAAGGGGGCTAAGCCCACCTTGCCACAGTCTGCCAGGCACTCGTTCAAAAGAGACTTGGTCATATCATCGATGACATCTTCAGGCAAGTCATCAGGGTTGTGTCGCAGAGGGTCATCCTTTGCGCCCGTATAATCGCACATCAAGCCGGGGCGGCGGCTCAACGGAATGACCCGACAGGCGAGCCAAACCTGGACCAGGTTGATGCCTATTAACCCGTTTCCCAGAAGAGCTTTGATCTTGGCCAAAGTGGGGGCGAGTGATTTGCGTTCGACGGCTATCATCTTGTCAGGCAAATGATGGTTGGGTCCAAGACAAAGAGCACGAAAGCCGGGCAGAGGGTTTTCACCAGCCGGAGAGGTGTCTTGGTAGTAAAACCACGTCATATTCCAATCTTTGGGGTGGCTCAGCGTGTTGGCGTAAGGAAAGATCACGTCCCTACGATGCTGGATTGAGACACCGCCAAGCTCTAAGCTCTGACCGCTAGCGCACTCATTCTGGCGGTTCAAATAAAACAGCTCTCTGAAGAGCAGCAGATTGGGTTCTTCTCCAAGGTATACTTCACTGAATACTTGGAAGTTGCAGATATTAGACACGGAATTGGGTCCGATGTCTTGTGGGTCAAGATCAAAGAAATGCAGCACGTCTCTGAAGAATTTTGAGCCAGGTGGAGTAAAACCCCAGTTCATATGATCCGTGAAAACAACAACTTCTCCTTCTTTGGGCTGAGGGAATTCCTCCTCCGGGTTAGGAGCACGATAAGTCATGACTTCTTTCTTCGGCAGATAGCCGATCTTCACAAAATCATCCAGAGTACTGTCTATGACAATGGATTTAACCCAGTTGCAGGAAGTAGGTGCCTTTGGTGCCATTATGATTGAAAGCCTAAGACATAGTAAAAAGTACCGGTTCAAATTTAAGCCGGGCAGGAAAAATATTACAGTGCATATTCAAGATGGCGGCTTACGAAGGGGCCTAATGGTATAAGGGTAATCATGTCAAGGTTATTTAAGCCACCATAGGTTCTATAAGCCGCCAGGATTATTTAAACCGATGCGGGTGATCAGAGTTATCAATTGAGCATTGTTTCCTTAAAGCCGGCTTTCAGAGTCGCCATGGCTAGATGAATCTGACAAATGCAGATTTTTGCCTAAGTGTTGTACAAACAGGTTTCACAATTTGCAGCCATTATTTTGGATCAAACAGATATTCAGAAAAGAAAAATTTTTAGACCTAAAACATGGCGCAGAGGAGTTCATGCATTCCAGTGGGGATTTTTTACAAGGAAAGAAGATCTACTAGTATCTAAAATGGATGCGGAGCAACTACCACACGAGATCTATGCTACTGTTGGATCAAAGAAACCATGACAAAAGCAAATGCGAAGAACTAGGATGAACAGGGAACTGTATAGATGAACTCACCAACCCTAGCATGGATCTATAGAGCATCACGAGGAAAACTTACTGTGATGGATCTGTTGCGGAGGGGCGCCGCTGTTTTCTGGTCAAGTTCAGGTCGATGCAGCGGCCTAGGTCGACGGAGATGAGATGTGCTGTGGAGGCGGTGGCGAAGCTCCAGTGGCAGATGGGGGCGAGAGGAAGAAGACGCGAACGGGAAGAATGAGGAAGACCTAGTCGGGTCTATTTATAAGAAAATACCACCAAAAGAGCGCGAAAAACGAGGAGGCCAAAAATATAAGTTATCCAACTACAAGGATGCCCCGATTTTCGGCATGGTCATCAAGACAAAGATCCGTTGGGATACATTGAATAAAACGTGCTTTTATGACATGTGACGTCATGGCGGGTTACCACAAATCCAGAGGATGACGTCATGGTGGGTTACAAAAATTTCATAAGGGCAGAAGATTTTTCCTTAAGTGTCGAAGATTGACATGAACCAGTTCAAATGAATCTGGGGCCTAATGTTGGGGATATAACTATTGGTATGACCCGCCCAGGAGGGGCCGGGTTATACTTGCAAATATTCATGAAGCCCAAGACCCAGAATATAGATGGCGGTTTAATTAAGGGCCCAAGGCCCAGAGGAGAGTTAAGGCCCGTAGTGATAAACCGCCATGTATGCGTGACTTGTATTGTAAGGCAAGAATAGTTAAGAGACCGAGCCGGACACTGTTTATGAGCCGGCCGGGACTCTATGAGCCGCAGGGCGTCGACCTCTGTATATAAAGGGACGACCCATCGGCGGTTCAGGACAAGTAACATCAACTCGAGAGCTAGGTCAAGCGATTCGCTCCCTGGTTATCGAGACATAGCAATCCCACTCAAAACTAGATCATAGGCTTTTACCTTCACCGTAAGGGGACGAACCAGTATAAACCTCGTGTCCTTTGTCCCGATTAACCCCTTTAAGCTTCCTAGTTGCGATGGCTCCACGACTAAGTCCTTTCACTAGGACATCTGCTGTGACAATTCCACGACATAACCCATCATCTACTCACTAATCCCATAATGCCTTCCCCTAGGCCCAAACATGGTGAGGTGTTGTGTAGCCTACGTTCACATGACATCAATAGAGGAGGAACAACATAACACATCATCAAAACATTGAACGAATACCAACTTCACATGATTACTTATAACAAGATTTCTATCATGTCCTCAAGAACGAAAGGAACTACTCACAAAGCATGTTTATGTTGATGACCAGGGGAGATAAATATTTAGTTGACAATCTGAACATATAATCTTCCACCAAGTTAACTAACTAGCATCAACTACAAGATGTAATCAACACAACTAGCACCCCATACCCAGGTACCAATATGGGGCTTAATACAAATATTGAACACAAGAGATGAACTAGGGTTTGGAGATGACATGGTGCCGCTAAAGATGTTGATAGATATGAGTCCTGCCATGATAATAGGAGCATTGGTGATGACGATTGATTTCCCCATTCCAGAGGGAAGTTTCCCCGGCGGAATTGCTCCGTTGGAGAGCAAAAGTCCTCCTGCCCAGGTTTCACCTCGAGACGGCGGCACTTCGTCCCAAAAGTCTTCTCTTATTTTTTTCTAGGGCAAATGGCTTCATATAGAAGTAGATGGGCATCAGTGGACCTATGTCGGTCCCACAAGACACCAAGGCGCGCCCCCTGCCTTGTGGCCCCATTGAGGCTCCTCTCAGGTACTTCTTTCTTTCAATACTTTTTATATATTACAAAATAATTCTTCATATTTTTAGGTCATTGGAGCTCTGGAGGATAGCTATATATGTTGTAGCTTTTTTTAGGCTTAGAATTCCAGCTACCAGCAATCTTCCTCTTTCGGTGTATCTTGCATTTTAAGAGAGAAAATACATTAGAATTGCACCATAAGTGGAATATAGCTTTAAAACATTATAAACAACAATAGAAAATATGATGCAAAATGGATGTATCATTACTCGGCTTCCACTTTCAATTTATGAACTTTGGGGACACCCTCCCTTGATAAGATTTATACTCGTCTACATCATATGCAAGCATCTGCCACACTAAAGTTTTCTCCTCGATTGGATATAGATTTGGTTGGCTGGTTCATGCGGCTGCATTTCATTTAGATTGATTTTAGATTTTTCAACACAGGTTATTCTTTTACCTTTCTTATTATGATTTGTTTCGATTTGAACAGCAACACCAACATCTTGGGGCTGCATTAGTATGCTGATTCTACATATATTTGTTGTGTCATGTCGACAAGTTATTCAATGAAAATCCGAACAAGTTGCAAGCGAGATGAAACTTATGATGTATGAAGGATAATCACATTTCTGTCATAGCGTTTCTACATATGGATTTTTTTTTTACTTTTGAATCTGATTTAAAGACTATTACTGATCATGTTACAAAACAAAATATATATTTTGGTAGCATGATTTCTGTAACCATACCTATTATGCCCTTCTTTCTCATTTCAGGATGTTTTATGCATGGGAAGTTAGTACAGTATGGAGCCTTCAAAGCAGAGCTTTATGGAATTTATGCCAAGTGAGGCTCTTTCGGTCTTCATGCTTGAGTCCTAAGATTGTCCCCTCCAAGCTTTTGGACATAGGCATACACAAACCAACATGGTACTAATTCGCTTTTAAGCCAAGTTGCACTTGTAGACATCATTAATTCAATCATATTAGGTTCATGTTTTCGATTATAGTTGCATTTTACGTCCTCTTTATCATCAATGAAATCTTACTAATTTCATGTGTCATCATCCTTATTGAATGTTTGTTGAAGACATAGCTAATTGTCATTGAGTTTTTGAAAAAAAATTCTCCTGTTGCTGACTGGTCTTACAACATTGAGAGGTGAGGAAAAGGATAAGACATACATGTATCTATGCTATGGTATGGTAACCAGACTAGCAAAAGATAGGCAGGCAACAACCAAAGAGTAAACTAGTTGGTGAGGGGCATTAGTACAATTGTCTCACAATTTTGTATATTCTCCTGCTGATTTTCTTGACTTGAATTCCCGCAGATCATTTAGTTTTCAAGAACGATCCACCCCAAGAAATGTAGTCCTGGAGTTCGGTGACCGGCCCCTCCAAAAAGAACAACCTAGTAGTGTTGGTGTTCTTCCAGCTTAGGGACGTTGGATTTATAGGCATGCAAATCTTGTAAACATCTCGGGAGCATCCAGTGTACGAGTACAGAGACCTGAGCGACCCTTGTTGCCTTAACAACTGAGAGATCTCCACCATCAATAATTAAAGGTGATAAATGGATCATTTTGATCTCAACTTAGATCAGGTACTCGCCAAATATGACAGTAAGTTAATACATTAAAAACCATCTCCGGAACAATTGTGTGGACGTGGAAATATGTACTAGTAAAATCATACAAACCCTATGTGAAGCCATTGTATGTCGTAAAATAGGTACTTATAAAATACAATCACAAAATTTTAGAAACAGATGAAATGCTCTAGACGTTTTTCAAACCAAGGTTGCCCATCTCGAGATTCGCCACGAGGTTAACCATGATGATCTGCAAAAAAAGGACAACGCGATTGAGCTCATTCATGTGGTTAAAGTTTTTTTTTCCTCTTAGTTAACCCCTACTATAAATGCAATGCTTAATAAAACCCAATCAATCTCTTACTAAAAATGATAAATGAATCAATTTGGTTTAAACTTAGGCCCGATACACGCCAAACATGGCAGCATAAATTAAGACATCACAAACTCAAATAATACATGTATATTTATCATATAATTAAACACGATAAATGATTCATTTTCGTCTAAACTTAGGTTTGATACGCCCAGAATATGACAACAATTTAAGACATTTCAAATCCTATGCATATTTATCATATTGTAATTAGAGATGATAAATGATCCATTTTTGTTCTATAAACTTGGACCTGGTACGCCTCAAACATGGCAGTAAATTATATGACATTAAAAACGGACCCTCTATGAGATCATGGTAATGGTATGGTGGTAATCTCTGAGTATCTAAAAAAACCTATGTATATCTAAAGAAACGGATAAACCGGTGAAGTTCTATAGTGGTTTTCTCAAAGAAAAAAGGGTTATTTTCGTAGAACCGATCGGCACCTCTCAGAAAAAAATCGTAGAACCGGTCGGCAGGCCAGGCCAGCTAGCCGCCGACGGAGACCCTGGCGATGAGGTGACACGCTCACACCCGGCCGCCGCACCACCACCTAATCTCGCCGGCCTCCCCGTAGTCAAACCCACGCAGCACCGCACCGCACCGCACCGTCGATCTCGATCGATCGCCTCCAACGGGTCGGGTCCCACGCGGCGCCTCCCACCCCGCCCGCAGCATAAATACCTCGCTCTCCCACCTCTGACACGCACCTCACCCCGCGCCCTTACCGACACAAACCTGCGGCGAGGTCCCTGCTCGCGCTTCCTCTTACACGGGGGGCCCCTACACTTCTCCGGCCACGCCATCGGAGATGGCGTCCGAGCTCACGTACCGCGGCGGGGCCGCGTCCCCGTCCGCGGGCGCCGCCGGCGCCGCCGGCGAGTACTCCTCCCCGAAGCCCGCCAGCTCCAAGCCGCTCGCGTGGCTGCCCCGCGCCGCCCGCTACGCCGCGGCCGAGCACCGCCCGCTCTTCGCCCTCGTCGGCATGCTCGTCGCCGCCGCCATCTTCTGCCTCGCCGCCCCCTCCGGCTCCGGCTCCGGCACCGCCGCCCCCTACTCCTCCTCCGGACGCGTCTCCGGCGCGCTCACCCGCTTCTCCGTCGACCCCGCCGCGCACAACCCTGGCCGCCAGTTCGTGGCCGGAAAGGTGCCCCTGGGGCTCAAGCGGAAGGGCCTGCGCGTCCTCGTCACCGGCGGCGCCGGCTTCGTGGGCAGCCACCTGGTGGACCGCCTGGTGGCGCGCGGCGACAGCGTGATCGTGGTGGACAACCTCTTCACGGGCCGCAAGGAGAACGTGATGCACCACTTCGGCAACCCCAACTTCGAGATGATCCGCCACGACGTCGTCGAGCCCATCCTCCTCGAGGTCGACCAGATCTACCATCTTGCCTGCCCCGCATCCCCCGTCCACTACAAGTACAACCCCGTCAAGACAATCATATCCTTTTTTCTTCTAATTCAAAGCTCAACTGATTGGATCTCGATGCTTTGACTTTTCCTGGCTTCTCGTGATCGCTGATTTTTATTTCCCTGCATTTTACTGGTTGGGAGATATTTGCGGTACAAGGGTCCTGTTCTTTTGCGCAGCTCTGCCGCTTGCTGCACATCTGGGTAAATCCCGTGCGCATTTCTGGATTGGGAATCTGCGATTGCAAGGGGGATTTTTGGGTGCGTGGAGCTCGGGATTTGCGCCACGTTTCGCGGTGAATTTTGGAGCTTTCCGCGCATCGTGGTGTTGAGGAAGACCAGAGCTTGATCCGAGTTACCGTTTCCTCCACCATGAAAATTACTCTGTTTTGCAGCATGCGAATGCGTCGACTAGTGTTTAGTTCAATCAAACACTTGGGTTAGTAGGATCTGCCAATCTTGATAGGAGAACAAGCGAGGCCTCTGCATCACATGATGCACACAGCCATAGCAAAAGTTGATTCTATCATCAGATTTTCTAGATGTGGCATCCCTAGACCAGTTTACTTTACTTTATGATCCAGTAATTGGAGGAGAGAAAAAGGCAAAAGCGAAAGCAAACTTGCATTGTGCTTGTATCTGGTTGAGCTGTAGAGCTAGCTTAACTCTGACATAAAGAGAGTACAGCTTAAACGTGAGATCCAAGTGGGAGCTGTCCCTTTTTCCGCTAAGCAACTTTGCTTACTGATCAGTTCACATGACCTTCCTGTTGCGTACTTCTGCAACAACCTTTTGGAGGTTTTAGTCCAACAACCAAGTTATTATGATGTGCAATATTGCGTGTTCCTTTGGAAATGGTCCGTGTGATCCTTAACCTTCGAGATGGCACAAGACCAATGTGGTTGGTACACTCAACATGCTTGGACTGGCCAAGAGGATCGGCGCCAGGTTCCTCCTCACCAGCACCAGTGAGGTCTATGGTGATCCCCTCCAGCACCCTCAGGTGGAGACCTACTGGGGCAATGTCAACCCCATCGGTAAGAACTCTCCTCAATAATACTCCTCCAGCTCATTCTTAAGTGTGATGGTGTTAGGTGTCTCATTAGTGTACCAGATCTATCATGATGATTTTGCTTATTGTTACACGAGGTTAGCAAAAAAAAGTAGATCCAAGTTGGATCATGCATAGTAGAAGCTGCCCAGTCTTTGCGTGGTAGGGACTGTTGGTACCAAACTAATGATGTTTCTGGTCTTCTGGACTCACGTTCATTACATTTCACACTTCCGTGTGATATTGGGGGTAGGTATGCTGAACATGGATTTGGGGTTGTCCTAGTTTTACTCAAGAGTAGTTTTGGAAGTAGTTTCGAGTGATTTTGATTGAGGGGGTGGATTGAGAATAGAAAAAAAAACATATTGCCAGTTGGGTTATATCTACTAGTAGTAGTATTACAGAAGAAGGAAGCACAAGGAGAGCAGTGATGAGGTTTTGAAAATAGAAATGTTCTTGAGCTGAAGGTTACTGTTATAACCAGAAATCCTCGTTTACTCAATTTGGGGAATGGGGTGTTGGAATCTTACTAGCCGGAGATGCCGCCCGTGGAATCTAGATGGGGGTAGCCTCCTGCGTGGTTTGATTCTTTCTGCCAGAAAGGGACAATTCTGGTAGGTGAAATGTGCCACATGGTGGATCTTGATCCCTTCTTAGTGAAGGAAGAAGGTGGGGCAAAACTATGCTTGCTCTTGACCAAACATTCACCAACCAAGACACTTAAAACAATTAAGAGAACACGCATAAAAGGAGGGAAGTTTGTTGGGCTAGATAGCTACAGATAGTCGCTGCTCCATTTTGTATGAATGCATTTGTCATGTACTGTTTAAATTCGTTACATATAGAACGTATTACTCTCATTCTCCACTGATGTGTATGTATGTATGTTTCTCTGGGCAACAGGTGTCAGGAGTTGCTACGATGAGGGCAAGCGTACAGCTGAAACCTTGACCATGGACTACCACCGCGGTGCCAACCTTGAGGTATTTTGTCATTTGTGTTATACTAGTATATTGTTGCAAGCACTGAATTTTCCATTCCATCCATATAAAAATAGGTCTGTATGTGTAGTGATTGGTGTATTTTGTTGCATTCACTATTCAGGTTAGGATTGCTCGGATCTTTAACACCTATGGCCCGCGCATGTGCATTGACGATGGCCGTGTTGTCAGCAACTTTGTTGCTCAGGTAAACATACAGTGCTGTTGCTCTGCTAGTTTAAAAACCGCAAGTTTATTTTTCATTCCTGAACTAACACCCAAATGCTCTATGTTAATATAATGGCAGGCGCTAAGGAAGGAGCCTTTGACGGTTTACGGCGATGGCAAGCAGACCAGAAGTTTCCAATACGTTTCTGATTTGGTAGGTCATCTCTAACCATGAACAAATGAATATATAAATTGTAGCAATGCTATCTGGAATGCGCTTTCTAAAATAGCCCTCTTCCAGGTTGAGGGGTTGATGAGGCTGATGGAAGGTGACCACATAGGGCCATTCAACTTGGGTAACCCTGGTGAGTTCACCATGCTAGAGCTGGCCAAGGTTGTCCAGGACACCATTGACCCGAATGCACGGATCGAGTTCCGTGAGAACACCCAGGACGACCCGCACAAGCGCAAGCCAGATATCACCAAGGCCAAGGAGCAGCTCGGGTGGGAGCCGAAGATCGCCCTCCGTGACGGTCTTCCCCTCATGGTCACCGACTTCCGCAAGCGGATCTTCGGGGACCAAGATAGCGCCGCCACCGCCACCGAAGGCCAGTAAAGAGTAGACCGGAGTACTATACTTTGAAATTTTGGTGGCCTGCTTCTAGCTTGCTTCTTGGTTAATCACCCCACTGACAGAGCTATGGCCACGTAGTCGTTGAGAGTTTTACTGCTAAATACCTTGGTTGTTGATGTAATGTTATTCATTTTTGTCGTCGCCTTTTCCGCCCGTCTCAGCTATACGGACACACATCCCAGTTGGATTGTTGGATATATAAAAATCTGGATCTTCTAATCCTTTGTTGATTGAGATGATAGTATTATATGGTATAAATTACATGTTGTTTCAGAAATGTGCATCCTCCCAGCTGCTTCAGGAAGCCAATCTCTCTCTAGAACACAAGAGAACTTTAGAGTGGAGCAAAACTTTATTCAGTTTACTGAGCATTCGTGCAGCGCACTATTTACATGCTTTCATCATCTGCTGCTTCTTTTTCCTTGCAAACAGTTCCATGTTTACATTCTACATTGCCCGCAGAGGAAGCCGCCTCGCCGCCGAGGCATCGACACCGGGCTGTCCATGCCGGTGCTGCCGGAAACAGGCCGCCGTTGGTACCTTGCAGGTTCCGACGGGGCGCTTGTTACCCGGCCGCCGCGTTCAGGCTTGCGGTGATGGCTGCGCTTGTCGAGCCAAGCGACGATGTCGGCAAAGACCAGCTCCACATTGTCGTCGGGCTCGCCGGCGGTGAGGCCGTGCCACATCCCCGGGTAGAGCTTGATGGTCTTGTCGGCGCTGGCGGCCCGGTCGTACAGCGCGCGGCTGACCTCCGGGTCGGTCACGGTGTCCGCCTCGCCGTGCAGGATGAAGAAGGGCATCCTGACCTCGGACAGGCTGTCCTCGACGTCCATGCTGGTCCTCAGCAGCTCCAGCGCCGTCTTGAGCCGCGGCTTGTCCTGGTAGATGAGCTTGTTCCTCCTGATCTTTTCGCGCTTGACGGGGTCCTTGAAGGCGGAGTCGATGACGTCCTTGGTTGGGACGATCTTCCAGGTCGGGATGAGCTCCTCCACCTGCGTCAGGAGGGTCACCACCACCGGATGCGGCTTCACCTTCTCCGATATCTGCACCACCAAAAGCAACAACCTGCACTTGAGCTAGCAGGCAGAGGCAGGCATTGCAGTTCAAGTCCATTGCGGTAGGCTGATGTGCAGCACCTTGCACATGGGCGCCACGAGGACGGCGCCGTCCCAGAAGGCCGTGTCCTTCCTGTGCAGCAGCAGAGCCACGGCGCCGCCCATGGACTCGCCGTACAGGAACCGCCTCTTGCTCCGGTACTCCTCCATGTCTGCAAGCAGAATGCAGCATCTGGTTCAGTCGTCCGTTTGATCAACCAAACCCCAAACATGTTCATATGGAATCCAGGTGGAATTGAAAGGTGATTTCTACCGCAGATGGACTTGAAGAAGCGGTCACAGTCGGCGACGAGGTGGTCGAACTTCTGAATGTAGCATCTGGCGCCCATGGACTTGCCATGGCCCTCGTAGTCGATGCCGAACACGCCGTACCCCGCCGCGGCCAGCTTGAACCCGCACGCTGTCAGGAAACAATATCAATCAGTTACAGCTTTCTGATTCATTCATGCCAATTACCATCAGTTACAACTTGCAAGACAACAACGTCTGCAATAACATATGTACAGGATCAATCTCTTGTGTTTCAGTCGGAACCGACGCAACGACAGCGATATGCATAGACCAGTTTGGAGTCTTAAATCTATGAAATTAACAGATTGAAATGGAAGAAAGATGGGACCACGTCTGCAATCATAAACAAAAGGCTGGTTTATTCAAGGGATGAGAGTCGCAAGTAATGGTTTCTTGGATTGTACTAGCTGCTAGTCAAAACTGTCATTTCCTCCTTCAGGGCATGATAGCAACTTCTACCGGGAAGCATGGTAGGTAGCGTAATAGGTTTCAAAACCCAAACTTCTGACCAAGTGTTTGTGATGTATGCAAACTGTGTCCAACACACTTGTTGCATCAAACATCATTTTTTTAGTAATAAGGTGCGTGAAAGATGGGTCAGCACGGACACTTGTGCATATCCTAATACGAAGACCTTCCTACTGCCTGTTCGTTTGGCAAGTCAAACTATTTTTAGATATCCATGTACCCTGAGTAGAGACGGGTTATGCAGAAGAAGGATTTCAGAATTAAGGGAACATACCATGTCCATGACAACAACACTAAATGAACATCTCCTATTGATTAACGATTACCACTCTATTATTGATTTCAGGTATTGTCTTTACAGATAAGTGTAGTGTCAAAAATGCTTTAATATTATACTCTCTCCGTCTCAAAATTCCTGTCTTAGATTTATCTAAATGTGAATAGATACATCCGTATGTAGACAAATCTAAGACAAGAATTTTAGGACGGGGGAAGTAGAACGGAGGGATCACTAAGCACCATGGAAATGGAGCTCTAGGGGGCTCTATCTGAATCCGGGCTGCGGTACCATGTGGGACCCGGTTGTCAGATGATGTTTGGCCTTTGTAAGCCGCTTTCTTCCGGGTTGTGGGTGTGGCCGAGAGGGGGCGTGCGGGTTGCTCGGCGAGGGAGGGGTTGCACTGTGCAGTGCCTTCTGCTGCTCTGCACTGCCTTCCTTCATTATGCTCACTGACAAAGTGGAGCCCACAGCAAAAAGCAGCGTGGCAAGGCACGTGACCGCTTCTAGTTTAAGTTAAACTCTGTATGCCAAATGCTATCATAGAGGGTCAGTTAACCTTCCGAGTCAGGCATCAAACAGCCTATACGCGGCTCGCCACTATCATTTCGAATATAAGGTTACATCGCCTTTTATGTTGGAATTTTCAAACAAATATATCACGTGATGGAACTTGAGAAGTGTGTTGCCATCATCTTCCCTTTTTACCCAAAAGGAAAATTAAATAGGGAAGAAAAAACTCAGTCACTACACGAATGGGAAGAGGCGACAAATAGAGACAAACCCATTGCGCACAACTGGGTCAATCTTTGGCATCAAACCTGGGTGGGCAGGAAGCACAACTGCACACCGTTGCTTTGTTTGCAAAAATTTCAGGAGAGTTCGTATTTTGGTCTTATGGGCAAAGAAGTGCGCACACTCTTTCGCTAACGCAGCAAATGTCCTCATGAAACATAAATAAATAAATAAAGAGTTTTGCTTCAGCACATCCCCCTAAAAATTTACAGAAATCTTAAAGCGCCATATTAGTCTGCGGATCAAACGTATTGAATAGATTGATTGGAATACAAAAGACTAGTATACTACTGTTATTGAACGGGGCACCTTCTAATCTCGATATTTAATCTGCATCGAAATTCGTAAACTTTTCTAGCGAGTATACGGAAGCAAAGTAATGCGTTGATCTATTAGTCCATTGAAATCAAATCCTGGTGGATAGGCCGCACAACAGTAGACCCAACAACTGAGCCGTCGCCTGTTTGAATCGATTCAATCTCTCCGGACTCCGGGCGAAACGCTACCAAAAGTGGGTAGGTTAGTTAACCTTCTACGGCAACCAACAATTTTGACTGCAGCTCACCAATATCACTCACGAATATAAGGTTGCAATCACCTTTAATGCTGGAATTATCAAACGAATATATGGCGTGGTGGAACTTGAGAAGGGTGTTGCCATCATCATCTTCTCTCTTTATCAAAAGCAGCTTTCACTCGCAGCCAAACAAAAGGGTCCCACCACCAATACATGTGAGAGGAGTGTTATTAACTGCCACCTAGATTATGTTTAACTATCTCTGTGTGAAAAGATCAAATGAGAGAATAGATGGTGATGCGTGTTCTTTGTGGGTGGTAAGTAATTGATCTGAATTCGAGACTACCCTACAATGAGCAAAATACTTCTTCCAAGAGCAGAGGACCAATATTAGCAAAGGGACAGTAGGGTAGCAGTTCTTTGTCTGCCATATGTCAACTCCTTTTCTGCAGTACCAAGGTTTTCAAGACGATTTTCATGCATGCACCCCCGACAATTTAGTTCTAAAATTACGGATATACTGGATCGAATAAGACAATTGTCAGCATATATAGCAGCATCTGCTGCTCAAAGCTGTCCAATTCATGAAGTCACGGTATCTATCACCAGCCAGTACTTGTAGTTCCCTATCAGCATCTGCAACCTATTCCTTAAAGTACACGGCAATTAATGGTCTCTGGCCGCTAATTTGCTTACATAAAATTCTCTTCTACCATCTTTCCCTAGACTGCAATGCAGGGTGATGTTTTTCGAGAAAACGCAAAGCTTGCTTTCCGATCCACTGACAGAGAGAGAAAGATTTAAAATTGTTTAACGATCAGCAACGCTTGATGCGTCGAAAGAACTTGAAACAAAATTAGGCCAGAGAATGCTCCTGGCATTCACCAGAAAGGAAATAAGAAGGCTGGTAGCCTCCCATGCTATTCCCATGCTCTGTCCTAGACTATTAACAACCAGGCTGAGGCTGACGCATGCATCTAGAAGGATCAATGGCACTAACATATATGAAGCCTAGATCCGCAGTGCATGCATGTGAAGTCATGGATGATGCAAGGACAAATATATATGAATTCAATAAATATTAAATAGGCCCATATGATACGACCGCACACCGAAAATAATTCGTGAAACATTATCTTGTCCTACGTAGTGGAACGGCTTCCATACCCCTCATCATATTTCTGAATTTTCTCTGAAACTATCTCCAAAAACAAAATAAAATAAAATAAACGGAGATAGGTACCAAGAAGCATGAAGATTAAGCAGCATTAGTACCTCTCATGAAGACGCTGCATTCCATGCCATACCCTGAAGCAAATGAACACGCATACATACAAGAAGAGAGAAAAAAAGGAGAGAGTCAATGTAGTAATGATCGATGAAGCCACCGGAATTACTCGTAGCTACTGTCCAAGTTAGAAATGTGCAAAGCTTAGGCAGCAGTGGTCGATTCACAAATTAAGCAAGGACTGGAGATCAGGCAGTAATGGCCTTTGATTGGTACGAGTCGTACCATGGCAAAGGAAGACGAGCGCCTTGGGCGAGGAAGAAGCGGGCAGCCAGCCGCATGTGAAGAGCTGCACCCCCCTTGGATTCCTCACGTACTCCTGCAGGACCAATCACCAAACCATCCATCAGAATGATGCTTTTTGGGTACTACAGAGCCCCATCATAAGTATTATGATCAGATTTCAATCGCGCATGCGTATGCAGTCCAAAGATGAAGCATATCGACATGCATGAGCGTATGTATGGACGAGCTTTTGCTCACCTCGTGGTATTGCACATCCATCTCCCTCCTGATTATGTAAACCCTTCTGTGTGTGCGCAAGAACTATGCGGGGATCAAAGGGGCGAGCTTGCGTGCGATCGCGGGGTGGAGGGACAATTCGTTGACAGGGCTAGAGATCACGAAGAAGCGGTAGCAGATAGACAGAGAGCCAGAGAGGGGAAATGACTCGGAGGAGCTTTGGTCAGATGAGGGGAGTGCGAGGAGGAGGGGGAGGCGTGTCGAGGAGAGGGAACACGTGCCCAGCAAACGTCTGCATTTCTGCATTGGAAGTGGGAAGGAAGGTGGAGGTTGGTGACCCGGATTCTCTGCGGCCCGGAGCCGTTTGGGGGGAACAGCCTGTAAATGGATGTTGTGGTGGACTGGTCAAGATCAGCGGGATGCTAGCAATTCCTTCCATGTTGTGGTGGAAAAAGCATGAATGATGCTAGTATTTACTCCCTCTGTAAAGAAATATAAGAGCATTTAGATCATTAAGTAGTGGAGACATGGCGACGGGCGTGGCGACGGGAGAGAGTCGCCGCTAGCGCCGATCTTGTCGGAGCCTCCGCCGCCGCCTTCGCCGGGTGATGGGGTGGGCTTGGTGGACGACGGAGGGGGGTTTACTCCGCCGCCGATCTGCCCGGCTGCCTCGTCCCGGGGTGAACCGCCTCCGCCTCCGCCGCTTTCACGGCTGTCACCGGAGCCACCTCGCCCTCCGGATGAGATCCGGCCTGCGCTCGTGGTGGATCCCATGCCGCCTCTTGATCTGTCCCCTTCTCCGGTTTCTCGTCGAGATTCCTCGACGGAGGATCGGGATCGGGGATTCAAAAATCCTACGAAATGGAAAGTCCGTTTTCAAGATGTTCGTGAGGTGGGGCGATGGATCAATGGCCTGATCTATTCGCACCCGTCTCGCTGGATGACGATTCGAGATGAAGGAGATATTTTGGCCAGACGACATCTTCCCGCGGACGAAGAGCTTCATAACGGTAAGTGCTTATTGATTGATATTTTCAATATCGAGGTTCTTGAGTTGTGCAGATGCCCTCGGAGGGTGAAGAACAAGCTGTCATTGTTGATCTCATGGAGGATGTCGACGGATCAAAGCCGACGCAAAGGTTTGGGGGATGTTTCTGGATTCTTGCTAATGAGGATGAAGACGAGGTTGATCTGCCGGGCACGTCGGCACGACCGTCATCTTCGCTTGGCTTGGATACATATATCCCCGTGCCTAAACCTACGGTGAGTAGCAAGAGATCGATTTTGCTAGGCCCTCCAGTTCTTCCGCACAAGTCGAAAGTGAAACCGTGGTGTGGCCCGTTGCTGAAGGTTGGGCCGACGGATATCACCTTGTCCGACTTTTTCCGTCCCGAGTGCTGGACGAAAGTTACTAGGCGGAAAAAGAAGGGGGGTCGGGCGGTGTCGCAACGATCACCGGTGGTGGCCGGTGTTCGTGATATTCGGGCGGACAGACACGCGCGTTTGAATTTGCTTTTGGGCACAGAAGGGCTGCAAGTGATCGAGGGCGCCGTGGGCTTGGCTAGTACTGGGCTCGAGGTCCAGGGGGCTGGTTAGGCTTGCGGTGCGCAGGGTGCAGACGACGTGCATGTGGAGGCCTCGAGTCGGTCGCCCCCGCATGCACGTTCCTCTCCTTCCCCTCATCGCGCGGCTAGGGTTCGCCGTAGAGGAAACCCATGGTTCCCGAACGCCTCATCGCGCCGTCGTTGTCCGGTGATCGCCGGGGTTGCTGATCGCCGGTTGTCTCCTGGACCGAGTCCGGCCAAGATGCCGCCTAAACCGCCTCCTCCGCGGGCGGCGCCGGCTGCGCGGAACCAGGCCGGGGCCGCGGGAGCGACCGCTTAGGCTGCGGCGGCGACCGCGCCAGGTCCCGCACGGGCTGCACCCCCGCCCCGGCCGACCCAACTGCCGCCACGGGCGCCGGCTCCGCCTCGGGTGGGGCCACCTCCGCCTCCGGCTAGGGCGCCGGCTCCGACTCCGGCTAGGGCGCTGGCTCCACCTCCGGCCAGGGTGCCGGCTCCGCCTCGGGGGGCGCCTCCTCTGCTTTCTGCGCCTATTCCCGTGCCTAGGGCAGCGCCGACGCTGCCACCTAGGGCCGACCCGCCGCCGCCACAACGACCGTGGCCGAGGTAGATGGTGGGAGGCCGCGGTGGCTCGGGCCAGGGCTCGACCGGCCACGGGACGGGTGCGTCTGCGGGAGATGACCGTAAACCCCCGAGTGCTCAGTGGGGCGATGATGGGTATGATGCATATGGCGCTGGTCTGGACCGGGGTTCTTCGTCCACCGGAGGGGGCCGTGGCTATGCTTGGGTGGACAACGACAATGATAACCGGGGTTTCCAAGGACCAACAGGCAACTTTGTCGAGGGTGCGGTTGGCCCTAATAACCGAGCTTTCCGAGGACGTTTTCGCGGAGGTCGGGGCGGGAACCGGCGGGACCACCCGCCAAGGCATACGAAGACCGCTACCGCGACGGAGGTGGCTGACGATGCATCGGATCTACCGCAGGTGGCGGTGGAGATGGTGCAGGCTTTGGCTGCAGTCTCTTTGCCGGAGCCCATGCAGATAGGTGATTCTGGTTCTGAGCAAGGTACAGACAAGGCTGAGGATGACAAGCTATCCAAGTGGGCGGCTAAAAAGAAGAAGCTAACCTGTTTCCGGTGTGGGGAACCGGGACACTTTTTGGTTCAATGTACTACGGAGTTATGCGATTTGTGCCGGAAACCTAAACATACAGCTGCCGAGTGTCCTCTGATGTTGGGGCCCAAACCTTCCGTTCAGATATACGGGGTGTGTTGTTCGGAGATGTTTTTTGAGTCTCCTAGTTTGGAACCCTCGGCTCCCGTGGTGGAAACCTCCTTCCCCGGTGTGGTGAAGGTGGTTCATGGACCATTGACCGAAGCGCAGATCATTCAACAGTTGAGAGAGCTTGCTCTGGGTAATTTTCAGTGGTCCTTACTTAAGCTCACAAATAATTCTTTTAAAGTGGATTTCCCATCTAAGGAGGATCAGCCGAGAATCCTCAAGTTCGGTATGAGCAGGGTCACGGATACTAGTTATGTGTTGCAGTTTGATGAGTGGAAAAAGAAGGAGCCACAGGGCACGCCGTTAACTCAGATCTGGGTTCGTTTCTCTGGAGCTCCGTCTGCTCCTCTGGACAGCTTCTTGGTGACGTGGAGCCTGGGTTCTTTGATTGGGAAGACTGAGCAGGTGGATATGCAGTTCACACGTGCTCACGGGGTGGCACGTCTACTTGTCAGTGTCGCTAACATTGAGTTTCTTCCAGATGTGATGCCTTGGACACATGCAGGCGTTCTGTATCAGTTGGATGTTGAGTATGAGGATCCTAATATTTTCAGTGAGTTTGAGGATGATAATCCCATGGACACTTCTGAGGGGGAGGTGCTTCGGGGAACCAGGATGATAATGCTAAGAGTGATGATGATAAGGCCAAGGGGCCTTTGGGTCCGTTTGATTCTGGTGACTCTGTTCCTGTTGGGTCCACTGGTACAGTTCCGACAACCACTCTTCAGCTTGGGTCGTTGGGGGCGTTCTCGGCTCCGCCTAGGCTTTGGTGCGACCGGG
This sequence comes from Triticum dicoccoides, assembly GCF_002162155.2. Taxonomy (NCBI): domain Eukaryota; kingdom Viridiplantae; phylum Streptophyta; class Magnoliopsida; order Poales; family Poaceae; genus Triticum; species Triticum dicoccoides. Next base: position 451,648,504 of record NC_041381.1, on the reverse strand, counting down.
TCGATTCTGTGAACCCTATGGTGAGTCTGCGTGTGATGAAGCATGTCGAGGTGGGAGGTGCCGCAGGGCAGGAGGCCCCGCCCTCTTCTCTTACCTTTCCCTCGGCTTCGGTCGAGGTGGCTGCGCCGGTGGTCGCGTTTGGAGGTGACGGGCAAGAGGCTCGGCCCTCTGAGTCCCTGTCGCCATCGATGCTCACGCCCCTGAGATCGGCGACTTGCGAAGGAGCGGGCGTGCAGGAGGCTGCCGTCTCCCCTATTGCTGCTTCGGAGGGCGGGCCGGGTGGTCTGGCCATTTCGTCGCCACACTCCGCGGATTGCCCTCTGCTGGTATCGCCGGTCTCGGTTCTCGGCGGGACTTCCATGGATAGGCCGAGGGAGCTTTCATCGTCTCTGGGTGATGTTCCAGTGGTCCCGGCGCTGGTCACCGCTGTTGGGGGACGGGCAGGAGGCCTTTCCCCTAGCATAGCTTCGCGCGAGGAGGTCATCGCATTCGGCGGGATCCCGGATCCTGTCTCTGCGGGGAGACGGGTCAGCGGGAGACTGCAGGAGCAGCCGGACGTTGATGACATGCAACTCAGGTGTGCTATGAGGGTGGCCAAGCTGCGTCACATCGAGATCTCCACTGGTATGTTTGTTAATAAATCAATTTCTATTATGCATTTTACCAATGATGAGATTGTGCACAATGTGAACCAACTAGGAGTATCACTTGGTAATAATGATTTAGAGATTTCTAAGTCTGTTAATGATATGCTTGATTTGGAAGCTGAACGTGCGTTAGAAATGATTCGTAACATAGCTGCTGTTAAGCCTATGAATGAGTCGAAGATTGATGCGCTTGGATTTAGGGCTCTTGATGGTTTGTGTGCCGATCTTGACCCTACATTACCGGAGACGGAGGAGGAGGAGGAGTATGCCTATCCTGAAACCTCTAACCATGATGATGAGTCTTTGGTGATGGCGGCAGAGCCCGAGTGTGGTGACCCTTCTATTGCTTGCGTTAAGCCTAAACGGACCTGGAAACGGAAGGTTTATCTAGTGTCGGCTGTGCGTAGAAGTGCTAGGATCCGTACCTCTAAAAAATTTCATGACGAAATATGAGAGGCATTTTTTGGAATAGCAGAGGTCTTAAAGACTTGGCTAAAAGAAGGTTTCTAGCGGATGCTTCTCTTGAACATCATTTAGATTTTATTGCTTTGTCAGAGACTGGACGAGGCAATTTCACTCCATAATTTCTTAGCACTTTATCTGGGGGGCTAGATTTTGACTGGCATTGCCTCCCTCCTCGAAGAAGACCCGGTGGGGTTCTACTTGGGGTTAAGTGTGAAACTTTGGAAGTTCAGAGTGTAGTTTTGGGAGAGTTTGCGGTAAATTTTTGGGTCAGAACTAAAGCCCATGGATTTGATTGGGCTTTGGTGGTGGTCTATGGAGCCGCGCAACCAGAACTCAAGCCAGATTTCTTGGCCGATCTGGTCCGTGTATGCGGTAACGAGCAGCTACCCGTCTTAGTGGGTGGTGATTTCAACATTATTCGAAGAAAGGAGGAAAAGAATAATGACAATTTTGACGGCAGATGGTCGTTTGTGTTCAATACTATCATTGAAAGCTTGGATCTCAGAGAGATAGAGCTCTCGGGTAGGAAATTCACTTGGGCTAACTCGTTACCGGTTTCGACTTTTGAGAAGCTTGACGGTGTTTTAGCTAGTGTCGAATGGGAACAGAAGTTTCCCCTGGTAACGGTGCAGGCGTTGACACGAGGTATCTCAGATCACACACCGCTACTAGTCGACTCGGGGGCTCAAAATCATGCGGGTAACAAGAATATTTTCTCGTTTGAACTTGCTTGGTTTGAAAGAGAGGGTTTCCTCGAGTTGTTAGCTAGAGAGTGGGCTAAAGACTCGGGTGGAAGGTCACCCATTGAGCGGTGGCAGTGCAAGATTCGTCATCTTTGAAGGTTCCTTCGTGGATGGGCCAAGCATATGCATGGGATATATAAGGCGGAGAAGGAAAGACTCCTCCTGCTTATTCACACCCTTGAGTTAAAAGCTGAAACCTCTATCTTAGATACCAGTGAGCTGGAGACTAAAATGGAGGCCTAGTTGCGACTGAAAGAGCTTCTCCGCGAGGAAGAATTGAAATGGGCGTTGAGAGCTAAGGTTCGTAAAATCGTCCCAAGGCGAGGATAACACTCAATTCTTTCATATGATTGCTAATGGAAAGCATCGTAAGAAGAGAATTTTACAATTAGAATAAGACGAAGGGACGATAGTTGGTCAGGAAAACCTGAAAGTTTACATTACCAACTATTATAAGTAGTTGTTTGGACCTCCGGAAGAGAATTTTGTGTCTTTGGATGAGTCAAGGGTTGAGGATGTTCCTCAACTTGAGACGGACGAGAATGAGATTTTGACTGCTCCCTTTATGGAGAAAGAGGTGTTTGAGGCCATTGCACAAATGAAAAACAATAAGGCTCCAGGACCGGATGGGTTTCCGGCGGAGTTTTACAAAAAATGCTGACACTTCATTAAGGGAGACCTGATGCCAATGTTTCATGAGTTTTTCAACGGTCAGCTTCATTTGTTCAAGCTGAATTTTGGAACGATAACTCTTCTTCCTAAGAAGACAGAGGCTATTCGCATTGAGCAGTTCAGGCCTATATGTCTGCTTAATGTCAGTTTCAAAATTTTCACCAAGGTTGGGACGAATAGACTTTCACATATTGCGCATTCAATTGTGCAACCGTCCCAGACTACTTTCATGCCAGATAGAAATATCCTTGAAGGGGTGGTCGTCTTGCATGAAACGCTCCATGAGATTCACTCAAAAAAACTAGATGGTGTGGTTTTTAAAGTGGATTTTGAAAAAGCATACGATAAAGTTAAATGGTCTTTCCTTCAATAAGCTTTGCGTATGAAAGGATTTGACACGGCCTGGAGAAACCAGATTGAGTCCTTTACGCAATAAGGGAGTCTAGGGATTAAAGTGACTGACGATATAGGTCACTATTTCCAGACACACAAAGGGTTAAGGCAAGGAGATCCCGTGTCACTGATTCTATTCAACATAGTGGTTGATATGCTAACTATTTTAATAGGACGGGCTAAGGATGCGGGGCAGGTAGGTGGCCTGGTTCTGCACCTAGTTGATGGCGGTATTTCTATATTACAGTATGCTGATGATACTATCATCTTTATGGAGCATGACTTGGCGAAAGCGAGAAACATGAAGCTTGTGTTATGCTTATTTGAACAATTGTCTGGGCTCAAAATTAACTTCCACAAGAGCGAATTGTTCTGTTTTGGAAGAGCTAATGATGACCAGGAGGCGTATAAGCAATTGTTCGGATGTGAATTGGGTTTGTTACCGTTCACGTACTTAGGTATACCCATTCATCATCGTAAGCTGACTAACAAGGAGTGGAAGTTCATCGAGGATCGTTTTAAAAAGAAACTGAGCTGTTGAAAAGGGAAGCTCATATCAAATGGAGGGCGATTAATTTTGATTAATTCGGTCCTCACTAGTATGCCTATGTTTCTCCTATCCTTTTTTGAGGTCCCGGTGGGGGTCAGGAAGAGGTTAGACTTTTATCGATCTCGATTCTTTTGGCAGAATGATGAGCTTAAACGAAAGTATATGCTTGCAAAATGGGACATCATTTGTAGGCCGAAGGACCAAGGGGGTCTAGGCATTGAAAATCTGGATGTCAAGAACAGATGTCTCCTCAGCAAGTGGCTATTCAAACTTTCGTCCGAGACGGAGGCTACGTGGGCTCAGATTTTGCGAAATAAGTATCTTTAGTCTAAAACCTTGGCACAGGTGACAGTCAGACCGACTGACTTACCATTTTTGAAAGGGTTGATGAGAGTCAAGCCACTCTTTTTCAACAAGACAAGGTTCTTAGTCGGAAATGGAGCTAATACGAGGTTCTGGGAGGATACGTGGCTTGGGGAGACGCCCCTTGCACTTCAATATCCTACTCTGTACAACGTTGTTCAACGTCGAGAAGCTTACGTTGCAAACGTTTTACAATCCACTCCCCTCAATATTAGTTTTCGGAGGACGCTAGTTGGCAATCGTTGGGAGGCTTGGCTTCATCTTGTAAGACGGTTGATGGATTTCCAGTTGTCTCAGCAGCCAAATCAATTGTATTGGAAACTGACTAAGGACGGCGTGTTCTCGGTCAAATCCATGTATCTGGATGTCATAAACTCTAGTGTCATTGCCTCCTCGAAGCACGTTTGGAAAGTAAAGGTACCTTTGCGAATCAAAGTGTTTATGTGGTTCGTGCATAAACAGGTCATTTTGACAAAGGATAATCTGGCAAAACGGAATTGGATGGGTTCTGCTAGGTGTAGTTTTTGTGACCATAACGAAACTATCAAACATCTCTTTCTAGATTGTCTGCTGGCTAAGATTCTTTGGCGTTCGATTCATATTGCTTTTAATATTACTCCGCCCACCTCATCAACATGTTATTTGGAACGTGGTTTGATGGGGTTGACTCAGATATATCGAGGCACATTCGTGTTGGAGTTTGTGCCTTATTATGGGCAGTCTGGAACTGCAGAAATGATTTGGTTTTTAACAGATCAACGAACATTCACTTTTTGCAGGTTATCTTCAGGGCCACAACATTGATCCGTATGTGGTTGCTACTCACTCCGACGGAGGCCAGGGGGCGTTTGGCTACTGCGTCTACCCGATGGGAGATAGTAGCTCAGGTTATTTTCAACCGGTTTGGATGGCGGTCATGTAATAGGATAGGCATGTAGTGCTCCTATTTTATTTTGCCAGCCGGTTGTGGCTTTCGATTAGGCTCTTATGAGCGTCTTGTTTTATTTCTTATTTCGAGACTTGGAGACTTTGTTGCTAGATTCTTATTAATAATATGAGCCGTATGCATCTTTCTGATGCAGAGGCTGGGGTAACACCCCTTTTCAAAAAAAAAGTCAAATGGGTGTTGAACCGGTATGATTCTACTTGAATGTATTTTTTTAATATTTTTTAGTCAAATGTGGTAACGACCATGCATGCATAAACTTGTTTTCATATTATTAAGCTTAAAAGGCGCATTTCACTAAAAAACTAAAAATGACATTACCTTTTGGGAATGATTATTTCTCAATCAACTTGGAAATAATTACTACTAGGTTTGATACTCATAGCCGCACGATGATCTATTAGGGGGTGTTTGTTTCTAGGGACTTTTTGATGTAGAGACTAAAAAAAGTCCGTTTTAGAGACTTTTTAACCAAACATGCACGACTACTAGGGACTAAAAGTTGGTTTTTGGGACTAAATAAAGAAGACTCTGAAGGTGAGTTTTTTTTTGGACTTTTTGGGACTTTTCCAACAATGACCCTCCCTGCACCCATTGTCCCGCCGCCCCATGATGTTGTTTGGTTGTTGTTTTTCTATATACTAGGGGTGACATGGTCATTTAATAATATCTAGGAAGGGACTAGAGACTTTTTAGTCCCTGGAAACAAACAGGGAGGGACTTCTTAGGGACTAGGGACTTTTTAGTTGGGACTAGAAAAAGTCCTATGACTTATGAACCAAACAGGGCCTTAGTCAGTTGCACTTATACTGTTGTATAATTCTCGGTAGTATTACGTGTTGATTGTGAGCTGAGCATAACTCAGATGGTTAGATTTGTTGCGATGAAACTAGTCCGCTAGGGTTAAGTCTTAGACTTAGCACTGCTGGCTGCTGCTTACATTTTTCTAGATTTATTTTTAGGTTGTATAGGCTGTTAGGATAATGATTGTTCAGTGAAAAGAGACGTTCTCATCGACTATAAAGACGTCCATGATAACTTTGTTAAGATTAAAATGTACTGCCAACTCAGTATCTTATATGTGCTGATAGAGGTGAGGTGTATATGTGTGTATGCGGGAGTTTGCTTTGTGTTATGTGAAAAGAAACTATCAACGTGTTTGGTTCGAAGTCAGGCAACATATTCAGCTATGGCATTGGGAACCTCCGCTTTCAATTTGGTTTTACAAAACACGTTATTTGTTTGGTTGAGCATCCGAACTCCTATTTTTTCAATAAGACTATTCATAGTGGGAGTAACATAGATTGTAACATCATATTTTATCTAAACAAAATAGATGACATGACGAGTAATTAATGATAAAAGAGAGCCATGTAGTAACATAGCTAGTTTTTTTCGAAAACAAGGATGCCCCCGGCCACTGCATCTGGCAGATGCATACGGCCATTTTATTGATTATTCTCAAAGACCTTACAAAGTATAACAACAATATGACTGAATCCGCCATCTTGGCAGCAATTGCCGCTACTCCTATCCAAATGATGAAGGGGCGCAAGCTGGGCCACATACCCATACCTCTTACCTAAACCTAACATTTAAAGCCGAAAGCCCCGACTGAGCTATCTGCCGGGTCCGGGGCTCAAATCGGTCTGACGCACTCACATGTGTCGTCGCCGCCATCTTCCACTGGTCCATATTCAGAGCAGACTGAGGTGACAACCTTGGCAGATCATCCGCCATTGACACCACCACAACGCCAAACAATGACCTCCACATACACGAGCCTTGGCAGGTCCTCCGCCATTGACGCCACCACGACGCCAGCCGACGACCCCCACCTACGCAAGTCCATCTCCAAGCAACGGACGTAAATCCATGCTAGGAAAAGGGCCGCACCACCTCCGTGGCCCACCACCCACAAGCGCCATCCAACCCCAAGGTTTCCAAAGCGGCGCCTTCAAGAAGAGAACGGTGCCGTGAGCGCCGCCGCCGCCCAACAGAGTTAGGGCTTTCGCCCGGGAGACCTAGGGGAAGGTGAAGTGATGAGATCAGTCCATACCGACGCCTCCAAGAAGGGAAACGACGCCCTCAAGCGTCGCCGTCGGCGCGGCCAGTCATGGCCGGCCAGGGATTTCGCCCGAACTAGATCTCCGCCACCAGCAGCACCTCCTGTACAGAACCGACGACCGAGAGGAAGCACGGCCCGACCAGCCTGGCCCGCACGCCGAACAGGGGAGGAAGGGAGGCTCCAGGTCGCGCACACCGACCGCCGCAGAAGCCGCCGCCGGCCTCCAACGACCACCGGATCCCGCCGCCCGCGCAGCCGGGACACCGGATCCACCACTCGCACAGCTGTTAGCTGGTCGTGCCTTACCAATGAAGTCGCCGCTCCAGTTCCAGGGTTCCCCACACAGGAGCAGGGCAACCGAGGCCTCGCCGCCACCATCCTTGGTGCCCCGGGCTTGCCCGGCGGCTGCCTCAGGCGGCGGCGAGGGAGGCAGGAGGGGAGGGGGTGAGGAGGAGGGACAGCTAGGGTTGGGGGAGGAGGAGGCGTCTAGGGTTGGGAGGCCTTCAGAAACATTGAAATCATCAGTAACATAGCTAGGTATACTCATTTTATGAGTAACATCACACATACCAAGACAAGATGAGTCTACAACCTAATAAATGAAGAGTTGCATGACACCACACATCTGCTATTTTACACTATAGAAAAATAAGATAAACTAGTAACATATGCATGTTATTAATCTAAGTTACTCCCCACTGTGGGTAGTCTAAGGTTCTACCCGACCATTTTTGGTTTTGTGAACCCATATATCGGAAGACGCTACTATGGAATGCACGGACGAGCGTACCAAACGTGGGATACCGTGTTGGTTTTTCTCGATAATTAAAGGTTGGATTTTATTGACTTATAATGAAGCATAAAAAAGATACAAACACAATGATCACACATCTGGTCTCTGCATAGTTAGAATGCACACAGCCAATTTTAACACACGCGCACACACACACACAAAATACATTGACAAATAGCAAGGTTGACCAAAGCTATGTGTAGGCGAGAAAAAAGAAAAATCCAAAGCGATCAGATTCATGATCGGCAAACTCTAACAATGATCATATTCACACCAACAATTTTATGACACCAATTGGGCGATGATGTTCTTCAACAATGACGCCTTCAGAAAGGGAGCGACACTCTACGCCACTATCATCGGACCCAACGACCAGATTCAAGATTTTCATCCAGAAAAACCAATCCGAGCATGTCCAAACAATAACTTGAACAAGATGCCAATGTAAAAACATCCCTGGATAGCGGAGGAATTGAAAACGAGGACTAATCCCCCGAACCAAGCGCGTCTTATATCTGTTTGATTGTCTTATATCTGTTTGATTGTGAGCATCAGGTGAAAAATATTAATTTCTCTAGAAAATAGCAAAACCGCATTGGAAAGTACCGCGTGAAAGTGTGAAGTCCTTTCCAGTGTTCCAAGGTGTACAGGTGCTAAGGACATCACATAGGCAAAAAAGTGATGTGGTAAAGCAATTAAAAAGGCGAGAGAGCACTATGATGACCCCAGGAAGAAACCGAGCTAAGCATGCGAACCTATGTAAAATGACTACCAATCAATACATAAGAGAGTTTAATTATTAAACAATTTCATAAGAAAAGCTTAGCTACAAAAGCTGAGCACCTATGCATCGGGGAGATTACTACCTTCGCACGGGTTTAAAAGAGGTGACGGGCCTTTTAATACATGACGGGTCCACTGTCGCCTTGGAGCGGTCCAAGGTGGAGACCGGGGGTAGCTCCGGATCTGTAGCCTCGCCGCAGATGCATCTTCCCCCATCGGCGCAGCTTGGACGCCGGCGCTGGCCCCTCCCGGCCCGTGTGCATCTCTGACATGCAGCGTGCGCAATTCGCACCTCCCCTACGGCGTCCCCTGCCCTCGCCGGTTGCTACTCCCCCACGTGGGCAGAGGTGTGGGTACTTGCGCCCACCCCGCTGGTCCAGATGCGCATGCCGAAATCAGAGGCGAGCACCGCCCGCCGCGAGCGGCAGCGGGAAAGGGAAAGGAGGGAGGCGGAGCAGACCATGAGCCGCCTCCGCGGGATGCAGGCGGAGCCCAACGAGGATGCGTGACTCCTTGAATCGGTCTACCGCCGGTCACTTATGACCGCGGAGACAGATGCGCAACGGCTCGGTCAGAAGAACACCAAGGCACTCCAGATTGCCATTGAGCAGTCCGAACGTGAGGCGGCGGAGGTAGCAGCGGAGGCGGCTCGGCTCGCAAAGCTCAAGCTGCAGCAGGACAGGGAGGTCCCGCGGCTAAAAGGGCTCATCATCCTCTCCGACACCTCCGACGACGATGACGACAACGGCTTCTCGTCCGATGACTCGGAAAATCCACCACCAGCCGCCGACGCTTACAATTGCACGGCGACCGGAAGGGCAAAGGGCCGGCGAGGAAGTGGTGAATCTCCGCTGTCTCCATCTTCAATGTCAAGTTTTTAGTAATGTAGTTTAAATTTATCTGTTTGAATTATGTGAACTTTGACGATCTTTTGGACATCCGTTGGTGAGCTTTTGATGACCGGAATGTGCATTTCTTTGTCCGATGCTATGTTTGTGTGATGATCTATGTTCTTTTATCTACGTTGCATGCTAGTATGAATATAAGGGATTTGATATGAAATGTATGGATGTGGACGACGGGATTTGAAAAATGCCCACATATATGTACGAACGCGTCCGCGGAGCGTTTGAGAGTCCGGATTTGTAGGTCTAGGGTTATTTTTTTGTGGGGTGAAAATAATTTAGCTAGTACTCTCTCAGTTCCTAAATATTTGTCTTTCTAAAGATTTCAACAAATAACTACATACGGAGCAAAATGAATGAATCTACACTCTAAGATATGTCTACATACATTCATATATGGTAATTCATTTGAAATGTCTAGACAGACAAATATTTAGGAACGGAGCAAGTAGTAACATGACGCATCTAAAGACAAATTTATGTATGTGACAAGTAGTTTGTTGTGGTACTCCAGTCGTGGTGGACTAGAGTAACATACTCCCTCCATTCACATATAGAGCTTAATATTTTTTTGAGATTATCTTTGACCACGATTAACATAATAATATGTGACATGCATGTTACACAAAGCATATCACCGAATTCATATGTATAAGAAATTTCTAGTGATATAATTTTTATATCATGCATTTCATATACTAATAATTTTTATCATTGGTCAAGGTTGCCTTAAAATACGTATTAGGCCCTATATATATATATGTGTGT
>NC_041381.1:451623249-451637872 GCF_002162155.2 Triticum dicoccoides | reverse complement strand
GAGTAATATTATCGTAACATAGCACTTCTAAAAAAATGAGTCTACAAGCTAATGAATGAAGATATGTATGACACTAGCATGATACTTTGCACTACAAAGATAGTATTAACTTACACTAGTGCTATATATCTACGACACTAGTATAAGTTTTTTTTTGAAAGATCCAGCATCGCTGACATTCATTGATAATAGCAGGAAGCAATGGAAAAACAACAAGGTGATGAAGGTCCGAGGACCAGAGGATCCGAAGATCAAAGATAAAAAGAAAAACGGCAGCCCTAATAGCTGCAACACCACACTCCATACAAACCATACTAGGCACTGCAACTCCGACTCCGACGACGAACTACTAAGGAAACTGGGCAGGGGTGGCGTCACGGAGGATCGCCGAACGAACCACCTGTCACACGTCATCGTATACCGTCGCCCCCCCACCGCGGCTTCGACTTCACAATAACAGACAGTCGAGGCACTCCCTCGGACACGCCGGAGAAGAAGAGTCGACTACCACGACCAAAGCCACACCTCCAACATTGCTCACCGCCATCATCGTTGCCACAGAAGCCACCATGCACGTCCAGTCGTAGGAAGCACCACAGGGATCAAAGTCTTCAAGACGGCACCCTAAAGAGGGAAATAATGTCGAAGATGACGCCACCGCCCGACCCTGCAGCAGGATCTGCGTTTTCACCCGAAGTACTTGATTCGGGAGATCTGGCTGTGAGACTCCGAACGACACCTCCAAGGAGGACAACGACGCCCACAGGCGCCGTTGCCGCCGGCCGGCCAGCACCGGCCAGACTTTCACCCCGGGCAGCCACTCCCACGCAGCAGGCCGAAGACGACCCGTGCCTCCACTGGGCCGCACACCCCACACACAGCAAGCGCGCCATTGCTGTGCCGGGCCACCACCAAGCCTCCCTGATGACGGGCCTGCAGAGACCAGAACGGGTCCTGCACCCCGCATCCAAACTGCGGCCGGAGTCTCGCTGCTCCAGCATCGCCTGCGCTCGCAAACTGGACGTGGTCACCACGCGCCACCACGTCGAGATCCATGTTGCCTGGAGCCCTCCCACCCCTCACACCTGCTACACGCCAGATCCGGGCATCCCGGGGCCCCACGCGTGCCTCCCGCGACCTGCACGCCGTAGATCCGCGCGGGAGCAATGCCAGAGCACCATTCGCACGCGGCCCCCCGGAGCTGGCCCCCACGCCATGACGCAGCCACTCCCCGCAGACGTGCGCCGCGGCTAGTATAAGTTACTCAAACACTTTCACTACTACTTTCTACGGTTGAGGGCTCCCCAGGCCGCTCCCGCGGGCGGCCAGGGGGCGATTTCCAGCCGCCGCCAGCGCAGCTCCACCGCCCCCTCCTTCCCTCGCCGCCGCCGGCGGAGGTCGCCGGGCAAAGCCCTCGCGGCCCGGCGGCGGCGGGGCGCTTTCCTCCTCCCGTCTGAGCTCTGGCAGCGCGGGCTGCTCGTCTTGGCGGGATCTCAAGTGTTGCTCTGGCAGCCGGTGCTCGCACTGGCAGGGGTGGCCGCGTTCGGGCGCGGGGAGGCGCGCAGGGCGGTGCAGCATGGCTGCGTCAGGTGACCGTGGATCTGGCGGTCTAGATGGGGGTGGCTTCGGGCCACCGGCTTGATCTGCGGCGACGGATCCGTTTTTGCGGGATCCGGTGCTGGGGAGGGCGAGGCGGAACATGGTGGCCGCGCCGGGCGGCCAGGCGTGGCCGAGCATGGTGGCGCTGCAGGCGCGTGCTGGGCGCGAGGGGACTCCATGCTGCGCGGATCTGGATCTTGGAGGTGCGCGGCGCAGCGGGAAGGTGGAGCAGGTGGACGTCGACCATGGAGATTATGTGTTGTGCAGTGCTTCGGATTTGCTCGGATTCGGAGGTGTGGAGGAGCTCCGGGCGAAAGCCCAGCACTGACCTTGGGTCGGTGCCGGCAACAGCGGCGCCATGGCCATGGCGTCGTTCCCCTTCTTGAAGGTGTTGTCGTGGAGCTCCATTACACGACTCTCAGGGAGAAATCCCTAGCTTCGGATGGTCGAAGCGGGCGATGACGGCGGCTACGTCGTTTTCTTCTTTGAGGCATCGCCTTTGAGAGTCAGCATGCTGCATTTTGCACGGATCTCTTCGTCGTCGGGGACAGTGGACGTCGGGGCGGCGGCTCCGGGTGGTTTTTGATTGTGCGTCGAGATGGCGATCTCGGGAACAATGTGAGTGGCAGCTCTATGAGGCGGGGCTCTATCTCGATATTGGTTGGGTGGCATCCTTGTCCCGCTTGGACGGTAGGGGTGTCGGCTCGGTCGATGCGCCCCAGAGGGGCGGTCTGACTTTACGTCGGGGCGGCGGGCTCGGATGTGGTGCGACGTTCGTGGTCTGCGAGCGGTTGCCCTGAGCAGCGTGGGCTGCGGGCAGCTGGGTTGTGCGGCGTTGCTGCTCGAGGAGAGCGGTGGTATGTCGGGGCGGCGGCCCCGGAAGGCGGTGCCGGTTGATTGCGCTGGGCGCGACGGAGCGGTGGATGTCGGGGTGGCGGCCCCGAGAGAATCATTGTGGCGACCAGACTTCTGTGGCAACGATGATGGTGGGATCGATGTCGGCGACGGGCAATGGTTGCGGTAGTCGGCTCTTCTCCGGCGTGTCCACGGTTTTGCCTCGATTTGCTTGTTGCTGTGGAGTCGAAGCTGCGGCGGTAGGGCCCTGTGGTGTATGATGACTGGCTGCATGTAGCCTGTTCGGCGATCTTCCTTGGCGCCAGCTGTGCCTGGTTTTGTTCTTCTGAGTTCTCCGTCAGAGTTGGAGCTGTGTTGTCTGGCTGCAGGTCGACTTGTCGTCGATGAGGGTGGGCTTTGCCCTGTGTGTTTCAGTCTATGGGAGTGGGGCTTGGCCCTTGTTGTTCCGGTTTTTGCCCGGTTTTTCGTAATTAACTGGACAATTCTCTTCTGCTTAATTAATAGATGAGGCAATCTTTGCTTCCGTTTCGGAAAAAAAAGTATAAGTTACTCCGCCAGGCTACGGCAATACAACGAAAGATAGAAAACATCTGGACAAAAAAATTGTCTAGAATCAAGACGGTTTCCCATAGTTTCTTCGGTATTGTTCTTTGGTCGTCGACAACGTCAATTGTGTAGATCTAGCTCACGATCGGGTTTAGGTGTGATGAACACTTCTGACCAGGAAGTCTTTCGTTCGACGTAGAGGACTTCAAGCGGGCATTCAATGCAATCTGGGAAGGCTGACACTTGCCAAGTTCATGGCCGCCACGACTGCTATATATAGCTTGCTGCAACCTTTTTCTATGGGTTCACCTACTGTTAAAGTGGGCTAACCTGGGAGTAGGGGAAGTCAGTTTCTGGTTTTGGGAAGCGTTTGGAACCCTTCGACTAGTTTTCGAAAGGTTCCAGAAGGTTTTTTCATCGGTCTTTTGGTTTTCTTTCAATTTTTTCTTTTATATTTCTTTTCCTTTTATCCTTTAGAATTCATGAACATTTTTCAATTCATCTTCGTTTCTGAATTCATGAACATTCTTTGAAATCATGGATATTTTTAATTCATGAACATTATCTGAATTCATGGACAAATCTTCAAATACATGTGTATTGTTTAGACCATTTTTAAAAAGGCAAAAATTGAAAAAAAAATTCGTATTCATGCATACTTCAAAAATAAATTAAACCGAAAGATATACAAAAGTGAAGTAAAGAAACACTCATGTGCTTGCTCGCTTTTGCTGGACCAGGCCCATGTAAACGACACACATCTGCACTCACGACCTGTACCTCTGGACCATTCCCGGGCCTAAACTAGGAAGGCGCAACACGACTATGTCTCGCGTTACGCGAAACGAGCCTCGGACTTGCTGAACGCCTCGCAGTCGCGCAAGCGTATGGGTGGACCCATTGTGCGGCACGCCAGTGCCTTGTATTTATTTATTTATTTTACATTTTTAGATTTTTTTGTTTTTTGTTTTGTGATTTCCTTTTTTACTTTTGTTTACGCTCCAAATATTTTGAGCACATATATTACAAATATATACTTTACATAATGTTTTGCAAAATGTTAGTGCATTCAAAAAAATTAAATATGTATAGAAAAAATGTTGAGCATGTATAAAAATGATGAATTTTGTTGATCTTGTATATAAAAATGTTAATCAAGCCTTTGAAAAAATGTTAAACAAGTATTTGAAAAATGTTAATCAAGCATTACGAAAATGTTAAATGTGTATAGAAAAACTTTTGACCATATATTAAAATTTGGTGAAAATAATAATCATGAATATAAATATGTTAATTAAGTATTTGAAACTTTTTGAATGGGTATTTAAAAAATGTTAATCAAGCATTTAAAAAATGTTAAATGTGTATACAAAAGTTATTGACCATGTATTAAAACACGATAAAATATTCGATCACGTACTTAAAAAGTTTAATCAACCTTTTCAAAAAATGTTGAACGGGTATTTGTAAAATGTTAATCAAGTATTTGAAAATACTAAATGTGTATGGACAAAATGACGATCATGTATTAAAGAATGTTAAATTTGTATTTGAAAAATGCTAAATGTGTCTCGAAAAAATGTTGACCATGTATTAAAAAATATTAAGGTTGTGTTTGAAAAATGTTAATCAGGCATTTGAAAAAAGGTTAAATGTGTATAGAAGAACTGTTGACCATGTATTAAAAAGAATGTTAATCTGGAATTTAAAGTATGTTAATTAAGCATTTAAAAAAAATCTGAAACGTGTATTAAAAAATGTATTAGATATATAGCAAAACTGTGTATAGGAAAGATTGAAACCCGGGAGAAAACAAAAAATTTGATGAAAAACAAGAAATAAACAAATAAAACCAAAAGATAATGAAGAAAAAAAGAAAGAAAAGAAAAACAAGTGAAAACCCGAGAAAAGAACTAAAGAACATCAAAGAAAAAAACCCAGTGAAAACAGAGAAAAGAAACAAAGAAAAACCGGTGGAAAAATAAAAACAAAAAAGGCGGAAAAACCAATGAAAAACCAGATCTTTTTCCTCTCAAGTAGGTCGGGCCCCTACTGTGTTATCCTGAGATCCTCCAACTAGCATAATGCGAGATTCCTAAATATAAGTCTGTTTAGAGATTTAAATAAGAGACTACATATGAAGTAAAATGAATCAATCTACACTCTAAAATATATCTATATACATACATATGTAGTTTGTATTGAAATCTCTAAAAGATCTACACTCTAAAATATATCTATATACATATATATGTATTTTGTATTGAAATTTATAAAAAAACTTATATTTAGAAACGAAGGGAGTAACAATGAGAACCTCACTTAGAATCGGGAGCATTTTACAGCAGTACTAACTTCGACTTGACTGTGAATCCAAACATTACACAACTCACAAAACCTTAGAGCAATTCCAACGGGGAGAGCCATTAGGTCCGCGCGCGCCGATCTAAACGGACGCACGCCGACCTAAACGGACGCGCGTCCGCTTTTTGTCCGCCTGCTGACCCATTTCCGACCCAATTTTGAGCCTTATTTGCGTCGGCGTGGACAAAAAACGGACGCGCGCGGCGCCCGCCAACTTCTTCCCTGGCCCACTATTCGGTGGCAAATTTGGCATCCTCTCCCATTCCAACAGCAAACCCTCACCCGCCTTCTTCGTTGATGTTGCCGCCGTCCATTTTCGGTGCCTCTGCCAGCTGTCGGTGCCGCAACATCCCCCACCCCCCTCCTCCAACGCCGCCATCGCCGTCTCGTCGGCGGTGCTCCCGAAAGCTTCCCGCCCCCACCTCCCCGACACAGCCGCGACCAGGAAGCCGCCGCGTCGCCCCGCCAGCTCCTTCGTCCTGACACCGGCACGCTCGTCGGACGCCGCTAGAGCAGCCAGCTGGTCCGAGGGCAACGCGACTCCCTTCGCGGGCCGGCTCCTTCGTCGACGCCTGCAAGCTGTTCGACAGTTTGCCAAGGTACAAAATGGACTCGCCGACGAGTTCTTTTTCCATAATTTCCTTTGTGACTCCGGCGATTCCTCGTCCGATGATGAGAAGAAGATCTTGGCTGCCGTGTTGGTCCATCACCACCTCAATAGCCAACGGCCGCTGTTCCATGGCTCCATTCTGGGGCACCTTCCCGCGTTGACTCACAACCGAGAGAGCGAGCATTTCCTTCTTTGGAAGGACTACTTTGACACAACGAACCCGCTGTTCAAGCATCAGAAATTCCGGCGCCGTTTCCGCATGATTAGGCATCTTTTCAATCGTATTAGAGAGGGGGAGGGCCGGATACGATGACTATTTCGAGTGCAAAGAGGGTGCCCTTGGAAAGATTGACTTCTCCTCTTATTAGAAATGCACTGCAGCCGTCCGGATGCTTGCATATGGAGTGCCCGGTGATCTCATTGACGAGTACGTCCATATGAGCGAGTCCACGTGCCTAGACTCCTTGTACAAGTTTTGCAAGGTTGTGATTGCTGTATTTGGCCCTGAGTACTTGAGAGAGCCGACTCCTCAGGATACAACCCACTTGTTGGCGATGAATGCCAGCAGGTGTGAAAGGATCGATATAGTTGACTAGAGGGGGGGGGGTGAATAGGCAACTAACAATTTTTCAACTTTTCTTTACCAATTTAAACTTTGCAACAAAATAGGTTGTCTAGATATGCAACTATGTGAGCAACCTATATGATGCAATAACAACTAGCACATAAGCAAACAAAGGATACAACACAAGTAAGCTTGCAAAAGTAAAGGCACGAAATAACCAAGAGTGGAGCCGGTGGGGACGAGGATGTGTTACCGAAGTTCCTTCCTTTTAAGGGGAAGTACGTCTCTATTAGACTGGTGTGGGGGCACAATGCTCCCCAAGAAGCCACTAGGGCCACCCTAATCTCCTCACGCCCTCACACAATGCGAGATGCCGTGATTCCACTATTGGTGCCCTTGAAGGCGGTGACCGAACCTTTACAAACAAGGTTGGGGCAATCTCCACAACTTAATTGGAGGCTCCCAACGACACCATGAAGCTTCACCACAATGGACTATGGATTCGAGGTGACCTCAACCGTCTAGGGTGCTCAAACACCCAAGAGTAACAAGATCCGCTAGGGATTAGTGGGGGGAATCGAATATCTCTTGGTGGAAGTGTAGATCGGGGCCTTGTCACCCAATCCCGAGCAAATCAACAAGTTTGATTGGCTAGGAAGAGAGATCGGCCGAAAATGGAGCTTGGAGAAACAATGGAGCTTAGGGATGGAAGAGGTAGTCAACTAGAGGTAGGAGACGCCCCTTTTATAGCTAGGGAAAAGATCCAACCGTTATCCTCTTCTCCAGCCCACAACATGCAGTGATGAAGCTATGTACCTAGGGTAGGGTCATGGAACTGTCTAAACTACCCTACTCAAGGACATCTCTAGAAGAAACCGCATGTCAATCGACTCAGAAGTGTTCCACTCGACAGACTCGAAGACACTCGACCATGAAGCCTACCACTCCACCATAAAGCCAACCACTCGACCGCCAGGAGATCTAAGTCACTCTGCACGCAAACGGTCGGTCATTAAGTAGCTCTTATGGTCATCATGGCACTTTATTTGTACCGTTACCAGTAACGCCCGATCTTAATGTACTTTAAACCCTACATAACTGAGGTCCGGAGGGGTCTGGCGAACTCTATATAAGCCACCCCCCTCCTCAGTGTAAAGGGTTCGCACCCCTGTAACTCATACACACATAATCCAGTCGACCGCCTCCGGGCTCCGAGACATAGGGCTGTTACTTCCTTCGAGAAGGGCCTGAACTCATAAATCCCTTGCGTATACAACTACTCCATAGCTAGGATCTTGCCTCTCCATTCCTACCCCCCTACACTACTGTCAGACTTAGAACCACGACAGTTGGAGCCCACCTTGGGGCAGGTGTCTTAGCGACTTATTGGAGAAGTTGCCATTTTTCCGATCTCCTTCATCATGGTTTCAGGCGGAGCTCTGGTTGAGGGCCGCGAGATCCGTCTCGGCGCACTCACGTTCATCACCGACGACTTCGCTTGGCTTCAGGAGGCTCCGCTCGACATCGACGCGCTCCCTATCCGCGGGGCGACGCACTTTCGCGCGTGCATCCGCGGTGTCCTCCCGCGGCAACCGTCGACCCAGTATCGGTCGGCTCCTGCGTCATCCTCCCTCACTGTTTCCTGCAGGCGCAAGCGCTCCGGTCGGTTGAGGCTTCAGCGATGGGTGAGACACGCGGTGGCTCGCCATTCGTCCACCCCCAAGTCGCAGTGATCGAGCCCGACGAATCTCTCTACGACCTGTTTGACCGGCTCCGCAGAGACTGCATCCGAGTGCGATAGCAGTGATCCAGCGGCGGAGGTTCTGATGGTCGATGGACCACACAGTCCTCCCGGTTTTCCCCGCACTGACGGAGGCGACGGCGGAGGCGAACCATTGCATTCCCATGAAGAGTATCTCCCCGAGCCCCTCACTTCGCTGCAGAGGGAAGAACTTCGCCGCCGGAACATGGATGCGCTGCACACTCCTATCGTTGGAGAAACCCCCGAGGCTCGTGCCTTAGAGGACGCGTGCTTGGCCAACTTGGCGGAGCGCACTCGACTGGAGAACCTCCAGCGAGCTCTCGACGAGCGTGCGCGGCAACGGTTTCCAGAATCTAGTCGACGTCAACTCTTCCTACCACCGACTCAGGTATATCGAACTCCGATTCAGAATTTAGCAGCTGCAGCCCGTATAGCAGAGTCGATTCAGCCCTCCCAGTCAGAGGCTGGTAGAGGCTTGTTACAGATCAAAGCATTACTCCGGGCAGCAGGAGATCAAAATTCAGTTGTATCGCAGTCACGGAATAGGATTCACAACAGATCCGTCGCTGCAAATACAGTCTAGTCGGCCCATAGCCCAAGATCGCCCCCGAGGCGTGAGGGACGTGGAGACCGGCGTGATCAGTACCAGAACCGTGAGCAGTATGATCACCGACTCGATCGTGATGATCGACGTCGAGTGCCCACCCCTCCCCCAAGGGGTGGATCGTACGCGCCTCGACAGCAGGATGATAGACGCCATCACAGTGTTGGGCGAAGGATTCTAGTCGACCCCAGGGAACCAGGCTTTCATGCGAGATCCATTATCGTTCAAGGTTTGGTCGACAGGAACAGAGCTCACCGAGAAGGTCACGAAAGAGATGTACCCACCAGCAGCAGAGTACATGTCTCAGGACCAGAGTATTTCAGCAGAGCCATCAGGGCCGCGGTGATTCCTCCCAACTTCAGGTTGGCGACTGGAGTCAGTAAGTTCACTGGTGAGTCCAAGCCTGACACTTGGCTTGAGGACTACCGAGTGGTTGTTCAGATTGGTGGCGGCAATGACGAAGTGGCCATGAAACACCTGCCTCTTATGTTGGAAGGCTCGGCCAGAGCATGGTTGAATCAGTTAGCACCCAGCAGCATTTACACTTGGGAAGATCTTGCCCGAGTGTTTGTCAGAACATTTGAAGGAACTTGCAAGCGACCAACAGGGTTGACAGAGCTGCAATCTTGTGTGCAGAAGTCGAATGAAACTTTGAGGGATTACATCCAGAGATGGATCACATTGCATCACACGGTAGAGAATGTATCTGATCACCAGGCAGTTTGTGCCTTCAAGGAAGGCGTGAAGTACAGAGAGCTGAACCTGAAATTCGGTCGAACCAGAGACATGTCTCTGAGTCGAATGATGGAGATTGTCACCAAGTATGCCAATGGTGAAGAAGAGGATCGGCTCCGGAGTGGCAAGCACAAGTCAGTCGCCCACGAAACCGGAGGAGGGAACTCCAGTCAAAAGCAGAAGCGGAAAGCCGAGCCAGCTGCTCCTGGAGAAGCCTTGGCCATGACTCAAGGAAAGTTTAAAGGGAAGCCCAAAGGGCCTTGGAACCCTAAGAAGGTGAAGGACATCGAAGGGAATGACGTGTTGGATTTGCCGTGCCACATCCACACGAAGAAAGATGAGGAGGGTAAACTCATTTACCTGAAACATACCACTCGATAGTGTCGACTCTTGATCCAGCAATTCCAGGGGAAACAACCCAAAGATAAAGGAAAATGAATCGGACAAAGTTGAGGACAAAGAAGACAGTGATGATGGATATCCCCAGGTCAATTCCACCCTGATGATTTGTGTTGATGTTGAAAGCAAAAGTTAATTGAAAGTTATCAACCGAGAAGTGAATATGGTTGCTCTGGCGACACCCAGTTATCTGAAATTGTCTCAAACTGCCATCACATTTGACCAGTCTGATCACCCGACACACATAGCCACCCCTGGGAGGTAAGCTCTGGTGGTCGACCCAGTCGTTGAAGGCACTCGACTGACTAAGGTTTTAATGGATGGTGGCAGTGGCCTGAATTTACTATATGCAGAGACGTTGGAAGGGATGGGTATTCCGATGTCCAGACTCAGTACCAGCAACATGAGTTTCCATGGAGTCATTCCTGGAAAGAAGGCTGAGTCACTCGGCCAAATTTCTCTTGATGTGGTTTTCGGTGATTCCAAGAATTATCGCAAAGAAAAGTTGACGTTTGAAGTTGTGGATTTCTAGAGTGCTTATCACACTATTTTGGGCAGGCCAGCTTATGCACGTTTCATGGCCCGACCATGTTATGTGTACCTCAAATTGAAGATGCCTGGTCCCAAATGTGTGATCACTATTACTGGCAATCGGAAGAAGGCGGAAGAGTGCTTTCAAAAAGGCTCAAAGATCGCCGATGCTCAGATGACAGTGGTAGAGCTGCAGGAATACCAGAAAACTGCAGACCCGAGTGATTTGTTGTGAGCCAAGAGGCCCACTATGGAATCAACGTTTCAGTCGTCCGGTGAGACAAAACTGATTCACATTCACTCGACCGACCCCAGTGCTGCTCCGACTCATATCCCGACAACACTCGACTCCAAATAGGAAGAAGCGCTCATCCAGTTCCTCCATGAGAACTGGGACATCTTCACATGGAAACCTTCTGACATGCCGGGTGTTCTCAGGGGGCTGGCTGAGCACCGTCTACGAGTCGACTCGAAAGTGAAACCTGTCAAAGAACATCTTCGACGGTCCGCTGTCCAGAAAAGAAAGGCCATTGGCGAGGAGGTGGCTCGGCTCTTAGCAGCGGAGTTTATCCGAGAGATTTACCACTACGAGTGGCTCGCCAATGTTGTCATGGTCCCCAAGAAGGACAAGTCACTTTGCATGTGCATCGACTTCAAACATATCAATTGGGCTTGCCCGAAAGATCATTTTCCTCTCCCACGCATCGACCAAATAGTCGACTCGACCGCGGGATGTGAGCGCCTGTCTTTTTTAGACGCTTATTCCGGTTACCATCAGATCCGTCTGTATGGACCCGATGAGATCAAAACAGCTTTCATCACTCCATTTGGGTGCTTCTGTTATGTCACCATGCCATTCAGCCTCAAGAATGTCGGAGCCACGTTCATGAGGATGATTCAGAAGTGTTTGCTCACTCAAATCAGTCAGAATGTGGAAGCATACATGGATGATATTGTGGTCAAGTCACGGAAAGGTTCCGACCTGCTGACTGATCTTGCAGAGACATTTGCCAACCTCAGGAGGTATGATATCAAGCTTAATCCATCAAAGTGCACATTCGGAGTTCCTGGCGGAAAGTTACTCGGTTTTCTCGTTTCCGAACGAGGAATCGACGCCAATCCAGAAAAAATCGGTACTATACTCCGAATGAAATGTCTTGTGCGTGTGCACGATGTCCAGAAGCTTACTGGTTGCTTGGCCGCTTTAAGTCGATTCATCTCTCGTATCGGTGAAAAGGCATTGCCTCTTTACCGACTGATGAAGAAGTCAGACAAGTTCGAGTGGACTCCTGAAGCTGATGCAGCGTTTGCAGAGCTAAAAGCCCTGCTCTCCACCCAGCCGGTGCTTGCTGTCCCGATCAGCAAAGAGCCTTTGCTGCTTTACATTGCAGCCACAGGACAAGTCGTCAGTACAGTACTTACGGTCGAGCGGGAAGAAGAAGGAAAAGCCTTTAAAGTTCAGCGCCCAGTATATTATGTTTCTGAAGTTTTGACCCCATCAAAGCAAAGATACCCTCATTATGAGAAGCTTGTATATGGGATTTATATGACCACGAAGAAGGTTGCTCATTACTTCTCTGACTATTCCATTACAGTCGTCAGTGATGCTCCATTGTCAGAGATTCTGGATAACAGAGATGCAACTGGTCGAGTGGCAAAATGGGCGATTGAACTTCTTCCCCTAGATATCAAGTTCAAGGCAAAGAAAGCCATCAAGTCCCAAGCAATAGCAGATTTCATCACCGAGTGGACTGAATAGCAACTGCCGAATCAAGTTCACTCGGAGCACTGGACCATGTTCTTTGATGGTTCTAAGATGTTGAATGGTTCCGGTGCCGGGGTAGTGTTGGTTTCCCCTCGAGGAGATAAGCTCAGATATGTGCTCCAGATTCACTTTGATTCCTCCAATAACAAAGCAGAATACAAAGCACTTTTGTATGGGTTGCGTATGGCCATTTCACTCGGCGTCCGTCGCCTCATGGTCTATGGCGACTCAGATTTGGTGGTTAACCAAGTGATGAAGGAGTGGGACGTCAGAAGTCCAGCCATGAGTGGTTACTGCAATCTAGTGAGGAAGCTAGAGAAGAAATTCGAGGGGTTAGAGCTTCATCATATACCCCGACTGAAAAATCAAGCGGCTAATGATTTGGCAAAAATAGGTTCCAAGAGAGAAGCCGTTCCCAGTAATGTGTTTTTGGAACACATCCACACACCATCAGTTCAAGAGGATCCTTTCACCGAAGAAGCCCCACAGCCAAAAAGTTCCACGGATCCGACTGAAGTTGAAGTTCCAGCAGTGATCGACCTGATCATGGAAGTGTTGGTCATCACTCCTGACTGGACATTGCCGTACATCGCGTATATCCTAAAGAAAGAGCTCCCAGAGAATGAAGAAGAGGCTCGACAGATCGTCCGCCGATCCAAGGCCTTTACTGTGATAAAGGGACAATTGTACAGAGAAAGTGTGACTGGTGTCGGTCAGAAATGTATAACACCAGAAGAAGGTCAGATAATTCTTGACGATATCCACTCGGGGACTTGTGGTCATCATGCATCCTCTCGGACCATTGTGGCTAAAGCATACCGAGCGGGGTTTTACTGCCAAAGAGAAAATGAAATGGCGAAGGAGATAGTCGACAAATGTGAAGGATGTTAGTTCTACTCCAATATGTCACATAAACCCGCTTCAGCCTTGAAGACCATTCCACTCGTCTGGCCCTTCGCTGTTTGGGGGTTGGATATGGTTGGACCACTGAGAACTGGCAGGAGTGGCTTCACCCATGTACCGGTGGCAGTCGACAAGTTCACTAAGTGGATCGAATCCAAACCTATCAAGAATCTTGATGCCAGCATTGCTATCAGCTTCATCAGAGAGTTGATATTCAGATATGGAGTTCCGCACAGCATCATCACTAATAACGGGTCAAACTTCGATTCCGACCAATTCAGAGCCTTTTGCGCTTCTCAAGGCACGCGAGTCAACTATGCTTCTGTCGCTCACCCCCAGTCGAATGGACAAGCAGAAAGAGCAAACGGCCTAATTCTCAAAGGACTAAAACCCCGGTTGATGTGTGATCTCAAACACGCAGCAGGCGCGTGGGTCGACGAATTTCCATCAGTTCTTTGGGGATTGAGGACTACTCCTAATCAGTCGACTGGGCGAACTCCGTTCTTTCTGGTCTATGGAGCTAAAGCAGTTATGCCGAGTGACCTGCTTCACAATGCACCCCGAGTCGAGCTCTACTCTGAAGATGAAGCAGAACAAGCCCAGCAGGACGCAGTCGACCTTCTAGAGGAAGAAAGAGAGATGGCCATGATCCGATCGACTATCTATCAGCAGGACTGCATCGATTCCATGCCAGAAACATGAAGAGTCGAGCCTTCCGAGAAGGAGACTTGGTCCTCCGAGTGGATCAACAGAAGCCACACAAACTCGCCCCTACTTGGGAAGGCCCCTTCATCGTCACCAAAGTTCTCCACAACGGAACGTACCATCTCTACAATGTCGATCGCCAGATTGATGAGCCACGAGCTTGGAATGCGGAGTTGCTCCGCCCCTTTTGTACTTAAGTAATCACTCGGATGAGATGTAATAAAAAGTACCTCTATAGTTTGTTTATCAAAGACAAGAGTGTTATAATTTTCCCATTGATTGTTGTTGCTTTTGTTTACGTAAGAAATCCCCCAGTGGGTGGCTTAGCTACGAATCCGTTTCGCCTAAGTTTGTAAAAAAAAAATCCTACCGAGTGACGAGAAAGCCTCTCACTCGGGGGGCTTAGCTGCGAATCCGTTTCGCCTAAGTATTTGAAAATCCTACCGAGTGGAGAACAACCCTCTCACTCAGGGGCTTAGCTGCGAATCAGTTTCGCCTAAGTATTTGAAAATCCTACCGAGTGGAGAGCAAACCTCCCACTCGGGGGCTTAGCTGCAGTCCAGTACTCGCCTAAGTATTTGAAAATCCTACTGAGTGGAGTGCAAACCTCCCACTCAGGGGCTTAGCTGCAGTCCAGTACTCGCCTAAGTATTTGAAATCCCACCGAGTGGAGAGCAAAC
>NC_041381.1:451622834-451623142 GCF_002162155.2 Triticum dicoccoides | reverse complement strand
TTAGCTGCAGTCTAGTACTCGCCTAAGTATTTGAAAATCCTACCGAGTGGAGAGCAAACCTCCCACTCGGGGGCTTAGCTGCAGTCCAGTACTCGCCTAAGTATTTGAAAATCCTATCGAGTGGAGAGCAAACCTCCCACTCGGGGGCTTAGCTGCAGTCCAGTACTCGCCTAAGTATTTGAAAATCCTACCGAGTGGAGAGCAAACCTCCCACTCAGAGGCTTAGCTGCAGTCCAGTACTCGCCTAAGTATTTGAAAATCCTACCAAGTAGAGAGCAAACCTCCCAGTCGAAGGCTTAGCTGCAGTC
>NC_041381.1:451585847-451622567 GCF_002162155.2 Triticum dicoccoides | reverse complement strand
CGAGTGGAGAGCAAACCTCCCACTCGGGGGCTTAGCTGCAGTCCAGTACTCGCCTAAGTATTCGAAAATCCTACCGAGTGGAGAGCAAACCTCCCACTCGGGGGCTTAGCTGCAGTCCAGTACTCGCCTAAGTATTCAAAAATCCTATCGAGTGGAGAGCAACCCTCCCACTCGGAGGCTTAGCTGTAGTCAAGTACTCGCCTAAGTACGAAATCCATTCTGATCCGCAAGGACGAAGAGGTGCAGGTCGACTGCCGCCTTTCCCTTCGGAGCTACGCCACAAATACAACATGCGCTCTGCAAGGACGACGAGGTGCAGGTTGACTGCCGCCTTCTCCTTCAGAGCTACGCCACAAATACAACATGCGCTCTGCAAGGACGACGAGGTGCAGGTCGACTGCCACCTTATCCTTCGGAGCTACACCACAAATATAGCATGCGCTCCATCCCGATCCGCAAGGACATAGGTCGACTGCAATCTGTGCTCCATCCCTACCTCCAAGAGCGATGAGGTGCATGTCGACTGGATTGTCCACCTCAGAGCCGCGTCTCAAGCGCTAAAGTATATTCCGAGAGAAGAACAAAGTTCGCTCGAAGGCAAATGCAAGCATATTCAATGATAAGTCAAGTTCAGATACTATCCTACGGGTTCGAAAGTGCTCAGGCGTCAAGCATGTAAAAGTTTATCGGTTACAAAACCACTCGGCATTCCGAGGCAAATTTAAGACGAAGCGTAGAAGTTTTTTACTCCTCAGGTGGAGGACTGGAGGGTGCGACAAACTGGTCCAAGTCGATTCCGTCAGCAATCTGAGTGGCAGCAGCAATGAAGGTCTCCATGAAAGATCGGAAGTCATGCTTCTTGGTATTGGCAACTTTGATGGACGCCATCTTTTCCTCTCGCGCATCCTTGCAATGAACACGGACCAGGGACAGAGCAATGTCGGCGCCGCACCTGGCAGAAGATTTATTCCATTCTTGCACTCGACCTGGAACTTCATTCAGTCGAGTCATTAGAGACTCGAGGTCATTTTGAAGCGTCGCTCCTGGCCAGAGTGTCGTGTCGATTCACGATGCCGCAACCTTCAGTCGAGCAAGGTAGTCAACCACACCAGCAACACGAGACTCCAGTCGGAGCATGTTCATAGCAGCTTCATCCTTCACAAGAGAGTTAATGGGGTCTAAGCCTGTTTCCACTCGACTGGTCTCCTCCTCGAAGTTTTGGCAGAATTCTGTAAACACAATTCAAAGGTAAACCAACAGTTCTACGATAAGTCAATGATTACAAATCAGTCGGGTAAGAGAGATTACCCTCAAGCATGTTGAATAACTTCTTAGCGAGCCCTCCCAGATAAGCCTCCAGATCATTCTTCTTCCCCACCAGTTCACTAGCCTTGTCATTCAGAGCTATCTTATCATTCTTCAGACGGCTGACTTCCTTGTTGGCCGCGTCGAGAGCAGCCTTCAGATTAGCATTCTCCTCTTCAAGTTTACCGACTGAAGCCAGTTTTTCTTCCGCGAGCTTTGTTTTGTCCGAAGCCGCCTTCTGTGCCTCGGCAAGGTCGTGGTCCTTCTACTTCAGAGCCTCCTTCATTTTATCTGCAAAATGACAATGAGATCAGAATCAAGAATGGGCAGAAAGATAAGGACAGTCATCAAGTTCTCACCAATCATACCTTTTGCTTCGTCCTTCGCCTTCTGAAAGTTCTCCTGAACAAGCTTCAAGTCAAGGTCGAGCTGGATATGTTTGTTTTCCAACTCAGTATAGCGAGCCACAAGCTCGCAAGATTTCTGTGAAGGGTCAGTCGACAGACATCAAAGATAGGTTGCTTTCGAGTGACTAAGAGAAAAACCGTAACATTTCTAAGACTATAGCCGAATCAAAATATTCAACAGTAGTCTCGGGGACTACACCCAGTGGGTGCACTCAGCGTGCCCCCACTGGTTCTACCGACTTGGTCCGATCAGTCGGCCGAAAGAGACAAAGAGGTTATGATCCTAAAACTATAGCTCTATAGCTAACTGCCAGCAGTTGGTCTTGGTCGCATCATGATCTACCAAAAAAACAGGTTCTTCAGACTACAGTCGACTGCCAGCAGTCCACCATAGTCTCGGGGACAACACCCAGTGGGTGCACTTAGCATGCCCCCACCGGTTCCAAGATTCCAATCGACATGGTCCGACTAGACCGAGTGAAGAAGTTAGAGTGAAGAAATTCAAAATACAAAGACTACAGTCGACTGCCAGCAGTCCACCATAGTCTCGGGGACTACACCCAGTGGGTGCACTCAGCGTGCCCCCACCAATTCAAATATTCAATCGACACACCCACTGGCTGTACAGATACAAAGATCTTCGGAAAGAAAGTCTTCAGATAGCATATCCTAATAGAACAAGCGGTGACCAACTAACCTGGATGTTGATCTGAAGGGCTGAGCTAGCATCATAGGCCGCTTGGCTGGCTTCCCGGATCGCCTTCACCTGCTCCATCATGATCCCCGCCTGGCGTATAGCCTCCTTAGCAGCACCCGCTTGGTCCTCTGGGACGTGGTGTGTGGCGAAAAGGGAGGGCGGATCAGCAGTCGACGTCGAAGGCCGGACACTCGTCAGCGGCACAACGAAGGACACGGAATGCCGAGTGACATCGCCACCCTCCTGAACCGATGCCTCGGGCACGGATGCAACCTGAGTGGTCTTGCCAGCCGGCGCCTTTTTGTTCCTCCTCGCCCTAAGTGGCACCTCGTCGTCATCATCAGGGAGATCAATCACATGAGGAGGAACTACAGGAAAAATCCAAAGTTGAAATCGAAATCCAATCGACCAAAAGTAAAACCACAAAGAGCGTACCAAGGTTGGAGGTGGCAGCGTCTTCCATTTCCTGGTCTTCGTTCTTGGCGGAGGTCTCGGAGGTAGCGGCACTGCAGATTTCAGAAACCAGTCGGTTAGTCGATGAGTCGACCAAGAGTTCGTCCGTGCTAAACGAGAAAACACAAGTTCTGCTGTTACCCGGAGATAGTGGGAATGGCCATTCTCATCTTGGGCAAGGCCTTCGGCGGCTTTGATGGTGCCGCTCGTGGATGCTTTGGCGCTTTCTCAGTCGGCGCCAGAGATGCCGCCCGAGGGCGCTTTGACGATTGCCCAACGGGCGTAATCGCTTTGCCACGCTCACTCGCGGGGTCGTGGATGAGCTTGGATCGCCTTTTCGTGCGAGGAGGATCGACTTCTCCTCCTCCTCCTCTTCACTGGATCCGTCGTCATCCTCTTCCCCCTCATCATCAGATTGCCACTCCTCCTCACTTTCACCTCCGCTCGCCTCTTCCTCCTCGGCCTGTTCTTGCGCCCCATTGGGAATCGAGTACATTTCAGTAGTGGCCTAGAAGACAACAAACAAGACAAAAGTCAGTCGACTGATTTCCAGCGAACAGAATGAAGAAAGCAGGATCACAGTCAGAGATGCAGAAAATTGGATCTTGTCTACATCGTATGATTGGTCGAGTGGAGGAATCCTCCTGGCTCCTCGGGGGTTGTCTTTGTTCCCTATGATGCTCGCCAGCCACCTCTCCAGCGTGGCATCGTCAATCTCCTCCGGGTGGATCTGAGTGGTGTCCTCAGTGCCAGAATACAACCACATCGGATGGTCTCGAGCTTGAAAAGGCTGGATGCATCGTCGGAGGAAGACCTCCAAGAGGTCCATGCCGGTCACCCCGTCGCGGATAAGCTGGACAACACGTTCGACCAGCGCCTTAACCTGCGCCTTCTCTTCTGGGATCACCTTCAAAGAGGAAGGATTCCTCACTCGGTCCATGGAAAAAGGAGGGAGTCCGGTCAACTGCCCTGGCGTCGGCTGGTCTTTGCAGAAGAACCAGGTCGACTGCCATCCACGGACCGAGTCGGGCAGGATCATGGCCGGAAAAGCACTTTTCCCCCTCATTTGAACCCCAAGACCCCCACACATCTGAATCACTTGTGTTCTCTCGTCACTCGGATTGGCCTTTTTCACCGTCTGGGAGCGACAGGTGAAGATGTGCTTGAAAAGACCCCAATGAGGCCGACAACCCAAGAAATTCTTGCACAAAGACACGAAAGCAGCGAGGTACACGATGGTGTTGGGTGTGAAGTGGTGGAGTTGCGCCCCAAAGAAATTAAGAAATCCCCAAAAGAAAGGGTGAGGCGGCAAAGAAACCCACGGTCGACATGGGTGGCCAAGAGAACGCACTCACCCTCCTGAGGTTGCGGCTCAGACTCCTTCCCCGGGAGCCGCGCTGATCCATGGGGGATTAGTCCTCCATCGGCCAGGTCATCAAGATCTGCTTGACGAATCATCGAGCGGATCCAGTCGCCTTGGATCCAGCCCTGTGGCAGGCCGGCCCTCGATGAAGATCCGCCTCGACTGGTCGCCCTCCCCTTCGCCTTCGCCGTCGCTTTCTTCGCCCACTCCAGGGCCACCGTCTTCTCTTTCAGCATCGTCACCGGCGAGACGCGTACGGGGCAGCGGCACTGAGACGGAAGCGAACGCGACGGATAAATCTGGGGAAGAGAGGAGGAAATGAGAACACATTGTTCAAAAAAACCCGTCCGGCGCCTTATATGAGTTTGCTTCCGAGTGACTGACTTGTAGGCCCGGGCGATCCTGTCAAATCCCGCAACAGGCACACACGTGATACATGGCGAAAAAGGTGGCACGGAGATCGAGGTGTCCCTGCCTTATCCCATCCGATTACTGCGGCCTCCTCCGCCCCGCACGCTTCCCGAAAATTCGAATCCCGCAAAATCTGTGAGCAGCAGGACAACTTGCCATATGAAGGATCTCCTCCACACCGTCACTCGGAACTTTTCAAGTAAAGAAATTCACTCGACTGAAACCAAGAATGGATCAAGGCGACCGAAAAAGGAGTTGGTGTCGTTACTCAAGTTCTTGGATCCAGAGCCAGATACACTCATAGCACGAAAAATGGGTCGGAAGAGTTCTCAACTCCTTCCCCACTCAAACCTCGATCCATTCGGGGGCTAATGATGAAGCTATTTACCTAGGGTAGGGTCATGGACCTGTCCAAACTACCCTACCCAGGGACATCTCTAGAAGAAACCGCATGTCAATCGACTCAGAAGTGTTCCACTCGACAGACTCGAAGACACTCGACCATGAAGCCTACCACTCGACCATGAAGCCAACCACTCGACGGCCAGGAGATCTAAAGTCACTCTGCACGCAAGCGGTCGGTCATTAAGTAGCTCTTATGGTCATCATGGCACTTTATTTGTAGCGTTACCAGTAACGCCCGGTCTTAATGTACTTTAAACCCTACATAACTAAGGGCCGGAGGGGTCTGACAAACTCTATATAAGCCACCCCCTCCTCATTGTAAAGGATTCGCACCCCTGTAACTCATACGCACATAATCCAGTCGATGGCCTCCGGGCTCCGAGACGTAGGGCTGTTACTTCCTCCGAGAAGGGCCTGAACTCGTAAATCCCTTGCGTATACAACTACTCCATAGCTAGGATCTTGCCTCTCCATTCCTACAACCCTACACTACTGTCAGACATAGAACCACGACATGCGGTACTACCGCTCCAGGAACGCGGTACTACCGCAAGGCCACGCGGTACTACCATGAGGGATCACGGTACTTCCGCGACAGCAGCAGAGACTAGGACATGCCTGACTAAGAGCAGTACTTCCGCGAGCGCGGTACTACCGCTCCCCGTTGCGGTACTACCGCAAGGCGGGAAAGTCCTAGCGTACGAAGGGCGCGGATGAATAAAAATACATCCATGCCTACTTCCGCTGGAAACGAAACAGTGCAAAAATCCGACGCGGTACTACCACTAGGGAGCAGTACTACCATATGCTAGCTGAACCAGGCCGCGCGCGGTACTACCGTGGAGGCGCGGATGTAAAAAATTACATCCACGCCTACTACCACGACGCAGCGGTACTAGGAAGGAGGGCCACGGTACTTCGACTCCAGGGGAGAAGTACTACCGTTGGCACCCGCGGTACTACCGTGCTCGACGTGCGGTACTACCGTGGGGGCGCGGATGTAAAAAATTACATCCGCCCCTACTACCGCACCGGAGCGGCACTAGGCCTGGTAGCCACGATACTAAGACTCCAGAGGAGCGGTACTACCGTGGGCTCCAGCGATACTACCATAGGTGCTTGCGGTACTACCGTGCCAGGGAGCAGAACTACCGCAAGTTCAGCAATAGCTGCCAAAGAAAAGCACAAAGAGGATAACCGAGGGAAGCTCCAAAGTGCAAGGAAAGGTGGAGACAAGGAGGGAAACCTGTATGTGATGATTCCACCCGAACCTTTCCGACGTGGACCCCCTCTTAATAGTACGACTCTCCTATGAATCAAATCCACCAAAAGAAACATAGAACAACACCGTCTTCAATAGTCTTCGAGGGGCACCGAATCATTTCGTGCCTAGCGATGAAGTGTCTGAGAAACTCAAGGCACACGATTAGTCCGCAAAAGCATTGTCATCAATCACCAAAACACCTTAGGGATAAATATGCCCTTACAATCTCCCCCCTTTTTGGTGGATTGATGACAATACGGGATTTGCACAAAGGGAGATAATATTGAGCAAAGGCAAACCCCTCTCTAGAATATAGACGGGCTCCCCCTAGATGTGTGCAATCTAAATGGATGCTTTGGACTGCATAGCACACAAACTAGGATCAACATTCCCCCTATATTTTAGAGACAAAGGCATGATTACTAACATCTAAGCAGGAGCATAGCACAAAGGTAGCACAATATATCACAAGCTCGCTAAGAAAGATAGAGTGCATATGTCTTACACCATATGAAGGAAAGCAACCCAAAGCAACGGAAATGAGGTTCAAACGAGAAAGAAAACACACCGAACTCGAACAAGGACACACGACACGCAAATCCCTACACTCTCTCCCCCTTTGGCATCGAGACGCCAAAAAGGCAGAGAGGACACCTACACACAAGGGGTGGCTCAAGCAGGGAACCGATCCCAACGCTCCTAGTCAGACTCGGCGGCAGGAATGGTCTCCTCGACGTCCTCCTCAGAATCAGTCCACCTGTAGCCTTGCTTCTCCATCCACTCAGCCTCTGGAGTGATGCGATCCTCAGAACCGCCAGACACGTCCTCGCCATACAGCTGCAAGATCTTCTTGTCCCGGCGGCGACTCTCCTTGGAAGCCACGTGAGTCCTGTACTGCCCCTTAGCTTGCATGCAGAAAAGAGTCTTCATCTTATCCTTCAGCTTCTTGGCCCACGAAGGCATAGAGGAACTATGGGAAGACCTAGCAGCACGGTCCTCAGCAATATCCTCGGCGCCAGCCTCCTCCTCATCAACAGTCTCCCTAGCAGCAGATGCCTCAACACGAGTAGTAGTGTAGGCCCAGTTGGGCTTGACCCGGAGACAGATGGGATCATGTCGAATCCATTCTGGAGCAAGGAACTCATCACCAGGGAACATCTTCTCCCAAGTCTTTGAGATCAGCAGAAACAGATATGGTCCATAGATAGGCACCTTGCGGTTGAACACCACAAACCGAAGCTCACACCACATGATGTGTGAGACATCAAGTGGCTGAGTCTGAGACACACGAGCCTCCTCACATAGGAGCATCATATCCACCATATAGGCATGAACCTTGTCCTTGTCACCAATGCGAGGGAACAAAGAGTTGCGGAAGATGCGATACATGATATCCAGAAAAGAGTTGAGCACCCATGCTGACTTGCCATTGGGAAGCGCCTTCTCAACATAGAATGGCTAAAGCTTGTCCTTGTTAGCAGACTCAGAATTAGCATGGGGGTGAACACCCACGGGAGTGTCGAGCCCGTCATCAGGAACCTGGAGCAGATCCATGAACTCCTTCCAGGTAGCAGTCAACTTACATCCATTGGTCATCCAGGTCATTCTCCGCAACTCATCAGGGTGAAAGTATACTGAGGCAAAGAACTGACATACAAGCTCAGGGTCATAGTCAAGGTGAAAATAGATCACATGTTCAATACCAAACTGCTTCACCAAATCCAGAGCTTCTCCAAAGTACTGACGAAACTTGTCCTTCCTCAGGTGATGCATTTCTATCCATTTGACATCCCCGTAGGTATTTTGCTTGTTCTTGATGACATCCAGATAAGTGAGAGTCTGTTGCTTGTTCCAAAACAGTTCACAACCTCTGACAGTAGCACGAGGATTCACATACGGGTTGAGCTTCCTGAGACAGACAAACTCAGATTGGGGTATCTCGTCCATGCCCTTATTGGGTTCCTTGTGCTTACTAGCGGACGTCTTGACATGGCGCTTGGGAGCAGTGGAGCCTTCTGGTGCTTCACCTGGATTGCGCAGACGCTTGGAGCCAGTGTCACGACTGGGATTGGAACGGCGAGAGCCACCACCTGAGACACAAAACGCAAAACACCCACGACAAGCAAAAAGGATCAATGCAAAGTCCACGACAAAGCACAAGAAACACATAGAAAGTATATGTGAAAGTTGCCATGAGATAGATGGGATCCACGGTAGTACTGCCGGATGCGGCGGTACTAAAATTTTAGTACCGCTCTAAGTCGCGGTAGTACCGTGCGAGGTCACAGTAGTACCGGGGTGGGAGCGATAGTAAAATTTTAGTGCCGCAGCGAGTGCGGTAGTACCGCGCCTGACGGGCGGTAGTACCGCACAGGTGGCGCGGTAGTACCGCACCGCGTCAGATCCAAACCAAAGTTTGAATCTGAGAAGAACCGCGAAACCACGGCGGTACTACGATTGATCAAATCTAGCACAGGACAAAAAGACAAGTATAATCCCTACGCAATACTACTCTCCTACATCCTACTCTTGCATAGATTTAGCCTAAAATCTCAAGAACACACAAGTCTTCCCCACAAACCTAGAGGCAAATAAAACAACAAAAACGAGAGGGAATTGGGGAAAGACCTTGGTCCATGGCAAGAGCATGTGGTGAGGAACGATCCCACCAAACGGAATCGCAGGAGAGAAGCCGGAGGCGGAGATCCGGTGAAGGACGCCGGCCCCATTCTTGAGCGAGGGAGAGAGAGAGACGAAGTGGGGAAACTGACGAATGGGTATGGGGGAGTTATAACTCCCCTCCCCGTCCTTATCCCCACGCGTCTACGACGGCGCGGTAGTACCGCACATCATCGGGGTAGTACCGCTTGGGCGGAAGTACCGCACCAAAGCGGTAGTACCGCTCTCCCAGGCGGTAGTAAAAAATTACTGCCATGTGGGGTCGGTAGTACCATGCTCTCCACACACGGTAGTACCGTAGCATGCTGCGGTAGTACCGTGAGCTCAAGAAAAAGCAGGTTTCAACACAAAAGAGGTCTTCGCAAGGAAACCTTTTAGCACAAGAGACACCCCAAGAACATGCACAACCCAAAGGCAGAAAGACAACAAGAAGCAACCACGCGACACAACCTCTCAAAAAGAGAGGGCGGTGGCCGGAGCCACCTATGTTTGAGTCAGTTGGTATGGCACCGCGAAGAATTATCCTTGGGCCCATGACCGAAACTCGTCTTTGAAGCACAAGTACCATCAAAAATGGCTAATGTGAAAGAGTTGATCGATTTATGCATAATGGGGGGAGGGAGAGTTCATTGAGAGAACAACACTCCCCCTATGTCCATGCCTACACCTAAACTAGACAACAAGTTGAGTGTCGTGGGAGGTGTAAGGGTTCAAGTTACATTGCTCGAATCAATGATATTTAGCTCATGCCTTAACTCGCGAAATCTTGCTGCATCCAAGGGCTTCGTGAAAATATCTGCAAGGTTATCATGAGTGTTGACATACTTGAGCTCGATCTCCCCTCGCCTAATGTGATCCCAGATGAAATGATACCAAATCTCAATATGCTTCGTCTTGAAGTGTTGCACCGGATTGAGAGAAATCTTGATGGCACTTTCATTATCACACCAAAGAGGCACTTTGTCACAAATGACACCGTACTCCTTTAAAGTCTGCCTCATCCATAAGAGTTGTGCACAACTACTACCGGCCGCCACATACTCCGCTTCGGTGGACGAGAGAGACACACAACTTTGCTTCTTGGAAGACCAACTCACCAAAGAGCAACCAAGAAATTGGCACCCTCCGGAAGTGGACTTCCTATCCACTTTGTATCCCGCCCAATCAGAATCTGTATATCCTTCAAGCTTGAAGTTTGCCCCTCTTGGGTACCACAAGCCAAAGTTTGGGGTATGAGCCAAATATCGAAAGATTCGCTTGACCGCCACATAGTGGCTTTCCTTTGGTGCGGCTTGAAACCGTGCACACATTCCCACACCCAACATGATATCCGGTCTAGATGCACAAAGGTAAAGCAAGGAGCCAATCATGGAGCGATATACCTTTTGATCCACCACTTTACCATTGGGATCAATGTCAAGTTGGCACTTGGTAGGCATTGGGGTAGAAGACGGCTTGACATCACTTAGCTTGAATCTTTTTAACATGTCTTGAGTGTATTTGGCTTGGTTGATGAAGGTACCTTCTCTTCTTTGTTTGATATCAAAACCAAGGAAGGACTTCAACTCTCCCATTGAAGACATCTTGAACTTGGAGGTCATGAGAGCGGCAAATTCCTCATTGAAAGCTTTGTTTGGGGAACCAAAGATAATATCCTCAACATATAGTTGGCATACAAACAACTCCCCTTTGACCTTCTTAGTAAAAAGAGTGGGATTGATTTGCCCAACCTCAAATCCACGATCTTGTAACAACTTGGTAAGGTGGTCATACCACGTGCGTGGGGCTTGTTTAAGGCCATAGAGCGCGTTATCGGGTTGATACACATGATCCAGGAAGTAGGGATCCTCGAACCCGGGGGGTTTCTTGACATAAACCAACTCATTAATAGGACCATTAAGAAAAGCACTTTTCACATCCATTTGTTGTAACTTAAAGTTGTGATGGGAAGCATAAGCAATCAACAAACAAATGGATTCAAGGCGAGAAACGGGAGCAAAGGTTTCACCGTAGTCGATACCCTCGACTTGGGAGTAGCCTTGTGCTACCAATCTTGCCTTGTTACGAATGATGTTCCCATGAGCATTTTGCTTGTTCTTAAAAATCCACTTGGTTCCAATGATGTTGTGGTTCCCCGATGGCCGTGGCACCAATCTCCACACCTTGTTGTACTCGAAGTTGTTAAGTTCTTCATGCATGGCATTGAGCCAATCTGAATCTTCGAGCGCCTCATAGACCTTTTGGGGTTCAACACAAGAGACAAACGCGTGATGTTCACAATAGTTTGCTAATTGTCTACGAGTGCTTACCCCCTTTCTTAGGCTTCCAACCACATTCTCCATAAGATGGCCTTTGGTGGTGAGCTTGGAAGCAATCTTCACGGCACGACGCTCTAATTCCTCCTCGGATGTGGAAGGAGGAGGATGAACTTGATTATCTTGAGCGCCGTCTTGAGCTTGTTCGAGATCTTGAGCTTGCTCTTGATCTTGAACTTGCTCGAGGGGGAGAACTTGACCTTGGGCATCATTTGGTGGATCACCACCATCTTGAGTTTGATCTTGCCCTCGGTCTTGTTCATGAGGTTGAGGGCCTTCACTTTGTTGTTCGGAAGCGTGTGGGTCTTGGGGAGGTGATGGCTCCACATGAGTGGAGAATTGTCCTTCTCCTTCGGCCACAAGGGGTTCCTCAATGGGTAGAATATGACCAATACCCATTCTTCTTATGGCTTGGGGAGGAATTTTATCACCTACATCACAAGTACCACTTTGCTCCACTTGGGAGCCATTATTTTCGTCAAACTCCACGTTACACGTCTCCTCAATGAGTCCGGTGGACTTGTTGAGAACACGATAAGCATGAGAGTTTGTAGCATAACCAACAAATATGCCCTCATAAGCTCTAGCCTCAAATTTAGAAAAACGAACACCCTTTTTGAGGATGAAACACTTACACCGAACACCCGGAAGTACTTGAGATTGGGCTTGTTACCGGTGAGGATTTCATAAGGAGTCTTGTTCAAGCCTTTGCAGAGATAGAGCCGATTTGATGCATGACATGCGGTGTTGATGGCTTCGGCCCAAAAGTTGTATGGAGACTTGAACTCCGCCATCATGGTCCTTGCCGCATCCATCAACGTCCGGTTCTTCCTCTCCGCAACACCATTTTGTTGAGGGGTGTATGGAGCTGAATATTGATGCTTGATCCCCTCATCACTAAGGAACTCATCCAAGGTGTAGTTCTTGAACTCGGTGCCGTTGTCACTTCTTATTGTCAAGATCTTTGCATCATGTTGTCGTTGAGCTTCATTTGCAAAGTCGATGATGGTTTGTTGAGTTTCACTCTTCCTCTTGAAGAAATATACCCACGTGTATCTTGAATAATCATCCATAATCACCAAGCAATACTTTCTTCCCCCAAGACTGTCAAAGGATGGAGGCCCAAAGAGGTCCATGTGAAGGAGCTCCAAGGGTCTCTTCGAGTAGATGATAGTCGTGGGAGGGTGAGCCGTCTCATGAAGCTTTCCTTCGATACAAGCACTGCAAGCACGATCTTTGGCAAAACTAACATTTGTTAGTCCACGGACATGGTCCCCCTTGAGAAGACTTTGCAAAGATCTCATATTGACGTGGGCTAAACGGCGATGCCAAAGCCATCCCACATCAACTTTAGCCATTAGGCATGTCGCGGTCTTAGTGGGTCGCTCCGAAAAGTTAATCGCATAGAGACCGTTTTCGACATGCCCAACAAAGGCTACTTTAAGAGTCTTGCTCCACAAGAGGGCCACGGTATCAACATCAAAGAAGGTGGCAAAGCCCATGAGTGCAAGTTGACGAACGGAAAGTAAATTGTATGCAAGGAACTCAACAAGCATGACTTTCTCGATCGTTAGATCATGATAAATGACAACCTTGCCAAGACCCAATACCTTAGAATGTGAGGCATCACCCCACTCGACATTGGTGGGCATAGATGGGATCTTTTGCACGTCCACCACCAAGTCCTTGCTCCCGGTCATATGATTTGTTGCTCCACTATCGAGCAACCTTGACCCCCCACCGGAAGCAAACACCTACAAGAGATCAATGCTTGGTTTTAGGTACCCATTGAGTAATGGGTCCTTTGATGTTAGTAACAAGGGTCTTAGGAACCCAAATAGACCATTCAATGTACTCATAAGAAGAACCAACAAATTTAGCATAAACATGCCCATCACTAGCACGACACAACACATAAGAAGGGTTAAAGTCACCGGCTTTGTTGGGAGAGGTGACTTTGCCCTTTTTGGCATCACCACTCTTCGTATTGTTCTTCTTCTCCTTAGGAGCACCCTCTCCCTCCTTCACAAAAGTTTGCTAAGCGGGGGAGGTTGTTTGGTCTTGTCATTCTTCTTCTCGTTCTTCTTCTTGTTCTTGGACTTGGATGAGAACCCAACTCCCTCCTTGGACACAACTTCCTTTTGATTGCTCAAAAGGTCATTTAGGTTCTTCTCACCTTGTATGCATGATACAAGGCCTCTCTCGAGTTGTTCCTTCAACTTGGCATTCTCCTCCACAAGATGCACATGCTCACAACACGGGTTAGTAGCATTTGCGTTATCAATTAAGATCAAGTGAGGAAAGGTGGCCTTCTCCTTGGTTAGCTTAACTTGGAGTTGAGCATGAGACTCCTTGAGGTTAGCATGAGCACCCTTTAAGACCTTGTGGGCCTTGTCAAGCACATCAAACTCCTCCTTGAGTCTAGCATGATCAACCCCAAGTTTAGCCTTCTCGGAAGTTAGCACACGAGACACAACAAGAGCATGATCGAGATCTTTCTTTAACTTGGCATGGTCATCGTTTTGTGACTCCTCAAGAACCAAGCGATGCCCAAGCTCTTCCTCAAGAGCATTAGAGAGATCCGATATCTCATTGGCATAGTCACGACTATGACCTTCCATCTTAGAGATGGTTTCTTCGTGAGCCTCGATCATGTCATTGGCTTCACCAAGTTGTTCCAAGAGAGCAACAAAGTGCTTCTTGGATTTGCCCTTGAGCTTACTCATAAAGGACTCAAAATCATTTACCTCCTCATTAGACCCCTTACCATCATCAATCCCAACCGTCAAAGAAGGATTAGGAATAATGGTTGTTTTGATGTTGGGGGTTACCTTTTTGGTGGCTTTAGCCATGAGGCACTTGGCGGTGATGTTCTCGTTGGGTGAATCGAAGAGAGACACCCGGGGAGTTGTGGCAATGGCAACGGATGCCATGGCCATTGCTTCACTATCTTCATCATCATTGTCATCCTCACGGTACTCATCTTGGACCACCAACCCTCAAGTAGGAGTCTTCTTGGTGAAGTTGTTCTTGTTGGGGAAAGACTTGGCTTTGTCTCTCTAGATGAGCTTGCCACCATTGTCTTCCCGCTTCTCGTAAGGACAATCCGCAACGAAGTGGCTCACACTGCCACAGTTGAAACAAGTTCTAACTCGTTGCTTGCTCTTGAAGCCACTTGAGTTGTTCTTATTGAAATTGGGTCTTGAGTTCTTCTTGCTCCAAAATTGCCTTGAAGCGAGAGCCATGTGCTCGTGATAATCATATTTTGTATCTTTGGGGTTGCTCTCCTCATCTTCCTCTTCTTCATCTTCTTCCACAATAACCTTGGCCTTCAAGGCAAGGTTGGGCTTCTTTGCTCTTTGAGACCGGAGCACCGCGTTATCGGCGGTCTTGTCCAAGATGCTCATTGCAACGAACTCATCCAACACTTCACTTGAGGTCATGGAGTGGAAGTCCGGTCTTTGACGAATGACGGAGGACATGGCCTTGTTGTAGGGCATCATGGCCTTGAGAAACTTGCGTTTGATCCAATTGTCATCCGTGTCCTTGCTCCCATGATCTCGGAGCGAGATCGCAAGTTTGGTTACTCTCCGAAAGAGCTCACGAGGTTCTTCATCTTCCTTCATAGCAAACTCATCGGCTTCATCTTGCACCACTTCATAGTTGGAGCGTTGAATGCTCGCGCTTCCTCGATAGAGAGACACAATGCACTGCCACGCGTCTTTGGCCGTGGCGTAGGGTCGAAGATGAGGGAGATCTTCGGGGAGAATTGCCTCTTGGATGATGAAGAGAGCATTCTCATTGAATTGATTATCCACGGCTTCTTGAGGGGTGAAGTTGCTTGGGTCATATGGATAGAAACCTTCTTCAATGATTCTCCAAAGATTAGTATTCACATGTTTTAAATGACGCTTGAAACGATACACCAAAGAATCAAAATCCTCATTTTTCACAATCTTAGGAGGAGGACCGGCATGATTTAAATGAGTAGAGGGAATCGGTCCACCATAAGTTGGAGGTTCCACATGGGCAAAGATGCCTAAGCCATTTTTACCACTAGTAGAAGGACCCTTTTCACTATTAGCTTCCCCCCTGTCGGAGGTAGCATCCGTCACCTTGTTAGTGGGATCACCCACTTTCATCGGCGAGGTGGATAGTTTAAGTCCTTCTAGAAATTTAGTAAACATGCTTTCAACCTTGGTCGTCATGGAGTCTTTCAATGTGTCTAGAGCCACATTGAATTCCTCACGAGATACCGAGGTTCCCCCATCGGCCGTAGACGAGGTAGGATTCACACTGGAGTGCTCTTCCACAACGTCTGTGGCGTCAACCATACTCTTCAGACGGCAAAGTCCTTAATAAAGAGATGAGGCTCTAATACCAATTGAAAGGATCGATATAGTTGACTAGAGGGGGGGGGGGCTGAATAGGAAACTAACAATTTTTCAGCTTTTCTTTACCAATTTAAACTTTGCAACAAAATAGGTTGTCTAGATATGCAACTATGTGAGCAACCTATATGATGCAATAACAACTAGCACATAAGCAAACAAAGGATACAACACAAGTAAGCTTGCAAAAGTAAAGGCACGAAATAACCAAGATTGGAGCCGGTGGAGACGAGGATGTGTTACCGAAGTTCCTTCCTTTTAAGGGGAAGTACGTCTCCGTTAGAGTGGTGTGGAGGCACAATGCTCCCCAAGAAGCCACTAGGGCCACCGTAATCTCCTCACACCCTCACACAATGTGAGATGTCGTGATTCCACTATTGGTGCCCTTGAAGGCGGCGACCGAACCTTTACAAACAAGGTTGGGGCAATCCCCACAACTTAATTGGAGGCTCCCAACGACACCATGAAGCTTCACCACAATGGACTATGGCTCCGAGGTGACCTCAACCATCTAGGGTGCTCAAACACCCAAGAGTAACAAGATCCGCCAGGGATTAGTGGGGGGAATCAAATATCTCTTGGTGGAAGTGTAGATCGGGGCCTTGTCACCCAATCCCGAGCAAATCAACAAGTTTGATTGGCTAGGGAGAGAGATCGGCCGAAAATGGAGCTTGGAGCAACAATGGAGCTTAGGGATGGAAGAGGTAGTCAACTAGAGGTAGGAGAAGCCCCTTTTATAGCTAGGGAAAAGATCCAACTGTTATCCTCTTCTCCAGCCCGCAACATGCGGTACTACCGCTCCAGGAACGCGGTACTACCGTGAGGGTTCACGGTACTCCCGCGGCAGCAGCAGGGACTAGGACATGCCTGACTAAGAGTAGTACTTCCGCGAGCGCGGTACTACCGCTCTCCGTTGCGGTACTACCGAAAGGCAGGAAAGTCCTAGCGTACGAAGGGCGTGGATGAATAAAAATACATCCGTGCCTACTTCCGCTGGAAACAAAACAGTGCAAAAATCCGACGCGGTACTACCGCTAGGGAGCGGTACTACCGTATGCTAGCTGAACCAGGCCGCGCGCGGTACTACCGCGCACGAAGCGCGGTACTACCGTGGAGGTGCGAATTAAAAAATTACATCCGCGCCTACTACCGCGACGCAGTGGTACTAGGCAGGAGGGCCACGGTACTTTGACTCCAGGGGAGCAGTACTACCGTTGGCACCCGCGGTACTACCGCGCTCAACGTGCGGTACTACCGTGGGGGCGCTGTTGTAAAAAATTACATCTG
Source organism: Triticum dicoccoides (assembly GCF_002162155.2). Taxonomy (NCBI): domain Eukaryota; kingdom Viridiplantae; phylum Streptophyta; class Magnoliopsida; order Poales; family Poaceae; genus Triticum; species Triticum dicoccoides. Next base: position 451,605,590 of record NC_041381.1, on the reverse strand, counting down.
CCCCTACTACCGCACCGGAGCGGCACTAGGCCTGGTAGCCACGGTACTAAGACTCCAGAGGAGCGGTACTACCGTGGGCTCCAGTGGTACTACCGCAGGTGCTTGCGGTACTACCGTGCCAGGGAGCAGAACTACCGCAAGTTTAGCAATAGCTGCCAGAGAAAAGCACAAAGAGGATAACCGAGGGAAGCTCCAAAGTGCAAGGGAAAGGTGGAGACAAGGAGGGAAACGTGTACGTGATGATTCCACCCGAACCTTTCCGACGCGGACCTCCTCTTTAATAGTACGGCTCTCCTACGAATCAAATCCACCAAAAGAAACGTAGAACAACACCGTCTTCAATAGTCTTCGTGCCTAGCGATGAAGCGTCTGAGAAACTCAAGGCACACGATTAGTCCGCAAAAGCATTTTCATCAATCACCAAAACATCTTAGGGATACATATGCCCTTACAAGGTGCTTCCCAGGGATGCTTGGCAGCATAGACTGCATGCATTGGGAGTGGAAGAACTACCCTTCTGCTTGGTAAGGGCAATATAAGGTCCATGTCAGGGTTTGCACTGTCATACTTGAGGTCGTGGCATCACAAGATCTTCGGATCTGGCACTCTTTCTTCGGCATGGCCGGATCACACAATGATATCAACGTGCTTCAACGCTCGCCGGTGTTTGCAAGGCTTGCCGAAGGCAACAACCACCGGTGAATGTTACCATCAACGGTCACAACTACGACAAAGGATACTACCTAGGTGATGATATCTATCTTCAGTGGACCATTATTGTGAAGACAATCCGCAACCCTATGGGGGAGAAGAGAAAAAGATTCGCCCAAGAGCAAGAGAGTGCTAGGAAGGACGTCGATCCTGCCTTTGGTGTTTTGCAATCTCGATGGGGCATCGTTCGGTATACTGCTAGGACTTGGAGCACGAAAAAGTTGTGGAAGGTGATGACTTCTTGTGTGATCATGTACAATATAATCATAGAAGATGAGCATCCAGAACGTATCTACGATAAAGGGTTTCAGTTTTAGGGTGAGAATGTTGTGCCTGAGCATATGAAGGAGCGGCAACGTTTGAACAATTCACCCAATTTCATCATGAAATGCATGATTGGGAAACTCACATGCAGCTATAAAATGATTTGGTCGAGTATATGTGGGTTCATGTTGGCAACCAATAGATGTATCTTTTTTTTCGGCTTGTAAAACTATGCGAGAACATTTTAATATTTATTCGGGCTTGTAAAACCATGCTTTAGATTTGGTTGTGAAAATCATGCTTCCTTGTGAAACTATATATTTGCTTGTGAAATATGCAAAAGAAAGTGTTCATTGAAAATGAAGGCCAGCCGGTCATGCTGATAAATATGGATCGGCGCGTTGGACGTACTGCCGAGCCAAATCAAAAAAGGACGGACACTGAGCGAGCGGCCGACCTAAACAGATAAAAAATGGACAAATGCGCGGTTCATTTGGGTCGACGTGTTGGAGTTCTTACGAGAAAAGAGTATGATAGACGCCCATTAAAAGGGGAAAGAGGAAAAGAAAAGAAGAAGCACTAGCCAGAAAACAACGGGCTAAAGGAAAAGAAGAAATGCGAGGATGAAGCAACGCCTGTGTGCACGTCCCATCCGTCAGATGAGGTCAGGTCCCCCCGGGAATCGCTCGCGCCCGTACCCCGTCTCATCTCCGTCTCCGTGCATGCATCCATCCATCTGCAGTGCTCTACTCTACCTCTACCACCACCCCTTGGTGCGTCGGAACCAGAGAGAGCTACAAAGTGGTTGACAGTGCCACCGGTACGTACGTACTCTGTTCCACTGTACAAACAATAAATCATTCCCAACGCATGCAAGCTCGATCAATGCTGCTACTGCTGCAGTTCTGCACTCAGACTGCAGTGCGTGCAAAGTCGTCGATCTCCGGTTCTCCACGCACACAGAAAACAATACAGTACATTGATCAGATCGTGAAATCAGGTGTCACCGTCTCATTGCGTGAGCTGCTGCCTCCAGCCATGGCCCGGCGCTCTCTAAAAACCTACTACTCTATATCTCTGCCACTCTGGATTCGCACTGATTTTTTTTTCGAGGTTCTAGCTACGGATTGGGGTGCGAGCTAGATAGATGTACATTACAAAAATAGTCATCAGTTGGCAATTAAGCATGAGAAATGGATGGATGCATATTGTATATGTGTGGGTCATGTCATGCGCTAATTGTTCGGAAGAATAGTCGGTAACTAAGTTAACTCGGGATTATGGAGGTTCAGTTATCCATGCATGCTCTCTTTCGCAGCTAGTATAAGACTTTCTAGATCGCTAAATAGTGATCTAAAAGAATTACAGTACAAGACTTTCTAAACCTACTCCCTCCCTCTGTAAAAGAAATACAATATAAGACTTTCTAGATCACTAAATAGTGATCTAAAAGTTCTTATATTTCTTTACAGAGAGAGTACTTACATATGCACTTACTCAAATTACTCTTTTGGTAGAGACTACAGAACAGAGGGAACACGACAATGTTCCAAGTATAGTAAACAGAAATGTGGGCAAATCCAACACAAAGTAGAGCTTAATTACGAGCGATGGACAGCCTCACGGGCGTACAACCCGTGCCTGCCCTTTTCCTTTTTCCTTTTTTTTTACCTTTGTCTCCTAATTAATCTTTTGTCGTTGCGTTAACTATGTGTACTGTATAAACAGCATAAACTAGGTACGTACTTGTAAAACTAAGTAGGAGTATGTAATTGCAATTATTATACAAAACGTTAATGGATGTTGAACGTAAGGGGAAAATGTAATGTCGAGCTAGCTAGCAAAGCGTGCACAATCCACACAATGTGAGATCGAATCCAGTTCCTAGCCGCAGAACTTGTTGCAGAGAGAGGCCGGTGAATACGAAGGCTAGGTGAGAAGGCCGTGGTGGAGAAGGGGAGCGCGTGCAGACGATCCATGCATGCACGTACTATGTACAAGCACGAAGCGTGCTACGATCTTAATTTGCACGTGCCCTGCTTCTCCAACAGGGACCTCCTCACCAACTTGTTAAGCCCGTAGGCGCAAGAAGCAGCGAGAGAGCAAGAGGACGAGCAAGTGGAGAGTGAGGTAGCTAGCTGGAGAGCCATGGAGGAGGAGGAGGTAGACGAAGAAGGAGAGGTGAATGCTCAAGTGGAGAACAACGCCTCACTGCTGGGTTTATATAGCCGGCCCGGCCGGCCACAGCAAGGAGGGAGCGCTCCTCCGCTCCTCGGCCATAAAGTAGTGATCGATGACACCGTGACGTCGCACGCATGGGGGGAGAGAGGCGCGGGGGGATTGAGTCTTCAAGTGGGTTTGCCCTACGGAGACAGGAAGCGTGTGGTGCGTCCATCTGAGTGTGGTGCAAACGGGAGTAGCTAGCCACTGGCTAGCTACCTAGGGGGCACTCGGCTCCTCTCTGGACATGACTGGTTTCTTTATGATCACAGGAAAAATATCATGGTTTAACATATGTGTGAAACTGTGAATCACTTGTTGCTCCGTGCTTTTATCCTTCATGACCAATGGAGGTACATATGGATTTTCCTCTATAGGCATTTGTAAACCTCCGCAACCGTACACATTTCTGTTTGAGATTTGAGGATTTTCCACTCTCGAAAGAGGGATTGAAGAAAACACCACTTCATTTTGAGTCGATCAAGGATATATCAAGAATGTAATGCTAGTAACTGGCTTTATCACTGTTCCTTGGTGTGCCACGATTTTGACCCCTCCTTTCTAACACTACTGTTATCCTCCAACCCTATATTTTGCTGCTATTGTGGCCTAGTCATCTTGAAATAGACTTTCGCCCTACTTTATAGATAAAGCAACGGTCCATGCGACTAGCATCCAAACTTCTGATCAAGAACAACAGCTGGGGCAACAACACACTCATGCCCAAAGAAAACATAAGAGAAATAGGAAAGAAATAAGTCATCTAGTGGTTGCAGCCAAGCGGCCCTACGGGGTCGACAACCAACGCGCCTTGGCCTAGTCATCCAGGGGTGGCACGGTCGTTTTGTGTTTTATTCCTAACGACGTCCTACTTGTCGACGATTTTGCCTCAGCACCTCGTTGCCCCAGCCTTACCATGTGCCACCATCCCTATTCATTTAGGCCGGATGTCACAAGAATCTCTTAAGCCATCATAAGTTGTTGGGAAACATAGTAAAAAACAAAAATTCCGCGCCTTCGATCACTCAAAATCAATATGAAGATGCATAACGGGCCGGGATTACGATCGTTACCATCACCGAGTTGCTGCGAAAGAAGATCGTGTCGGTGTAGATCGTAGTTGGAGTTCCTCGAACCATCAATGAATGATCCCTCGTACCGCCCATGAGTAGTCTCTCGAACCGAAGACCGAAAGCACGTCCTCTCTACTTGGTTGCAAGCGTGCATCCTTCACGATCCAACAATGCTTCACCGTCCAGAGCCAATCATTGCCGGAGAATTAGAGGGAGGAGATTAGAACAACACTGGACTTCTAATTATGAGGACAAGAGGATTAACCTAGCTGTAATTAGACAACTAGGATCAACTAGAACTACAACTACAAGAACTAGAGGAGGCTCAAAAACTTGTGTGTCCAAAAGGCCCGAATCCTCTAGCATATATTGGTTGGAGAGGGGAGAGGAGGCGCCACACAAGGGGGGGGGGGGTAGTTTTCCCCCCTTTGGCCGGCCAAGAGGAGGGGGAAACCCCCTCCAAATCTGTCTCCTTCCCTCCTTACCATATTGGGCCCTTGTGGGCCAATACTCCTTCCACCGTTAAACCTTTTAAGACCCGTTGATATTAAATTAATTATAAAAGCCTTCTAATGAATATTGGACCATTTTATATATAATTTAACATCCTCAGAAACATTTTCCACCTATATATAATTATCCGTAATACCCGGTATTTCTCGTATTACCCGATATTCATCGAAACCATTCCGATGACCCCGAAATGCTTTCGGATCATCTCGGGACTATTTCAAATATTAATGAAACAATTCCATAAATATATTCTTATCACTCACATTCTACTTGGACTCAACAAATCGTAATTTCCCTAAGCTTGTGACCCTGTAGGTTCGGTAACTCATAGACATGAACGAAACCATTCGTTCACTGACCGACAACAATATCGTGGACGTCCATATCGATCCCTATGAGCGCATGAATGATATTCGAGTGAACCTTTGGTTATCATGTGATGTTCCCTTTGCTTCGTGGTACTTCACAAAATGCGGCATGCATCGGCATCCTCCTGAGTCATCACTATGCTCACTACACTGAAATCCTCTTTACATGTTTTGTTCTTCTTTCTCGTTATTGTGTTCCAGCATCCTCGTGACGTAGTCATCTGTGTCTGGCTAGGCGATGATGGATGACGTCACACTAAGAGGGCCCCAAGAATATCAAATAGCTATCCCAAATATTTTGAAGTCCGGGTTTCTCGAAAGCAAGCAGACCACAATGTAATTCTAAGCCTCTTGGATCAAAAGACGTAAGTCTCGTCATGCATTGCATCAGTAGGAAAGCATTGCAAGCACGCAGTAGGATAAAATCCTTCTTGGCACTCTTAGAGGACAATCCTCTCAATCGTGAAAGATTTAACCAGATAAATAACAATCAATCAATTTCAATAACAAAGGTAGAACTGTGAGCCATAATTCTACAACTATAATGCAAACTACACATAGACATTGTTCATAATTAATTTGCACTAGTGATTAAGCTAAATAATGAAGGAAATATGACCTAGAGGCAATAATAAAGTTGTTATTTTATATTTCCTTCTATCATGATAAATGTTTATTATTCATGCTAGAATTGTATTAACCGAAAACTTGATACATGTATGAATACATAGACAAAATACCGTGTCCCTAGTATGCCTCTACTAGACTAGCTCGATGATCAAAGATGGTTAAGTTTCCTAGCCATGGACATGAGTTTTGATTTGATGAACGGGATCACATCATCGTGGAATGATGTGATGGACAAGACCCATCCGTTAGCTTAGCATAATGATCGTTCAGTTTTATTGCTACTGCTTTCTTCATGTCATATATATATTCCTCCGACTATGAGATTATGCAACTCCTGGACAACGGAGGAATGCCTTGTGTGCTATCAAACGTCACAACGTAACTGGATGATTATAAAGATGCTCTACAGGTATCTCCGAAGGTGTTTGTTGGGTTGGCACAGATCAAGATTAGAATTTGTCACTTTGAGTATCGGAGAGGTATCTCTAGGCCCTCTCGGTAATGCACATCATATGAAGCCTTGCAAGCAATGTGACTAATGAGTTAGTTGCGGGATGATGCATTATGGAACGAGTAAAGAGACTTGCCGGTAACGAGATTGAACTAGGTATGAAGATACCGATGATCGAATCTCGGGCAAGTAACATAACAATGACAAAGGGAATAACGTATGCTAACATTGTGGTTTGACCGATAAAGATCTTCGTTGAATATGTGGGAACCAATATGAGCATCCAGGTTCCACTGTTGGTTATTGACCAGAGAGGTGTATCGGTCATATCTACATAGTTCTCGAACCCGTAGGGTCCACACGCTTAACGTTCGATGACAATATGTATTATATGAGTTATGTGTTTTGGTGACCGAAGGTTGTTTGGAGTCCCGGATGAGATCACAGACATAACGAGGAGTCTCGAAATGGTCGAGAGGTGAAGATTGATATATTGGAAGGTGGTCTTCGGACATCAGAATAGTTCTGGAGTGTTCCGGGTATTTATCGGAGTACCGAGAGGTTACCGGAACCTCCGAGTGGAAGTAATGGGCCATATGGACCATAGGGGAGAGGCAAGGCAGCCCACAAGGAGGTGCCCTCCCATGGGGAGTCTGAATTGTACAAGGGGAGGGGGCGCGACCCCCCTTTCCTTCTCCCTTTCCCTCTCCTTCCCCCTTTCCCCCTTTGATAGAAGGAAGAGGGGCCGAATATGACTAGGAGTCCTAGTAGGAATCCCCCCATGGGGCGCGCCCTAGGCCAGCCTCCTCCCCTCTCCCTCCTTTATATATGGAGGCGGGGGGGGGGGCACCTCTAGGCACATCAATTGTTCTTAGCCGTGTGCGGTGCCTGTCGTGGTTGTAAGACTGACAGTAGAAAGGGGGGTAGGTATGGAGAGGCAAGATCTCAGCTATGGCGAAGGTGTGCACACAGGGTTTACGAGTTCAAGCCCTTCTCAGAGGAAGTAATAACCTTACGTCTCGGTGCCCGGAGGCGGTCGATTGGATTATATGCGTGTGATGTTACAGGGGGTGTGAACCCTTGTGCTAGAGGAGGGGGGTGGCTTATATAGAGTACGCCAGGACCCTCACCGTCCTCCATTACAAGGGGCTTAATGTACATAAAGTAGGGGCATTACTGGTAACGCCAGCCTTAAGTGCTATTAATGACCTTAAAGACTACGGAGGGAACGTCTGCCCGTTGCAATGCTGAGTGACTCCTGATCTTCGGTAGGTCGAGTGATTCCTTGAATGGTCGAGTGACAGTAGGTAGGGGGTCACCCGAGTGGTATGACTGGTCGAGTGGATTGCACTCGACATCTTTGACTGGGGGTCTCTTGTTGCCTCTTAGACTGCTTATCTTCTAGGGTAGTGACCTTGGGTAGGATGTATGGCTGAGGCCCATGACCCTACCCTAGGCCCGTATCCTCATCAGTAGCCCCTGAATGGATTAAGGTTTGAGTGGAAAGTAGGTTGAAGTTGAACTTGTTCCGAGCTTTGCACCTCGCTAGCCTTTTCTGCAGGATGGACAACTCACGCTGGTACTTCAGCGTCGATTCAGTCGGCTTGATCCATTCAGAGAGTTGTCGACTGAACTTATAGCATAGTCTGCCGAGTGCCGTATTAGAGTGTAAGATCTTCGGCGCGATTGATTGCAGTGAATCCCGGATTTCGCGGGATACGAAATTTCGGGGAAGCGCGCAGGACGGGGAGCGCCGAAGTAGGCGGAGCGGATAAACAGTGATGCCTCAATTTCTGCGCCGCCTTTTCACCATGTACATTGCGCTCGACTGTTGCGGGATTTGACAGGATCGCCTGGTCCCACGCGTTAGCCACTCGGAAGCAACCCTTTATAAGGCGACGGGGCCGAGGCGTCTGCACTGTGCACACCTGTTTCTTTTTCTTCTTCTTCCGCTTCTCCACCGCACCTAGCTCTTCTACTCTCGACGCCGCCACTCTGCCGCCATGGTGAAGGACAAGATGGCGGCGCTGGAGCGTGCGAAGAAGGCGACGGGGGCGGCGAAAGGCAAGAAGCAGAACCGCGGGTCGTCATCGCGCGTGGGGCTGCCGTCGGGCTGGATCCAGGGTGATTGGATCCGGTCTTCACTCTGGCAAGAAGATCTAGACGAGCTAGCAGAGTCCGAACTGATCGCCAAGGGAGCGGCAAGGCTGCCAGAGGGGGAGATGGAGCCGGAGCCTCGACCGGGTGAGTGTGTACTGCTCGCCATCCACGTCGACCGGGGTTTTTCGCTCCCTCCGCACCCCTTCTTCCGGGGATTCCTGAATTTCTTCGGTGCTCAACTCCACCATTTTTCTCCCAACACCATCATGTATCTGCCCGCATTCGTGTCGATGTGTGAAAACTTTTTGGGGTGTCGACCGTGATGTCTACTACACAACCTTCTTCTTGTAGACATTGTCGGGCCTCCAAGTGCAGAGGTTTGTAGGACAGTAGAAAATTTCCCTCAAGTGGATGACCTAAGGTTTATCAATCCGTTGGAGGCGTAGGATGAAGATGGTCTCTCTCAAGCAACCCTGCAACCAAATAACAAAGAGTCTGTTGTGTCCCCAACACACCCAATACAATGCTAAATTGTATAGGTGAACTAGTTCGGCGAAGAGATGGTGATACAAGTGCAATATGGATAGTAGATATGGGTATTTGTAATATGAAATTATAAAAACAGCAAGGTAACTAATGATAAAAGTGAGCGTAAATGGTATTGCAATGGTAGGAAACAAGGCATAGGGTTCATACTTTCACTAGTGCAAGTTCTCTCAACAATAATAACATAATTGGATCATATAACTATCCCTCAACATGCAACAAAGAGTCACTCCAAAGCCACTAATAGCAGAGAACAAACGAAGAGATTATGGTAGGGTACGAAACCACCTCAAAGTTATCCTTTCTGCTCGATCTATTCAAGAGTCCATAGTAAAATAACACGAAGCTATTCTTTTCCTTCAATCTATCATAGAGTTCATACTAGAATAACACCTTAAGATACAAATCAACCAAAACCCCAATGTCACCTAGATACTCCATTGTCACCTCAAGTATCCGTGGGCATGCTTATACGATATCCGTCACACAATCTCAGATTCATCTATTCAACCAACACAAAGTACTTCAAAGAGTGCCCCAAAGTTTCTACCGGAGAGTCAAGACGAAAACGTGTGCCAACCCTTATGCATAGGTTCATGGGCGGAACCCGCAAGTTGATCACCAAAACATACATCAAGTGGATCACGTGAATATCCCATTGTCACCAGAGATAAGCACGGCAAGACATACATCAAGTGTTCCCAAATCCTTAAAGACTCAATCCGATAAGATAACTTCAAAGGGAAAACTCAATTCATCACAAGAGAGTAGAGGGGGAGAAACATCATAAGATCAAACTATAATAGCAAAGCTCGCGATACATCAAGATCGTGCCATAGAGAGAACACGAGAGAGAGAGAGATCAAACACATAGCTACTGATACATACCCTCAGCCCCGAGGGTGAACTACTCCCTCCTTGTCATGGAGAGCGCTGGGATGATGAAGATGGCCACCGGTGAGGGATCCCCCCTCCGGCAGGGTGCCGGAATGGCTCCCGAGAGGTTTTTGGTGGCTACAGAGGCTTGCGGTGGCGGAACTCCCGATCTATCTTCGTATTCGATGGTTTTAGGGTATAAGGGAATATATAGGCGAAAGAAGTCGGTCAGGGAAGCAACGAGGGGCTCACGAGACAGGGGGGCACGCCCAAGGGGGGTGGGCGCGCCCTCCTATCTCCTGGCCTCCTCGAAGCTTCCCTGGCTTGTACTCCAAGTCTCCCGGATCATGTTCGTTCCAAAAATCACGCTCCCGAAGGTTTCATTTCGTTTGGACTCCGTTTGATATTCCTTTTGTTCGAAATACTGAAATAAGCAATAAAACAATAATATGGGCTGGGCCTCCGGTTAATAGGTTAGTCCCAAAAGTAATATAAAAGTGTATAATAAAGCCCGTAATCATTCAAAACAGATAATAAAATAGCATGAATGCTTCATAAATTATAGATACGTTGGAGACGTATCAGCATCCCCAAGCTTAATTCCTACTCATCCTCGAGTAGGTAAATGATAAAGAAAGAATTTATGAAGTGTGAATGCTAGAAGGTGCACAAGTTTGATCAATGATAATTTCAATCACCTTTTCTACCATCATTATATGTCATACCAGTAGTTCATCTCATAAAACTTCTCACGATCAAGTAACAAACTATTCACATGTTAAAGCATAGACCATAAACTTTCTTGAAAACTAGCAAACTATGTTCTCAATCATCAAACAATTGCAATTCATCTTATTTTCAGGAAGGGTCTATGTCAGAGCTTTCATTTAGCAAACTTCACATACTCAACTATCATATAGTCTTCCACAATTGCTAACACTCACGCAATACTAATGGTTATGGAGTTTTAATCGGACACTGAGAAAGATAGGGGCTTATAGTGTTGCCTCCCAACGTATTCACCTTTGGGTGAGGTCAACAGTATGCTAACTTACATCCAATTGGATATATATATATATATATATATATATATATATATATATATATATATATATATATATATATATATCAGGATCTTTCCAACACGAGGTGCTTGCCAAAGGATAAAATGAAAAAGGGAAAGGCGAAAATCACCTTGACTCTTGCATAAAGTAAAAGATAGGCCCTTCGCAGAGGGAAGCAGAGGTTGTCAAGCGCTTTTATGGTTGGATGCACAAAATCTTAGTGCAAAAGAACGTCACTTTATATTGCCACTTGTATATGGACCTTTATTATGCAGTCCGTCGCTTTTATTGCTTCCATAACAAGATCGTATAAAGCTTATTTTCTCTGCACTAATAAGTCATACATATTTAGAGAGCAATTTTTATTGCTTGCACCGATAACAACTTACTTGAAGGATCTTACTCAATCCATAGGTAGGTATAGTGGACTCTCATGGCAAAACTGGGTTTAAGGATATTTGGAAGCAGAAGTAGTATCTCTACTTGGTGCAAGGAATTTGGCTAGCATGAGGGGGAAAGGCAAGCTCAACATGTTTGAATGATCCATGACAATATACTTTAACTGAGACGTGAGAAAACATAACCCATTACGTTGTCTTCCTTGTCCAACATCAACTCTTTAGCATGTCATACTTAATGAGTGCTCACAATTATAAAAGATGTCTAGGATAGTATATTTATATGTGAAATCTCTCTTCCTTCAATATTCTTTCATGAATTGTTCAATTGACCAATACAATGCTTGCTAACCTTCAATAAATTTACAACCTCTACTTCTTAGATGTGAAGTCATTACTCCCCATGGGATAAGAAAATGAGACATATATAATTTCAGATTTGTGACATTCAACTCATTCAACCATTTACTCATAGGATATAAGTGAAGCACACGAGTAAATGACAAACTACTCCAAAAAGATATAAGTGAGGATCAATGAGTAGCTAAATAATTATGTAACTATATGAAGACTCTCTCTCATTTAAGAATTTCAGATCTTGGTATTTTATTCAAACAGAAAGCAAAGCAAAACAAAATGGCATTGCAAGGATAACACAACTCATGTGAAGAAGCAAAAACTTAGGCTCAACCGATACTAATCGATAGTTGTTGAAGAAGAAAGGTGGGATGCCTATCGGGGAATCCCCAAGCTTAGATGCTTGAGACTTCTTGAAACATTATCTTGGGGTGCCTTGGGCATCCCCAAGCTTGAGCTTTTATGCCTCCTTAATTCCTCTCATATCATGGTTTCTCTTCTTTTTTATCAGAAGGTTCATCCACAATAAACTCAACAAGAACTCGTGAGATAGGTTAGTATAAACCAATGCAAAACCTTATCATTTTCTACTGTAACAAATCACTAAAATTATTATTCAACATTCCATACTAAATGCCTCTGCATATTTAATACTCATATCCTCAAATAGAATCATTAAACAAGCAAACATATGCAAACAATGCAACTATAATAGCAATCTGCCAAAACAGTATAGTCTGTAAAGAATGCAAGATTCATCATACTTCCCTAACTCCAAAAATTATGAGAAAAATACTACGCTGTAGAAGATTTATCATATCTCTATATGCAAAAAGTTTCAACATTATACCATTCTCTGACTTTTCTAGGGATTTTTTGCAACAGCGGTAAACTTCCTGTTTTTAAACAGCAACATGTATACTACCAAAATAAGCATGGTAAAGGCTATACTTGACATTTTTATTGAAAATAAAGATGAAAAACATTATTCTAAATAACATCAAGCAAAACTAACAAAATAAAATGATGCTCCAAGCAAAACACATATCATGTGGTGAATAAAAATATAGCTCCAAGTCAAGTTATCAATGAACGAAGACGAAGGAGGGGATGCCTTCCGGGGCATCCCCAAGCTTAGGCTCTTGGCCATCCTTGAATATTGCCTTGGGGTGCCTTGGGCATCCCCAATCTAGGCCTTGCCACTCCTTATTCCATAGTCCATCGAATCTTTACCCAAAACTTGAGAACTTCACAACACAAAACTCAACAGAAAACTCGTAAGCTCTGTTAGTATAAGAAATAAAAACACCACTTAGGTACTGTAATGAACTCATTCTAAATTCATATTGATGTAATATCTACTGTATTACAACTTATCTATGGTTCATAACCTCCGATACTACTCATAGATTCATCAAAATAAGCAAACAACACATAGAAAATAGAATCTGTCAAAAACAGAACAGTCTGTAGTAATCTGTATCAAACGTATACTTATGGAACTCCAAAAATCCTACCAAATTAGGAAGTCCTAAGAAATTTGTGTACCAATCCAGAGCAAAAAGAATCAGATCATAATAACTTTTCTGTGAATTAACAAAACTAATTTACTGGATGCACAAGTTTCTGATTTTCAGCAGGATCAACACAACTATCACCGTAAGCTATCCTAAAGGTCTTACTTGACACTTTATTGAAACAAAAGCTATAAAACATGATTACTACAGTAGCATAATCATGTGAAGACACAAAAATAGTAAGGATAAATATTGGGTTGTCTCCCAACAAGCGCTTTTCTTTAATGCCTTTCTAGCTAGGCATGATGATGACAATGATGCTCATATAAAAGATAAGAATTGAAACATAACGGGAGAATCATGAAGCATATGACTAGCACATTTAAGCCTAACCCATTTCCTATGCATAGGGATTTTGTGAGCAAACAATTTATGGTAACAATAATCATCCAGCATAGGAAGGCAAAACAAGCATAAGTTCAAAACTTGAAGCACATAGAGAGGAAACTTGACATCATTGCAATTCCTACAAGCATATGTTCCTCCCTCATAATAATTTTCAGTAGCATCATAAATGAATTCAACAATATAACCAGCACATAATGCATTCTTTTCATGATCTACAAGCATATAAATTTTATTAGTCTCCACATAAGCAAATTTCTTCTCATGAATAGTAGTGGGAGCAAACTCAACAAAATAATTATCATGTGAGGCATAATCCAATTGAAAACTAAAATCATGATGACAAGTTTCATGGTTATGATTATTCCTAATAGCATACAAGTCATCACAATAATCATCATAGATAGCAACTTTGTTCTCATAATCAATTGGAACCTCTTCCGAAAGAGTGGATTCATCACTAAATAAAGTCATGACCTCTCCAAATCCACTTTCATAATTATAATCATAATAAATAGGAGGCATGCTTTCATCATAATAAATTTGCTCATCAAAACTTGGGGGACTAAACATATCATCTTCATCAAACATAGCATCCCCAAGCTTGTGGCTTTGCATATCATTAGCATCATGGATATTCAAGGAATTCATACTAACAACATTGCAATCATGCTCATCATACAAAGATTTAGTGCCAACTATTTTAATGCATTCTTCTTCTAGAAATTGAGCACAATTGTCCTTTCCATCATTCTCACAAAAGATATTAAAAATATGAAGTGTAAGAGGCAAACTCAATTCCATTTTTTTGTAGTTTTCTTTTATAAACTAAACTAGTGATAAAACAAGAAACAAAAAAATTCGATTGCAAGATCTAAAGATATACCTTCAAGCACTCACCTCCCCAGCAACGTCGCCAGAAAAGAGCTTAGTTGATGGGGTGTGAGTGCCGCTTACCTAGCCTCCCCGGCAACGGTGCCAGAAAAGAGCTTGATGTCTACTACACAACCTTCTTCTTGTAGACGTTGTTGGGCCTCCAAGTGCAGAGGTTTGTAGGACAGTAGCAAATTTCCCTCAAGTGGATGACCTAAGGTTTATCAATCCGTGGCAGGCGTAGGATGAAGATGGTCTCTCTCAAGCAACCCTGCAACCAAATAACAAAGAGTCTCTTGTGTCCCCAGCACACCCAATACAATGGTAAATTGTATAGGTGCACTAGTTCGGCGAAGAGATGGTGATACAAGTGAAATATGGATAGTAGATATGGGTATTTGTAATCTGAAATTATAAAAACAACAAGGTAACTAATGATAAAAGTGAGCGTAAACGGTATTGCAATGGTAGGAAACAAGGCATAGGGTTCATACTTTCACTAGTGCAAGTTCTCTCAACAATAATAACATAATTGGATCATATAACTATCCCTCAACATGCAACAAAGAGTCACTCCAAAGCCACTAATAGTGGAGAACAAACGAAGAGATTATGGTAGGGTATGAAACCACCTCAAAGTTATCCTTTCTGCTCGATCTATTCAAGAGTCCGTAGTAAAATAACACGAAGCTATTCTTTTCGTTCAATCTATCATAGAGTTCATACTAGAATAACACCTTAAGACACAAATCAACCAAAACCCCAATGTCACCTAGATACTCCATTGTCACCTCAAGTATCCGTGGGCATGATTATACGATATGCGTCACACAATCTCAGATTCATCTATTCAACCAACACAAAGTACTTCGAAGAGTGCCCCAAAGTTTCTACCGGAGAGTCAAGACGAAAACGTGTGCCAACCCTTATGCATAGGTTCATGGGCGGAACCCGCAAGTTGATCACCAAAACATACATCAAGTGGATCACGTGAATATCCCATTGTCACCAGAGATAAGGACGTCAAGACATGCATCAAGTGTTCCCAAATCCTTAAAGACTCAATCCGATAAGATAACCTCAAAGGGAAAACTCAATTCATCACAAGAGAGTAGAGGGGGAGAAACATCATAAGAGCCAACTACAATAGCAAATCTCGCGATACATCAAGATCGTTCCATAGAGAGAACACGAGAGAGAGATAGATCAAACACATAGCTACCGGTACATACCCTCAGCCCTGAGGGTGAACTACTCCCTCCTTGTCATGGAGAGCACTGGGATGATGAAGATGGCCATCGGTAAGGGATCCCCCCTCCGGCAGGGTGCCGGAACGGGCTCCCGAGAGGTTTTTGGGGGCTACAGAGGCTTGCGGCGTCGGAAACTCCCGATCTATCTTCATATTCGATGGTTTTAGGGTATAAGGGAATATATAGGTGAAATAAGTCGTACGGGGGAGCCACGAGGGGCCCACAAGACAAGGGGGCGCGCCCAAGGGGGTGGGCGCACCCTGCTATCTCCTGGCCTCCTCGAAGCTTCCCTGGCTTATACTCCAAGTCTCTCGGATCATGTTCGTTCCAGAAATCATGCTCCCGAATTTTTCATTCCGTTTGGACTCCGTTTGATATTCCTTTTCTTTGAAATACTGAAACAAGAAATAAAACAACAATATGGGCTGGGCCTCCGGCTAATAGCTTAGTCCCAAAAGTAATATAAAAGTGTATAATAAAGCCCGTAATCATTCAAAACAGATAATAAAATCGCATGAATGCTTCATAAATTATAGATACGTTGGAGACGTATTAGACCGCACTAGGGTCTTTTCAAACATATCTTCACCATCCAATCCCAGTCGGTTAAGAAAGCAAAAACGAGTGACTCAAAGACCCATGTCATCCAGATGTGTGGGGGTTTGGGTATTCAGAAGAGGCATAGGAGTTCTTTCCCTGCTATGACTCTCCCTGAATCGGTTAGAGGCTGGCAGTCGACCTGGTTCTACTGCCAGGACGTCGCAACTCCAGGCCAGTCGACTGGCCTTCTCCACTTCACATTCAACCGTGTTCAGACTCCTGCTCCACTAAAAGTGACTGCCGCTGAGAACGTGGAGACGAGGATGTTGGTGGAGAAAGTGGTCCAACTTCTTAATGAGGGTATCACTCGCATGGACCTGCTGGAAGTGTTCCTCAGTCGACGCATCCAGCCTCTTCAGGCTCGTGACCATCCTATGTGGTTGTACTCCGGATCTGAAGACACCGCTCGAGTCCATCCAGAGGAAGTGCCACCCAAGACCGTGGCTATGTGGTTGAAGAGTATCACAGGCAATCAGGACAACCCCAGAGGATCCAGGCGAGTCATTCCCTTCAGAGACGACAATCAGCCCGACAAGGTATGCTCTTTATTCCGACTGTTTTGCATATATGTTCCGATTGTACTTGATGTTGACTGACTTTTACTCGAATGGTTTGTCCTGCAAGTTTTCACTGAGATGTATTCGATGCCCAACGGCGAACAAGCTCTGGAGCAGGGCCAGGAGGCAGAGGCCAGTGCAGAGGAGAGTGGTGACTGGGAGTCCTCGGGCGAAGAGGAGGAGGAGGAGAGCGAGGTGTCGGATGACGAGGAAGAAGTTGACTCGCCGCCGCGCTCCGAATGCCGATCCAGGCAGCGCCATGACCCGGCGGGCGGGCGCGGGAAAAACGTGGCTCCGAGTACCCACACTCAGAAGCGCACTCGGACGTCGGCTCTGGAGCCGACGGAGAAGGTCGCCAAGCTGCCCAAGCTTGCTCCTCCCATGGCTTGGAAGACTTTGCCGCAGATCAAGATAGACGTTCCTGGCGCTTCGGGGTGAGTATCTCGCTTGTGTTTACATAGCCCGACTGAAGTTTTTGTTCTGACCAACCGGATCATGTATCATTCTAGCCCCACCTCTGCTGCCACTGACATGGACATTGACAAGGCACCAGGAGACGAGGAGGCCACCTCTCGAGCTGGTAAGTCTATTCGACCAGGCTTCATTAAGTCGAGTGGATCGTCAATCGGCTGTATTTCTAATATTTCTCTCTTTCTGTAGTTCCGCAAGAGGTCGTCGTGCTCCCTGATGATGATGAAGAAGAAGAAGTGCCTCTACACGATAGGAGGAAGAGGAGTGGGAGCTCAAGCAGGAGGAGGCTTGAAGTTCAAGTCTCTTAGTCGACGCCGGCGCTTGAGGCGGTGGTTGAACGTTCCGGAGAACCGGTTCGGACCAATGTCACTTTCGCCAACCCGCTGACGACTGATCATCCATCGGGATCGACTGCTCCGACTCCTGCCGCTCCAGTGCAACTCCACGCGTCTGACCCAGTAACAGCTTCGACCGCCTTGGAGCCCTCACTCTTCGCTGCATATCAGACCCCAGATGACTCGCCGAGTGCCGCCAGGGAGGCTCTTCGCCAAGTGAACCTTGTCATGGAGCAGGTGAAGGTGATGCACGCGGCTAGTCAGGTGGCTTACAATGCCAACACTGCCCTGCAGACCAATGTTTAGGTCAGCAAACTCCGGCTGAACTTTTGCATGCTGTTTTATATCTGATCACCCACTGGGGTATGCCTTTGTTTAGAGTTTAGGAAATCTTCCACTCCACTCGACTTGAGTTGAGTCTTAGTAAACTGTCTGGATCAGTGGGGGCACGCCGAGTGCACCCACTGGGTGTAGTCCCCGAGACCACGGTCGACTGTTGGCAGTCGGCTGAGGTCTTAGAACCTCATCTCTTTTTTTGACTCACGCTGGGCAGACCCTGCTGAGTGTTGATCTGAACTAGTGGGGGCACGCTAAGTGCACCCACTGGGTGTAGTCCCCGAGACTACTGTTGAATATTTGATTCGGCAGTAGTCTTAGAGTAACTTTTCACTGTCATTGTCTCTTATTTCTGCCGACTGACATATCTCTCTCACTGACTGCAAAGGTCTTGTGATCTTGGCGCTCGACTTTCCGAGTTAAAGAAGAAGCATATCAGTGTTGAACTTGACCTTGAACTCGCAAAGAAGAACCTCAAGACTGCTCAACAAGAGACGGCCATCATGGGAAGTAACCATTCGACTGTCTTGCCTATTTAGTAGCTCGCATCTTCCACTGCTTTTTCTTTCAGTCTCTTTGAACCGAGTGACTTCACACAAGCAGATGTGTGTAGTGAAAACCATCAACTTCAGGCTCGTCTGAAGAGTGTTGTTTCTTTAGAGAGAATGAAGGAAGCTTTGGAGAAGAAGGACTAGGACCTTGCTGCTGCTCAGAAGGAAGCACATGAGAAGACAACGCTTGCGGAACAGAAGTTGGCTTTAGTCGGCAAGTTGGAAGAGGATAACACGAAGTTGAACCGCCATCTCAGAAGCCAATCGAGAAGTAGAGCAACTGAAGAAGGACAAGGAAAACCTGAGCACTGAAGTTGGAGGCCTCAGAGCCAAGACAGGCAAGTTAGAGTCCTATCTCGGACAACTTGCCGCGAGACTAGTTCCGAAGCTTGAAGGTATGGTCACTCGACTGGTTAATTGTTGTTGATCGTAGTATGTTGTAATATTGTCGACTCATTGTTTTTCGCGATGGAACAGAACTTTGCCAGGACTTTGAAGCTGAAATCGGGCGGGTCGAGACAGGTCTCGACCCCATCAATTGTCTCGTGAAAGATGACGTTGCGATGAACTTGCTACGATTGGAATCACGCTTGGACGGCGCTGATGCCTATCTGGCTCGACTGAAGGCTACGATGACCCGAGTGGACGCTGAACTCTGGCCTGAGGCGGAACTTTCTCAAGATCTCGAGTCGCTGATGACTCGACTCAATCAGATTCCTGGCCGAGTGCAAGAGTGGAAGAAGTCATCTGCTCGCTGTGGTGCTGATGTCGCCTTGTCATTGGTTTGAGTGCACTGCAAGGAGGCTAAAGAAGACAAGCTAGCGGCCCTCAAGGTAGTGAATACTAAGAAGCACTCCTTACAGTCCTTCATGGACACCTTCCTTGAGGAAGCCACTCGTATTGCCGACAGCATCGACCTTGACAGCTTCTGCGATCCAGCCAGCCCTTCTCCTGCCGAGTGACTGAAAAAACATTATGCTTCACCCTCATTTGCCTCGGAATGCCGAGTGATTTTGTAATCGTTAAAACTCTTTCGGGCCTGACGCCCGAGTACTTTAATCTTCGGTTAGAAACCTTTGGGCTTATCTTTGAATATGTTGTGTTTATCTTCGAGTGAAACTCGTTCTTCTCTCAGATTGGTTTTTGTACGTTCGATGTAGCTTCTGAGGAAGAATCCGCAGTCGACCTGTTGGCCGAACCTTGAGCAGCATTGATCAGCTCATCAGCAAGGCACTCAACAATGGTCTTGACGTTCCTGCCAGCAGTTTGCCTTGGTA
>NC_041381.1:451508232-451585640 GCF_002162155.2 Triticum dicoccoides | reverse complement strand
ACCCGCACCACTCGGCGAGACTGGTCAGCTCATGAAAGTAGCTCGTCTTGGCGCTAGCTATTGGATGAGCCTTTGGCAGCATTGATCAGCTCATCAGCGAGACATTCAACAATGGTCTTGACGTTCCTGAAAGTGGCTCACCTTGGAAACATGCTCAACCTCATCCTTCTTCTTGATGGTGCAACTCTGAGGAGGGGGTCATGGTCGACCTGTACCTCGCTGTCCTTGTGGATCAAGATGAGCGTATGGCTAAGTCCCCGAGCGAGAAGATCAGTTTCACTCGGAACCGAGTGGGAGGATTGCTCACCATTCGGTAGGATTTTTCGAACTTAGGCGAGTACTGGACTGCAGCTAAGCCCCCGAGTGGGAGGATTGCTCACCACTCGGTAGGATTTTTCAAACTTAGGTGAGTACTGGACTGCAGCTAAGCCCCCGAGTGGGAGGATTGCTCACCACTCGATAGGATTTTTCAAACTTAGGCGAGTACTGGACTACAGCTAAGCCTCTAAGAGGGAGGATTGCTCACCACAGGGTAGGATTTTTCAAACTTGGCGAGTACTGGACTACAACTAAGCCCCCGAGTGGGAGGATTGCTCACCACTCGGTAGGATTTTTCATACTTAGGCGAGTATTGGACTGCAGCTAAGCCTCCGAGTGGGAGTATTGCTCACCACTCGGCAGGATTTTTCAAACTTAGGCGAGTACTGGACTACAGCTAAGCCCTCGAGTGGGAGGGTTACTCTCACAATCTCGTCCTTCTTCTTGACGGTGCAGCCCCGGAGGGGGGGTCGTGGTCGACCCGTACCATTTGGTAGGACCTTTTAAACTTAGGCGAGTACTGGACTGCAGCTAAGCCTCCGAATGAAAAGCTGGCTCACCACTCGGTAGGATTTTCTAACACTTAGGCGAGTACTGGACTGCAGCTAAGCCCCTGAGTGAGAGGCTGACTCGCCACTCGGTAGGATTTTTTAACACTTAGGCTAGTACTGGACTGCAGCTAAGCCTTCGAGTGGGAGGCTGGCTCACCACTCGGTAGGATCTTTTTTAACACCTTAGGCGAAACGGATTGGCAGCTAAGCCTCCGACTAAGAGGCTGGCTCACCACTTGGTAGGATTTTTTAACACTTAGGCGAGTACTGGACTGCAGCTAAGCCTCCGAGTCGGAGGCTGGCTCACCACTCGGTAGGATTTTTTTTAACACTTAGGCGAATTGGATTCGCAGCTAAGCCTCTGAGTGAGAGGCTAGGTCACCACTCGGTTGGATTTTTTAACACTTAGGCAAAACGGATTCGCAGCTAAGCCTCCGAGTGAGAGGTTGGCTCACCACTCGGTAGGATTTTCTCTTCGACTTAAGCGAAACGGATTCACAGCTAAGGCACCCATTGGGGGATTTTAGAATATGTAAAAAAATGAACAACAATCATTCAGAAGACTGTAAAATCAGGTCTTTTGATAATCAAACTAAAAGGTACTTCTTATTACATCTCAACAGTCTGAATACTTTAAGAGTAAAAGGGGCGGAGCAGTTCCGCATTCCAAGCGCGTGGCTCATCTTTATTGTGCTCGACGTTGAAAAACGATACACTCCTCTGTGGAGCACTTTGGTGACGACGAAAGGGCCTTCCCAAGCAGGAGCGAGCTTGTGTTGTTTCTGCTGGTCCACTCGAAGGACCAAGTCTCCTTCCTGAAATGTCCGACCCCTTACGTTTCTGGCATGGAATCGATGCAGGTCTTGCTGATAAATGGTCGACCAGATCAAGGCCATCTCTCTTTCCTCTTCTAGGAGATCAACTGCATCTTGCCAAGCCTGTTTTGCTTCCTCTTTTGAGAAGAGTTCGACTCGAGGCGCATTGTGGAGCAAATCACTTGAGAGTACGGCTTCAGCTCCGTAGACTAAGAAGAATGGAGTTCGTCCAGTTGACTGATTAGGAGTTGTCCTCAATCCCCAAAGTACGGATGGAAGTTCATCGACCCAGGCCCCTGCTGCATGCTTGAGGTCATGCATCAATCGGGGTTTCAGTCCTTTAAGAATCAATCCATTTGCTCTTTCAGCCTACCCATTCGATTGAGGATGGGTGACCGAAGCGTAATCGACCGTCGTGCCTTGGGAAGCACAAAAGGCTCTGGATTCATCAGATTCAAAGTTCGACCCGTTATATGTGATGATGTTGTGCGTAACACCATATCCGAATATCAATTCTCTGATGAAACTTACAACTGTACTTGCTTCAAGGTTTTTAATGGGCTTGGCTTCGATCCATTTGGTAAACTTGTCGACTGCCACCAGCACATGGGTAAATCCACTCCTGCCAGTCCTCAGAGGTCCAACCATGTCCAATCCCCAGACAGTGAAAGGCCAGATGAGTGGGATAGTCTTCAGAGCTAACGCTGGCTTATGGGACATGTTGGAGTAAAACTGACACCCTTCACATTTGTCCACTATTTCTTTCTCCATCTCATTAGCACGTGGCTAGTAAAATCCGGCTCGGTATGCTTTGGCCATGATGGTCCGAGAGGACGCATGGTGACCACAAGTCACTAAGTGAATATCATTGAGGATCATTCAGCCTTCTTCTGGCGTGATGCACTTCCGGCAGACTCCAGTTACACTTTCTCTGAACAACTGACCTTTTATCACGGTAAAGGCTTTAGATCGTCGGACGATCTGTCGAGCCTCTTCTTCATCTTCTGGAAGCTCTTTCCTAAGAATGTATGCTACGTACGGTACTATCCAGTCGGGAGTGACGACCAAAACCTCCATGACTAAGTCGACCACGGCTGGGATTTCGACTTCAGTCGGATCTGTGGCGCTCTTAGGCCGTGGGGACTCTTCAGTGAAAGGATCTTCCTGAACTGAAGGTGAATGAATATGCTCCAAAAACACATTGCTGGGAATGGCCTCTCTCTTTGAACCTATCTTTGCCAACTCATCTGCAGCTTGATTTTTCAGTCGGGGTATATGGTGAAGCTCCAACCCTTCAAAGTTATTTTCCAGCTTTCTTACTGCATTGCAATAACCAGTCATGGCCGGGCTCCTGACATTCCACTCTTTCATTACTTGATTAACCACCAAATCTGAGTCGCCGTAGACCATAAGGCGACAGACGCCGAGTGAAATGGCCATACGCAACCCGTATAAAAGTGCTTCATATTCAGCTTCCTTATTGGAGGAATCAAAATGAATTTGGAGAACATAGCTAAGCTTGTATCCACGGGGAGATACCAATACTACTCCAACACCTGAACCATTCAGCATCTTGGAGCCATCAAAGAACATAGTCCAATGCTCCGAGTGAACTTGAGTCGGCAATTGCTGCTCAATCCACTAGGCAAGGAAATCTGCGATTGCTTGGGACTTGATAGCTTTCTTTGCCTCAAACTTGATATCCAATGGAAGGAGTTCAATCACCCATTTTGCCACTCGACAGTTGCATCTCTGTTGTTCATAATTTCGGATAATGGTGCGTCGCTGACGACTATAATGGAGTGATCAGAGAAATAATGTGCAACCTTCTTCATGGTCATGTAGATTCCATAGACAAGCTTCTGATAATGTGGATATCGTTGCTTGGATGGAGTCAAAACTTCAGAGAGATAATATACTGGAAACTGAACCTTGTAAGCCTTTCCTTCTTCTTCTCGCTCGACCGTGAGTACTGTATTGACAACTTGTCCATTGGCTGCAATATAAAGCAGTAAAGGCTCTTTGCTGATTGGCGCAGTGAGCACCGGCTGGGTGGAGAGCAGGGTTTTGAGCTCTGCAAACGCTGCATCAGCTTACCCAGTCCACTTGAACTTATCAGATTTCTTCATCAATCGGTAAAGAGGTAAGGCCTTTTCACCGAGACGAGAAATGAATCGACTCAAGGCGACCAAACAACCAATCAGCTTCTGAACGTCATGCACACGCACAGGGCATTTCATTCGGAGGATGGTATCAAGTTTTTCTGGATTGGCGTCAATTCCTCGTTCGGAAATGAGAAAACCGACTAACTTTCCACCTAGAACTCCAAATGTGCACTTTGACGGATTAAGCTTGATATCGTACCTTCTTAGGTTGGCAAAGGTTTCTGCAAGGTCAGTCAGCAGGTCGGAACCTTTGTGAGACTTGACCACAATGTCATCCATGTATGCTTCCACATTCCGACTGATTTGAGTGAGCAGACACTTTTGAATCATTCTCATGAACGTGGCTCCGGCATTTTTAAGACCAAATGGCATGGTGACATAGCAAAAGCACCCGAATGGGGTGATGAAGGCTGTTTTTATTTCATCAGGACGATACAGTCGGATCTGATGATACCCGGAATATGCATCTAAAAAAGACAAGCGCTCACACCCCGCCGTCGAGTCAACAATCTGATCAATGCGGGGGAGAGGGAAATGATCTTTCGGGCAGGCCCGATTGATATGCTTGAAATCAATGCACATACGAAGTGAATCGTCCTTCTTAGGGACCATGACTACATTGGCAAGCCACTCGGAGTGGTAGATCTCGCGGATGAACTCTGCTGCTAGGAGCCGAGCCACTTCCTCGCCAATTGCTTTTCTCTTCTGTATGGCGGACCGCCGAAGATGCTCTTTGACGGGTTTTACTTTGGGGTCGACATGCAAACGGTGCTCAGCCAATTCTCTGGGTACACCTGGCATGTCAGAAGGTTTCCATGCAAAGATGTCCCAGTTCTCACGGAAGAACTAGATGATCGCTTCTTCCTATTTGCTATCGAGTGTCATTGACATATGAGTCGGTGCGGCATTGGGATCGGTCGGGTGAATATGAATCGGCTTCATTTCACCAGAAGACTGAAATGCAGGATCTGTGGCAGGCTTCTTAGCTCGGAGCAAATCACTTGGATCTGTGTTCTTCTGATATTCTTGAAATTCTACTGCTGCCATTTGCGCATCGGCAATTTTGGAACCTTTCTGGAAGCACTCCTCCGCCTTCTGCCGATTGCCAGTAACTGTGATCACACCTCTAGGGCCAGGCATCTTCAACTTGAGGTACACGTAACATGGTCGAGCCATAAAATGTGTGTAGGCAGGCCTGCCCAGAATGGCATGATAAGCGCTCTGGAAATCCACAACTTCAAATGTCAATTTTTCCTTACGGTAATTCTTGTAATCACCGAAAACCACGTCAAGGGCGATCTGGCCGAGTGTTTCGGCTTTCTTTCCAGGGATAACGCCATGGAAACTCATGTTGCTCTCGGTAAGTTCTGACATCAGAATGCCCATCCCGTTCAAAGTTTCAGCACAAAGGATGTTGTGGCCGCTTCCACCATCCATTAGCACTTTGGTCAGTCTAGTGCCTTCAACCACTGGGTCGACCACCAATGCTTGCCTCCTAGGGGTGGCTATGCGAGCAGGGTGATCGGACTGGTCGAACGTGATGGCTGTCTGGGACCATTTCAGGTATGTTGTCGTCGTCACCGGAGCGACCATATTCACTTCTCTGTTGATAACTTTCAACCGACTCTTGCTCTCAACATCAGCAAAAATCATGAGGGTGGAATTGACTTTGGGATAACCGTCATCTTCCTCTTCGTCCTCGTCTTTGTTCGACTCTTTCTCCTTCTCACAGGGTTGTTTTTCTCGGAACTGCTGGATCAGGAGTCGACATTATCGAGTAGTATGCTTAGGGTAAATCCGATTACCCTCTTCGTCCTTATTTGTGTGGATGTGACACAGTAAATCCAACACATCATTTCCTGCTTGATCCTTCACCTTCTTAGAGGGGGCAGGGCCCTTTAGGTTTTCCCTTAAACTTTCCTTGAGCCACTGCTGCAATCTCACCGGGTGCTGCGGGCTCGGCCTTATTCTTGTGTTTCCCATTGGAATTAGCTCCACCGGCTTCTTGGACGACTGGTTTACTCTTTCCGCTACAGAGCCGATCCTCTTCTTCTCCATTAGCGTACGGGGTGGCTATTTCCATCATCCAAGTCAGAGTCATATCTCCAGTCCGACCGAACTTCAGGACCAATTCTTGGTATTTGACGCCTTCCTTGAAGGCACACACTACTTGATGCTCTGATACATTTTAAACGGTGTGATGCAAAGTGGTCCACCTCTGAATGAAATCCCTTAAAGTCTCACTCGGTTTCTGCAAACAATGTTGTAACTCTATCAACCCTGCTGGCCACTTGCAAGTGCCCTCAAAAGTTCTGACAAACACTCAAGCAAGCTCTTCCCAACTATATATACTGCCTGGAGTTAACTGAGTCAACCATGCTTGGGCCGACCCTTCCAACATCAGAGGAAGATGTTTCATTGCTACTTCATCGTTTCCACTGCCAATCTGCACAGCCACTCGGTAATCCTCAAGCCAAGTTTCAGGCTTGGACTCTCCAGTGAACTTACTGACTCCAGTCGCCAACTTGAAGTTGGGAGGAATCACCGCTGCCCTGATGGCTCTGCTGAAACACTCTGGACCAGAAACATACACTTTGCTGCCACTCGGACGATCTCTGCCAGGGTCTTCTCTATGCGCTCTGTTCCGGTCGACTAGACCTTGAACGAGGATAGATCTTGCATCGAAGTCCGGCTCTCTTGGGTCGACTGGTGCTCTGCGCTCGCCACTGTGACGGCGTCTATCATCGTTCTGCCGAGGCACATATGATGCACTCCTCGGAGGAGGCGTGGGCACTCGACGATGATTGTCACGGTCGAGCCGATGATCATACTTTCCACGACCTTCACGCCATAGGGGTGATCTTGGGCTGTGGGTCGACTGAACTGTATCTGCTACTACAGATCTGCTGTTAATCCTATTCCGCGACTGAGACACTGCTGTGTTCTGCTCTCCTGCTACCCGGAGCAAGGCCTGGATCTGCATCAAACCTCTACTGGCCTCCGACTAGGAAGGTTGAATTGACTCTGCTATTCGGGCTGCAGCTGTGAGATTTTGGATCGGAGTGCGGTATTCCTTAGGTGGAGGCGGTAAAAGTTGTCGTCGACTGGACTCTAGGACCCGCTCCTGAGCACGCTCGTCGAGAGCGCGCTAAAGGTTCTCCAGTCGAGTGTGCTCAGCCAAATTAGCCAGGCACACCTCTTCCTAGGCCTGAGCCTCGAGGGTTTCTCCAACGATGGGCGTGCGGAGTGCATCCATGTTGCGGCAACGAAGTTCTTCCCTCTGCTGCAAAGAAAGGGGTTCAGGATTGTATTCCTCATGGACGCATGACGGATCGCTGATACGTCTCCAACGTATCTATAATTTTTTATTGTTCCATGCTATTATATTACCCCTTTTGGATGTTTATGGGCTTTATTTTACACATTTATATCATTTTTGGGACTAACCTACTAACCAGAGGCCCAGCCCGTATTGCTGTTTTTTTGCCTATTTCAGTATTTCGAAGAAAAGGAATATCAAACGGAGTCCAAACGGAATGAAACCTTCGGGAGCGTGATTTTTGGAACGAACGTGATCCAGAGGACTTGGAGTGCAAGTCAAGAAGCAACCGAGGCTCCCACGAGATAGGAGGGCGCGCCCCCCTGTCTCGTGGGCCCCTCGGGCGTCCACCGATGTACTTCTTCCTCCTATATAAGCCTACGTACCCCGAAAACATCCAGGGGCAGGACGAAACACAATTTCCACCACTGTAACCTTCTGTATCCGCAAGATCTCATCTCGGAGCCTTCGCCGGCACTCTGCCGGAAGGGGAATCGACCACGGAGGGCTTCTACATCAACACCCTTACCTCTCCGATGAGTTGTGAGTAGTTTACCACAGACCTACGGGTCCATAGTTATTAGCTAGATGGCTTCTTCTCTCTTTTTGATGTTCCCCCCCTCTCATGTGGTGATCTATTCGATGTAATCTCTTTTTGCGGTGTGTTTGTCGAGATTCGATGAATTGTGGGTTTATGCTCAAGTTTATCTATGAATAATATTTGAATCTTCTCTGAATTCTTTTATGTATGATTGAGTTATGTTTGCAAGTCTCTTCGATTTATCGGTTTGGTTTGGCCTACTAGATTGATCTTTCTTGCCATGGGAGAAGTGCTTAGCTTTGGGTTCAATCTTGCGGTGTTCTTACCCAGTGTCAGAAAGGGTTGCAAGACATGTATTGTATTGTTGCCATCGAGGATAACAAGATGGGGTTTATATCATATTGCTTGAGTTTATCCCTCTACATCATGGGATCTTGCTTAATGCGTTACCCTGTTCTTATGAACTTAATACTCTAGATGCATGCTGGATAGCAGTCGATGTGTGGAGTAATAGTAGTAGATGCAGGCAGGAGTCAGTCCACTTGTTATGGACGTGATGCCTATATACATGATCATGCCTAGATAACGTCATAATTATTCGCTTTTCTATCAATTGCTCAACAATAATTTGTTCACCCACCGTAATACTTATGCTCTCGAGAGAAGCCTCTGGTGAAACCTATGGCCCCCGGGTCTATCTCTTATCATATTTGCTTTCAATTTACTTTTATTTGCATCTTTATTTTCTGCATCTATATTATAAAATACCAAAAATATATTTATCTTATCATACTATCTCTATCAGATCTCACTTTCGCAAGTGGTCGTGAAGGGATTGACAACCCCTTTGTTGCGTTGGTTGCGAGTTCTTTGTTTTTTTGTGTAGGTTCATGGGACTTGTTAAGGAGCCTCCTACTGGATTGATACCTTGGTTCTCAAAAACTGAGGGAAATACTTACGCTACTATTGATGCATCACCGTCTCCTCTTCGAGGAAAACCAACGCAAGCTCAAGACATAGCAATCGCCGCCACCATCCTCGCCATCTTCACGGCGGAAACCAGGCGGACCATGCAGTCAATCGACCATCAAGACTTCAGCCGCAGGGTCACTGCTATCGCACTCGGATGCGGTCTCCGTGGAGCCAGTCGACAGATCGAACAGGCCGTGGAGAGTTTCGTCGGGCTCGGTTGCCGCGACTTGATGGGTGGCCAAACATCGAGCCACCGCGTGTTTCACCCACCGCTGAAGCCATGACCGACCGGATCACTTGCGGCAGCGAACAACGGGGAGGGAACACACCATTTGAGCCGACCAATACTAAGTCGACGGCTGCCGGAGAAGGACATCACGAACGCACGCGCGAAAGTGTGTCGCCCCTCGGACGGGGAGCGCCTCAATGTCAAGGGGAGCTTCCTGAAGCCAAGCGGAGTCGTCGGCGATGAAAACGAGCGCGCCGAGACGGATCTTGCGGCCCTCGGCCAATCCGTCGCCGGAAACCATGATGATGATGATCGGAAAAATTTGCAACTTTACCAACAAGTCGCTAAGACACCTGCCCCAAGGTGGGCGCCAACTGTCGTGGTTCTAAGACTGACAGTAGAAAGGGGGGTAGGTATGGAGAGGCAAGATCTTAGCTGTGGCAAAGGTGTACACACAGGGTTTACGAGTTCAGGCCCTTCTCGGAGGAAGTAATAGCCTTACGTCTCGGTGCCCGGAGGCGGTCGATTGGATTATATGCGTGTGATGTTACAGGGGGTGCAAATCCTTGTGCCAAAGGAGGGGTGGCTTATATAGAGTACGCCAGGACCCTCACCGTCCTCCATTACAAGGGGCTTAATGTACATAAAGTATGGGCGTTACTGGTAACGCCAGCCTTAAGTGTTATTAATGACCTTAAAGACTACAGAGTGAACGCCTGCCCGTTGCAATGCTGAGTGACTCCTGATCTTTGGTAGGTCGAGTGATTCCTTGAATGGTTGAGTGACAATAGGTAGGGGGTCACCCGAGTGGTATGACTAGTCGAGTGGATTGCACTTGACATCTTTGACTAGGGGTCTCTTGTTGCCTCTTGGACTTCTTATCTTCTAGGGTAGTGACCTTGGGTAGGACGTATGGGTGAGGCCCATGACCCTACCCCAGGTCTGTATCCTCATCAGTGCCCCCTCCACTGTTTACTCCTCCGATCATATTGTTGTAGTGCTTAGGCGAAGCCCTGCACGGGTCACATCACCATCACCATCACCATGCCGTCGTGCTAATGGAACTCGTCTACTCCTTTGACCCTCTACTGGATCAAGAGCTCGAGGGACGTCATCGAGCTGAATGTGTGCAGAACTCGGAGGTACCGCACGTTCGGTGATTGATCGGCTGAATCGAGAAGACGTTCGACTACATCAACCGCGTTAAGCTAACGCTTCCACTTTTGGTCTACGAGGGTACGTGGACACACTCTCCCCCTCTCGTTGCTATGCATCTCCTAGATAGATCTTGCGTGAGTGTAGGATTTTTTTAAAATTGTATGCTATATTTCCCAACAGTGGCATCCAAGCTAGGTCTATGTGTAGATGATATGCACGAGTAGAACACAAAGAGTTGTGGGCGGTGATCGTCATACTGCTTACCACCAATGTCTTATTTTAATTCGGTGGTATTGTTGGATGAAGCGGCCCGGACTAACCTTACGTGACCACGTTCATGAGACCAGTTCCACCAACAGACATGCAACTAGCTTTGCATAAAGGTGGCTGGCGGGTGTCTGTTTCTCCAACTTTAGTTGAATTGAATTTGACTGCGGTCGGTCCTTTTGAAGGTTAAAACATCAAACTTGATAAATCACCATTGTGGTTTTTGTGATGTAGGTAAGTACGGTTCTTGCTAGAAGCCCGTAGCAGCCACGTAAAACTTGCAACAACAAAGTAGAGGACGTCTAACTTGTTTTTGCATGGCATGTTGTGATGTGATATGGTCAAGACATGATGTGATATACGTTGTTGTATGAGATGATCATGTTTTGTAGAAGTTATCGACAACTGCCAGGAGCCATATGATTGTCGCTTTATTGTATGAAATACAAATGCCATGTAATTGCTTTACTTTATAACTAAGCGGTAGCGATAGTCGTAGAAGCAATAGTTGGCAAGACGACCACGACGCTACGATGGAGATCAAGGTGTCAAGCCGGTGACGATGGAGATCATGACGTTGCTTTGGTGATGGAGATCAAAAGCACCAGATGATGATGGCCATATCATGTCACATATTTTGATTGCATGTGATGTTTATCTTTGTGCATCTTATTTTGCTTAGTACAGCGGTAGCATTATAAGATCATCCCTTATTAAAATTTCAAGGTATAAGTGTTCTCCCAGAGTATGCATCGTTGCAAAAGTTCTTCATGCTGAGACACCACGTGATGATCGGGTGTGATAAGATCTACGTTCAAATACAATGGGTACAAGCCAGTTTTGCACATGCGGAATACTCGGGTTAAACTTGACGAGCCTAGCATATACAGATATGGCCTCAGAACACTCGAGACCGAAAGGTCGAACATGAATCATATAGTGGATATGATCAACATAGAGATGTTCACCATTGATGACTACTCCATCTCACGTGATGATCGGACATGGTTTAGTTGATTTGGATCACGTATCATTTATATGACTTGAGGGATGTGTATCTAAGTGGGAGTTCTTAAGTAATATGATTAACTGAACTTAATTTATCATGAACTTAGTCCTGATAGTATTTGAAAATTATGTTGTAGATTAATAGCTTGCGTTGCAACTCCCCTATGTTTTCTGATATGTTCCTAGAGAAAACTAAGTTGAAAGATGATAGTAGCTATGATGCGGACTGGGTCCATGATCTGAGGTTTATCCTCATTGTTGCACAGAAGAATTATGTCCTTGATGCACTGCTAGGTGACAAACCTATTGGAGGAACAGATGCAGACGTTATGAACGTTTGGCTAGCTCAATATGATGACTACTTGATAGTTTAGTGCACCATGCTTTACGGCTTAGAACCGGGACTTCAAAAAAAATTTGAACGCCACAGAGCATATGAGATGTTCCAAGAGCTGAAATTGGTATTTCAGACTCATGCCCGTGTCAAGAGGTATGAGACCTCTCACAAGTACTTCGCCTAAAAGATGAAGGAGAATAGCTCAACTAGTGAGCATATGCTCAGAATGTATGGGTACTACAATCGCTTGAATCATGTGGGAGTTAATCTTCTAGATAAGATAGCGATTGACAGAGTTCTCTAGTCATCATCACCAAGTTACTGGAACTTCGTGATGAACTATATTATGCAAGGATGACAAAAGCGATTCCCGAGCTCTTCGTGATGCTGGAATCGATGAAGGTAGAAATCAAGAAAAAGCATCAAGTGTTGATGATTAAACAAGACCACTAGTTTCAAGAAAAGGGCAAAGGGAAGGAAAGGGAACTTCAAGAAGAATGGCAAGCAAGTTGTCACTCCCGTAAAGAAGCCCAAAGCTAGACCTAAGCCTGAAACTGAGTGCTTCTACTGCAAAGGAAATGGTCACTTGAAGCGGAACTACCCCAAAATATTTGGCGGATAAGAAGGATGACAAAGTGAACAAAGGTATATTTGATATACATGTTATTGATGTGTACCTTACTAGTGCTTGTAGTAGCCCTTGGGTATTCGATACCTGTTCGGTTGCTAAGATTAGTAACTCGAAACAGGAGTTGCAGAATAAACAGAGACTAGTTGAGGGTGAAGTGCGATGTGTGTTGGAAGTGGTTCCAAGATTGATATGATCATCATCGCACACTCCCTATACTTTCGGGATTAGGGTTGAACCTAAAGAAATGTTATTTGGTGTTTGCGTTAAGCATGAATATGATTAGATCATGTTTATTGCAATACGGTTATTCATTTAAGACAGAGAACAATTGTTATTTGTTTACATGAATAAAACCTTCTATGGTCATACACCCAATGTTGATGGTTTATTGAATCTTGATCGTAGTGATACACATATTCATTATATTGATGCCAAAAGATGCAAAGCTGATAATGATAGTGCAACATACTTGTGGCATTGTCGTTTAGGTCATATTGGTGTAAAGCGCATGAAGAAACTCCATGTTGATGGGCTTTTGGAATCACTTTATTATGAATCGTTTGATACTTGAGAACCATGCCTCATGGGCAAGATGACTATAAAAACTCCATTCGCTGGAAAAATGGAACAAGCTAATGACTTATTGGAAATAATACATACCGATGTATGCGGTCCGATGAGTATTGAGGCTCGTGGCGGGTATCGTTATTTTCTGACCTTCACAGATGATTTGAGCAGATATGAGTATATCTACTTAATGAAACACAAGTCTGAAACATTTGAAAAGTTCAAAGAATTTCAGAGTGAAGTGGAGAATCATCGTAAGAAGAAAATAAAGTTTCTACGATCTGATCATGGAGTTGAATATTTGAGTTACGAGTTTGCCCTTCATTTAAAACAATATGGAATAGTTTCACAGCTCACGCCACCTGGAACACCACAGCGTAATGGTGTGTTCGAATGTCATTACCACACTTTATTAGATACGGTGTGATCTATGATGTCTCTTACTAATTTACCACTATCGTTTTGGGGTTATGCATTAGAGACAACTACATTCACGTTAAACAAGGCACCGTCAAAGTCCGTTGAGACGACACCGTATGAACTGTGGTTTGGCAACAAACCTAAGGTGTCGTTTCTTACGTTTGGGGATGCGATACTTATGTCAAAAGGCTTCATCTTATAAGCTCGAACTCAAATTAGAGAAGTGTGTCTTCATAGGATACCCTAAGGAAACAATTGGTTACACCTTCTACCACAAGTCCAAAGGCAAGATCTTTGTTGCCAAGAACGAAACCTTTCTAGAGAAGGAGTTTATCTCGAAAGAAGTGAGTGGGAGGAAAGTAGAACTTGATGAGGTAACTGTACCTACTCTTAATTTGGAAAGTAGCTCGTCCGAGAAATCTGTTCCCGTGATGCCTACACCAACTGGAGAGGAAACTAATGATAAAGATCATGAAACTTCAGATCAAGTTGCTACAAAACCTCGTAGGTCAAACAGAGCACGATCAGCACCAGAGTGGTATGGTAATCCTGTTCTAGAAGTCATGTTACTTGACCATGACGAACCTATGAACTATGAAGAGGCTATGATGAGCCCAGATTCCGATAAATGGCTTGAGGCCATGAAATCTGAGATAGGATCCATGTATGAGAACAAAGTGTGGACTTTGGTGGATTTGCCTGATGATCGGCAGTCCATAGGGAATAAATGGATCTTCAAGAAGAAGACTGGCGCTGATGGTAATGTTACTGTCTATAAAGCTCGACTTGTCGCAAAAAGGTTTTTGACAAGTTCAAGGGGTTGACTACGATGAGGCTTTCTCAATTGTAGCGATGCTTAAGTCCGTCCGAATCATGTTAGCAATTGCCACATTTTGTGAAATCTGGCAAATGGATGTCAAAAATGCATTCCTTAAATGGATATCTCTTAGAAGAGTTGTATATGATGCAACCAGAAGGGTTTGTTGATCCTAAAGGTGCTAACAAAGTGTGCAAGCTCTAGCGATCCATTTATGGACTGGTGCAAGCATCTCAGAGTTGGAATATACACTTTGATAAGTTAATCAAAGCATATAGTTTTATACAGACTTATAGTGAAGCCTGTATTTACAAGAAAGTGAGTGGGAGCACTTCAGCTTTTCTGATAAGTATACATGAATGACATATTGTTTATCAGCAATGATGTAGAATTTTCTGGAAAGCATAAAGGAGAGTTTAAAAGGAGTTTTTTCAAAGAAATACCTCGTTGATGCTGCTTACATATTGGGCATCAAGATCTATAGAGGTAGATCAAGACGCTTGACATGTTTTTTCAATGACCACATACCTTGACAAGATTTTGAAGTAGTTCAAAATGGAACTGTCAAAGAATGAGTTCTTGACTGTGTTGCTAGGTGTAAAGTTGAGTAAGACTCAAAACCCGACCACAACAGAAAATAGAAAGAGAACGGAAGTCATTCCCTATGCCTCAGCCGTAGGTTCTATAAAGTATGTTATGCTGTGTACCAGACCTATTGTGTACCTTATCATGAGTTTGGCAAGGGCGTACGATAGTGATCCAGGAGTGGATCACTGTACATCGGTCAATGTTATCCTTAGTTAGCTGAGAGGACTAAGGAAATATTTCTCGGTTATGGAGGTGATATAGAGTTTGTCGTAAACAGTTACGTTGATGCAAGCTTTTACACTGATCCGGATGACTCTAAGTCTCAATCTGGATACATATTTAAAGTGCGAGCAATTAGCTAGAGTAGCTCCATGCATAGCATTGTAGACATAGAAGATTGGTAAAATACATACAACTCTGAACATGACAGACCCGTTGACTAAATTTCTCTCACAAGCAAAACATGATCACACCTTAGTACCCTTTGGGTGTTAATCACGTAGCAATGTGAAATAGATTATTGACTCTAGTAAACCCTTTGGTTGTTGATCACATGACGATGTGAACTATCGATGTTAATCACATATAGATGTGAACTATTGGTGTTAAATCACATGGAGATGTGAACTAGATTATTGACTCTAGTGCAAGTGGGAGACTGAAGGAAATATGCCCTAGATGCAATAATAATGTTGTTCTTTATATTTCTTATATGATGATAACTGTTTATTATTCATGCTAGAATTGTATTGACCGGAAGCTTGATACATGTGTGAATACATAGACAAAACATTGTGTCCCTAGTATGCCTCTACTAGACTAGCTCGTTGATCAAAGATGGTTAAGTTCCCTAGCCATGGACATGAGTTGTCATTTGATGAACGTGATCACATCATTAGTGGAATGATGCGATGGACAAGACCTATCTGTTAGCTTTGCATAATGATCATTCAGTTTTATTGCTACTACTTTCTTCATGTCGTATATATATTCCTCCGACTATGAGATTAGCAACTCCCGGACACCGGAGGAATGCCTTGTATGCTATCAAACATCACAACATCACTTGGTGATTATAAAGATGCTCTACATGTATCTTCGAAGTAGTTTGTTGGGTTGGCATAGATCGTGATTAGGATTTGTCACTCCGAGTATCGGAGAAGTATCTCTGGGCCCTCTCGATAATGCACATCATATGAAGCCTTGTAAGCAATGTGACTAATGAGTTAGTTGAGGGATGATACATTACGGAACTAGTAAAGAGACTTGCCGATAACGATATTGAACTAGGTATGAAGATACCGACGATCGAATCTCGGGCAAAGGGAATAACGTATGTTGACATTGCGGTTCGACCGATAAAGATCTTCATAGAATATGTGGGAACCAATATGAACATCTAGGTTCCACTGTTGGTTATTGACCAGAGAGGTGTCTCGGTCATGTTTACATAGTTCTCGAACCCGTAGGGTCCGCACGCTTAACGTTTGATGACGATATGTATTATGCGAGTTATGTGTTTTGGTGACCGAAGGTTGTTTGGAGTCCTATATGAGATCACGTACATGACGAGGTATCTCGAAATGATCGAGAGGTAAAGATTGATATATTGGAAGGTGGTATTCGGACATCGGAATGGTTTTGGAGTGTTTCGGGTATTTATCGGAGTACCGAGAGGTTACCAGAACCTCCCGGTGGAAGTAATGGGCCATATGGGCCATAGGGGAGAGGCAAGGCATCCCACAAGGAGGTGGCGCCCCCCACATGGGGAGTCCGAATTGGACAAGGGGAGGGGGCGCGGCCCCCCTTTCCTTCTCCCTTTCCCTCTCCTTCCCCCTTTCCCCCTCCGATAGAAGGAAGGGGGCCGAATAGGACTAGGAGTCCTAGTAGGACTCTCCCCCCATGGGGCGCGCCCTAGGCCGGCCTCCTTCCCTCTCCCTCCTTTATATACGGGGGAAGGGGGAACCTCTAGGCATATCAATTGTTCTTGGCCGTGTGCGGTGCCCCCCTCCACCATTTACTCCTCTAGTCATATTGTCGTAGTGCTTAGGCGAAGCCCTGCACAGATCACACCACCATCACCCTCACCACGCCATCGTGCTGAAGGAACTCATCTACTCCTTCAACACTCTGCTAGATCAAGAGCTCAAGGGACGTCATCGAGCTGAACGTGTGCAGAACTCAGAGGTACCATACGTTTGGTGCTTGATCGGTTGAATCGAGAAGACGTTCGACTACATCAACTGTGTTAAGCTAACGCTTCCTCTTTCGGTCTACAAGGGTACGACTCTCCCCCTCTCATTGCTATGCATCTCCTAGATAGATCTTGCCTGAGAGTAGTTTTTTTTTGAAATTGCATGCTATGTTTCCCAACAATTAATACATAATTGTGCTCCCACTCAAATCAATATCTCTCAGAATTGATTTTAAGTGATTCAAGATCCAAATCTAGTTCTCAGCCATTGATGTGGACATCACTGATGACGAGAATTTTGACTGGTGGGCAAATTATTGTCGATCATATCACCATATGACTCTTGTTCTTATTGCGATGCTTTGTGCTCCGAGCTTAGAACGATTCTACTAGAACTTCAAGACAACCAAGTGCGATCTGACGACATGGTATAACCATTCACGTCTTAAACCTCACGCCCCATTTGTACTCATGTGGACATGGCGCACTCCGAAATGCTACGTGTTATAGACAACTACAACTCTAGGAAGAGCACCTTTTAACTTGATATTTACTGTGAGAGGTCACCCTAATAATTGACTACTGCGCAATCAAAGGGTGCAAAAAATAAAGGGATAAACATCTCAAGTGTTGGGAAACGTTGCATGACAACAAAAAAATTCCTACACCCACGCAAGATCTATCAAGGAGATGCATAGCAATGAGAGGGGAGAGTGTGTCCATGTACCCTTGTAGACCGTAAGCGGAAGCGTTTCACAACGCGGTTGATGTAATTGAACTTTCTTCGCGATGCAACCGATCGAGTAGCAAACATACGACACCTCCGCGTTCAGCACACATTCAGCTCAGTGAGCTCCGCGCCTTCTATATCCAGCAAGACGGCGAGGTAGTGGATGAGTTCCAACAGCATGACCGCATGGTGACGGTGATGGTGAAGTGATCTCCACAAGACTTCGCCTAAGCACTACAAAAATATGACCGGGGGTATAAACGGTGGAGGGGGCGTCGCACACGGCTAAGCAATTGTCCATTGTATGCTAGGCGCCCCCTCCCTCATATATATAGGTGGGAGGGAGGGAGGAGCAGCCAAAGGAGGATCCCAAGTAGGAGGACTCCTACTTGGGTTCCCTCCCAAGCCGTGCCCCGCCCTTTCCTTATTTGGAGTGTGGGGAAAGGCAGGGGAGGGTGGCGCCCCCCTCCTTTCTCCCCTGAGAGGGAAAGGAAGGAGGGGCTAGCCCTCCCCCTTTTCCTTCTCTAGGGCTGGCCAAGCAAGGTAGGAGGCGCACCAGCCCCCTTGTGGGATAGTCTATCCCCTCCTTTGGCCCATAAGGCCCATAACTTGTCGGGGGGTGCCCGGAACCCCTTCTAGTGACCTGATTCCTTCCCAGTACGTCCCGAAACACTTTCGGTGTCCAAATATCATCATCCTATATATCAATCTTTACCTCTCAACCATTTCGAGACTCCTCTTCATGTCTGTGATCTCATCCAGGACTCCGAGCAAAATTCGGTCACCAAAACATATAACTCATATAATACTATATCGTCAACGAACGTTAAGCGTGCGGACCCTACGGGTTCGAGAACTATGTAGACATGACCGAGACACCTCTCCGGTCAATAACCAATAGTGGAACCTGGATGCCCATATTGGCTCCTACATATTCTACGAAGATCTTTATCGGCCGAACCTTATGACAACATAAGTAATGCCCTTTGTGCATTGGTATGTTACTTGCCCGAGATTCGATTGTCGGTATCTTCATACATAGTTTAATCTCGTTACCGGCAAGTCTCTTTACTCGTTCCGTAATACATCACCTTGTGACCAACTCCTTAGTCATTTGCTTGCAAGCTTATGATGTGTATTACATAGAGGGCCAAGAGATACCTATCCGATACTCGGAGTGACAAATCCTAATCTCGATCTATGCCAACTCAACAAACACCTTCGGAGATACCTGTAGAGCATCTTTATGATCACCCAGTTACATTGTGAAGTTTGATAGCACACAAGGTATTCCTCCGGTATCCGGGAGTTGCATATTCTCATTGTCAAAGGAATATGTATTTGACATGAAGAAAGCAATAGCAATAAACTGAAAGATCATTATGCTAAGCTAACAGATGGGTCTTGTCCATCACACCATTCTCCTAATGATGTGATCCTGTTATCAAATGACAACACATGTCTATGGTTAGGAAACCTTAACCATCTCTGATCAACGAGCTAGTCTAGTAGAGGCTTACTAGAGACATGGTATTTGTTTATGTATTCACACATGTATTTAAGTTTCCGATCAATACAATTTCTAGCATGAATAATAAACCTTTATCACGAATAAGGAAATATAAAATGACAACTTTATTATTTCCTCTAGGGCATATTTCCTTCATCAAGCCGTTCAAAAAAGCATGATATGGCATAGCCTTGGGCGGAGGGAATCTCCGTGATCATCTTCAATCTCCCGTTGAAGCGTCGCAACAACCAATATTTTGTTGTCGTGGCAACTATTTCAAAAATGTTACCATGGCGGCAATTTTGGAAAACCTTGTTGCGGCGACCGTTTCAGAATACATTGTCGTGGCACCAATTTCAGAAATTCCGCTATGGCACAAAATTATAGCTCCTCGTCCTGCGCCATGTACACCTTCTCCTCGTTGGGGTCCTCCGTGTATTGTTTCCATCGTCACCTGTAACCTGCAGGCTATTCTCTACGATATTTACATTAACGTGGTGCTACTTGTGAGCTGCGTTGGGATTTCCTCGGAGAGGAAATGATGGTGTAGAACTGTAGATATAAGTATTTCCCTCAGTTAAGAAGCAAGGTTATCAATCCGGTAGGAGAACCAGATAGAACCTCCTTAGCAGCACCTACGCACAAAAAAGCAAATACTTGCACCCAACGTAAGCAAGAGGGTTGTCAATCCCTTTGGCAGTTATTTGCAAGGATTAAATCTCGTAGTGGTAGATAGATAAATTGCAAAGATAAAATAAAATAAAATATAAAAGTGTAGCAAGGTATTTTTGTGTTTTATATATGATAAAAGTAAACCTGGGGGCTATAGTATTCATTAGAGGATTCTCTCTCGAACACATAACATATGGTGGGTAAACAAATTACTGTTGGCAAATTGATAGAGAAGTGCATAGTTATGACGATATTCAAGGCAGTGATCATGTATGTAGGCATCACGCCCGAGACAAGTAGACTGACTCCTGCCTGCATCTACTACTATTACTCTACCCATCGACCGCTATCCAGCATGCATGTAGGGTAATAAGTTAATAAAAACATAGTAACGCCTTAAGCAAGATGACATTATGTGGATAAAGTAAACTCAAGAAATGTGAATAAACCCCATCGTTTTATCCTTAAAGACAACAATACAAATACGTGTATGCTCCCTTTCTGTCACTGAGATAGAGCACGTCAAGATTGAACCCATCACAAAGCACCTCTTCCATTATAAGATAAATCAATCTAGTTGGCCAAACCAAACAGATAGAACGGGGAGAAATACAAAGAAATAACATTGATGCATAATAAAGTTTAGAAAATACCCCATTAATATTCGGATCATACACCCACAAATCAACTGATCCCAACAAACACACTGCAAAAGATAATTACATCGGATAGAACTCTAAGAAGAACAAGGAAACATGGTATTGTAGATTAAAGAGAGAGAAGAAGCCATCTAACTACTAGCGATGGACCCATAGGTCTGTGGTGAACTACTCATGCATCATCGGTAGGGTAGTAAGGTTGATGTAAAAACCCTCCGTGATTGATTCCCCCTCCGGCAGAGTACCAAAAAAGGCCTCCAGATGGGATCACGGAAAAACAGAGACTTGCGGCAGCGAAAAAAGTGTTTCGGGTGGCTTTCTAGTATATTTGGAATATTTGAGAATTTATAGAAGCGGAATTAGGTTAAGAGGTGACATGAGAGGCCCATAAGCCTAGGGGTGCGCCTGCCCCCCCCCCCGGGCCGCACCCCTTGAACTTGTCGCTCCCTTGTGGATCTTCTGGTCTTCTCCCGAAACTTCCAGGGTCTCTTTTGTCCCGAAAAAAGCGTCAAAAGTTTCATAGCGTGTGGACTCTGTTTGATATTGATTTCCTAAAAAGGCAAAAACAAGCAAAAAACAGTAACTGACACTAGACACTAGGTTAATAGGTTAGTCCCAAAAATGATATATAATTGCATATAAAACATGCAAGATTGAGACCCTGTTTGATAGCAAAATATTTTCTAAGTATTATGAGAATACTGCAGTTTTTTAGATTACCAAAGTTTTATTTACAATGAGTTGTTTGGTTGCCACTAAAACTATGATTTAATACTGCAATACTTACCAAACCATGGTTTTTTCTTTGCATAAAAAAGACCTCCAGACCTCTCTTTTTTAAAACAGAGCAACTGAAAAAACGAGGGGACACATAGTTATTTTCTTCCCCACTATTCGCAACAATTCCCCTCGCTTCCATGCCACTGCCTTGTCGTTTTTGGTGTTATCTCCCTCGGCAATAAATTTGTACAAGGCGTCTGCATGGTTTGCCGTTGCTACCTAGAGGCCATGTCATGTTTCCACATGGGGTTGTGATGGATCGCAGCTACCTGGATGCATGGATCTCTTGCGTTCTTATGCATGTGATGTTCTTAGGCCGATCTATTGCTGGATGCAATGGCTAGCCACCTAACTGCTAGAAAACAGGCTAGTTTGCAATGCAAACAACTAGTCAGCTAATTTTACGTCATTGTACCAAACATGCCTTTGTATCACGAATACTCGAAAATACTTTGTTATATAAAAATCATGGTATTGTGTACCTACTGACTAAATTACTGTAGTTTTCAATGCTTTGGATTTTATAATACTTTGCTATCAAACAGTGCCTAACACTATAATAGCATGGAACAATAAAAAAGTATAGATACTTTGAAGACGAATCACGTGGCGATCTTGAGGCTCTAGCCATCATGTCGTGATGCGCAGGCCACCTAACATTGCAACATATGACCATCTCATACATAAACTCATTATAATGACGAATGCTATACCACATCATATGCATACCCTACTCAACCAAGTTAGACGTCCTCTAATCGGTTTTACCAAAATTTTAGTTATGTGGTTAACCAGTTTTAACAAGTAATACTAGCTGCATACGCCCGCAATATAGGTGATGATTCTTGATGCTAGATTAAGTTTCAGGGTGTGTGAAACAAGAGACTTAACTAAAAATATCTAGCCCCACACTAAATTTCGTCAATACGCGTGACCCCCTAGAAGATCATCCATCTTGGGCACCCTCTTGTGTACGCGACGGTTCACTATTCTCAACTATGGTGAAGCCCAAGGAACTGTTAGCAGAACGTCGATAACTAGAGTCGATCGCTTCTTGAAACCTTGTGAAAAGCGACACCATGTCATTGATGAATGGAACCTAAGCAACACTCAAGGGAAGCATAGCATGAATGTCAACCCAAACAATTACATGTGATCTAGATCGCAACCTGGACCTACTCATATAATTGCTCATGATGCCACTATTGGGAAACATAGTAGAAAACAAAAAATCCGCGCCTACGATCACCTAATATCAATATGATGATCCATAACGGGTTGTGATCATGATCGTTACTATCAGCGAGTTGCAGCGGAAGACAATCATGTTGGTGTAGATTGTACTAGGAGTCCCTTGAACCGTCGATGAAAGATCCCTCATACCACCCACGAGCAGTCCCTCGAACGGAAGACAGAAAGCACGACCTCTCTACTTGGTTGCAAACGTGCATCCTTCATGATCCGGCAGAGCTTTACCGTCTAGAGCTAAACATAGTCGAAG
Source organism: Triticum dicoccoides (assembly GCF_002162155.2). Classification (NCBI taxonomy): domain Eukaryota; kingdom Viridiplantae; phylum Streptophyta; class Magnoliopsida; order Poales; family Poaceae; genus Triticum; species Triticum dicoccoides. The sequence continues at coordinate 451,562,891 of NC_041381.1, read as the reverse complement.
AATTAGAGGGAGGAGATTAGAACCACGTTGGGCTTCTAAATATGAGGATGAGAGGATTACTACACAACCTTCTTCTTATAGACGTTGTTGGGCCTGCAAGTGCACAGGTTTGTAGGACAGTAGCAAATTTCCCTCAAGTGGATGACCTAAGGTTTATCAATATGTAGGAGGCGTAGGATGAAGATGGTCTCTCTCAAACAACCCTCCAACCAAATAACAAAGAGTCTCTTGTGTCCCCAACACACCCAATGCAATGGTAAATTGTATAGGTGCACTAGTTCAGCGAAGAGATGGTGATACAAGTGCAAAACAGATAGTAGATATAGGTTTTTGTAATCTGAAATAATAAAAAAGCAAGGTAACAAGTGGTAAAAGTGAGCGTAAACGGTATTGCAATGATAGGAAACAAGGCCTAGGGTTCATACTTTCACTAGTGCAAGTTCTCTCAACAATAATAACATAGATAGATCATATAGCAAGCCCTCAACATACAAGAAAGAGTCACTCCAAAGCCACTAATAGCAGAGAACAAACGTAGAGATTATGGTAGGGTACGAAACCACCTCAAAGTTATTCTTTTGGATCGATCTATAAAAGAGTTCGTACTAGAATAACACCTTAAGACACAAATCAAGCAAAACCCTAATGTCACCTAGATACTGCATTGTCACCTCAAGTATCCGTGGGCATGATTATACGATATGCATCACACAATCTCAGATTCATCCAACCAACATAAAAGTACTTCAAAGAGTGCCCCAAAGCTACTACCGGAGAGTCAAGAACGTGTGCCAACCCCTATGCATAGGTTCATGGGTAGAACCCATAAGTTGGTCACCAAAACATACATCAAGTGGCACATGATATCCCATTGTCACCACAGATAATCACGGAAAGACATACACCAAGTGTTCTCATAAAGACTCAATCCGATAAGATAACTCAAAAAGGGGAAACTCAATTCATCACAAGGGAGTAGAGGGGGAGAAACATCATAAGATCCAACTACAATAGAAAAGCTCGGGATACATCAAGATCGTGCCATAGAGGGAACACGAGAGAGAACACGAGAGAGAGAGAGAGATCAAACACATAGCTACTGGTACATACCCTCAGCCCTGAGGGTGAACTACTCCATCCTCGTCATGGATAGCGCCGGGATGATGAAGATGGCCTCCGGTGATGGGATCCCCCTCTGGCAGGGTGCCGGAACAGGGTCCCAATTGGTTTTTGGTGGCTCTGGAGGCTTGCAGCGGCGGAACTCCCGATCTAGGTTCTGTTCTAGAAGTTTTACGATACGTAGGTATATATGGGTGCAGGGGGTACGTCAGTGGAGCTACGGGGGCCCCCGAGGCAGGGGGCGCGCCCAGGGGGGAGGGCATGCCCCCCACCCTCGTGAGCACCTCCCGTATCTCCTGACGTGCACTCCAAGTCCATCGGGTGGCTTTCCTTCCAAAAATAACTTCTCTAGTTGATTTCATTCCGTTTTGACTCCGTCTGATATTCCTTTTCGTCGAAACACTGAAATAGGTATAAAACAACAAATTTGGGTTGGGCCTCCGGTTAATAGGTTAGTCCCAAAAATAATATAAAAGTGGATAATAAAGCCCAATATTGCCTAAAACAGTAGATAAAGTAGCATGGAGCAATCAAAAATTATAGATACGTTGGAGACGTATCAAGCATCCCCAAGCTTAATTCCTGCTCGTCCTCGAGTAGGTAAATGATAAAAAAGAATTTTTGATGCGGAGTGATACTTTGGCATAATTTCAATGTAAATCTTCTTAATTGTGACATGAATATTCAGATCTGAAAGATTCAAGACAAAAGTTCATATTGACACAAAAATAATAATGCTTCAAGCATACTAATCAAAGCAATCATGTCTTCTCAAAATAACATGGCAAAAGAAAGTTCATCCCTACAAAATCATATAGTTAGGCTATGCTTCATTTTCGTCACACAAAGATGTTCCCAACTTCTATACCCCCGATGACAAGCCAAGCAATTGTTTCATACTTAAATAATCTCAAACTTTTTCAACCTTCATGCAATACATGAGCGTGAGCCATGGATATAGCACTGTGGGTGGAATAGAATATGATGATGGGGATTGTGTGGAGAAGACAAAAAAGGAGAAAGTCTCACATTGACGAGGCTAATCAACGGGCTATGGAGATGCCCATCAATTGATGTCAACATGAGGAATAGGGATTGCCATGCAACGGATGCACTAGAGATATGAATGCTCAACAAAAGAAAACTAGTGGGTGTGCATCCAACTTGCTTGCTCATGAAGACCTAGGGCATTTGAGGAAGCCCATCGTAGGAATATACAAGCCAAGTTCTATAATGAAAAATTCCCACTAGTATGAAAAAGACAACTTATGAGACTCACTATATGAAAAACATGGTGCTACTTTGAAGCACAATATATGAGACGCACTACATGAAGAACATGGTGCTACTTTGAAGCACAAGTGTGGAAAAAGAGATAGTAGCATTGCCCTTTTCTTTTCTTTTTTTGGGCCTTCCCTTTTTTTGGCCTTTCTCTTTTTTATTTATTTATTTGGGCAATGCTCTACTAATGATGATCATCACACTTCTATTGATTACAACATGAGGATTACAACTCGAAACTAGAACAAGGTATGACTCTATATGAATGCCTCCGGCGGTGTACAGGGATGGTGCAATGAATCAAGAGTGACATGTATGAAAAATAATGCATGGTGGCTTTGCCACAAATACTATGTCAACTACATGATCATGAAATGGCAATATGACAAAAGTAATGTATGTCATAATAATGATGAACGGAACGGTGGAAAGTTGCATGGCAATATATCTCGGAATGGCTATGGAAATGCCATAATAGTTAGGTATGGTGGCTGTTTTGAGGAAGATATAGGGAGGTTTATGTGTGATAGAGCGTATCGTATCATGGAGTTTGGATGCACAGGCGAAGTTTGCGCCAACTCTCAATGTGAGAAAGGGCAATGCACGGTACCGAAGAGGTTAGCAATGGCGGAAAGGTAAAAGTGCGTATAATCCTTGGACTCAACATTAGTCAGAAGAACTCATATAATTATTGCAAAAATTTAGAAGTCATCAAAAATCAAGTACTACGTGCATGCTCCTAGGGGGATAGATTGGTAGGAAAAGACCATCGCTCATCCCCGACCGCCACTTATAAGGATGCACAAGCCAGGTACACTTCATGTTTCAAATTTGTTACACAACTTTAACCATACGTGCATGCTACGGGACTTGCAAACTTCAACACAAGCATTTATCAAATTCATAATCACCCAACTAGCACGACTTTGATATTATTACTTCCACATCTCAAAACAATTATCAAGCATCAAACTTATCTTAGTATTCAATTCACTCAAAAGAAAGTTTCACAAATCTTGAACACCAAGTATATTAACATTAAGCAAATTACCATGCTATTAACGACTCTCAAAATAATCTAAGTGAAGCATGAGAGATCAAATAGTTTCTTTAAAACAAATCCACCACCGTGCTCTAAAAGATATAAGTGAAGCACTAGAGCAAAAATTATCAAGCTCAAAAGATATAAGTGAAGCACATAGAGTATTCTAGCAAATTCCAATTTGTGTATGGCTCTCTCTCATTAAAGAATTTCAGATCTTGATACTTATTCAAACAGCAAGCAAAGCTAAAGAAAACTACAATGCAAGGATAGCACAACTCATGTGAAGAAGCAAAAACTTAGGCTCAACCGATACTAACCGATAGTTGTTGAAGAAGAAAGGTGGGATGCCTACCGGGGCATCCCCAAGCTTAGATGCTTGGTACTTCTTGAAATATTATCTTGGGGTGCCTTGGGCATCCCCAAGCTTGAACTTTTGTGTCTCCTTAATTCCTCTCATATCATGGTTTCTCTTTTTATCAAAAGCTTCATTCACAACAAACTCAACAATAACTCGGGAGATAGGTTAGTATAAACCAATGCAAAACCTTATCATCTTCTACTGTAACAAATCACTAACATTATTATTCAACATTGAATACTAAATGCCTCTGAATATTTAATACTCCTATCCTCAAATAGAATCATTAAACAAGCAAACATATGCAAACAATGCAGCAATCTGCCAAAACAGTACAGTCTGTAAAGAATGCAAGAGTAACAATACTTCCCTGACTCCAAAAATTATGAACTAAAATTCCCACTGTAATAAATTTATCAGATCTTAATATGCAAAAAGATTCAACGTTATACCATTCTCTGACTTTTCTAGGGAATTTTTGCAACAGCGGTAAACTTTCTGTTTTCAAACAGCAACATGCAAACTAGCAAAATAAGCATGGCAAAGGATATCCTTGACTTTTTTATTGAAACTAAAGAGGAAAAACATTATTCTAACTAACAGAAATCAAAAACTAACAAAATAAATTGACGCTCCAAGCAAAACACATATCATGTGGCGAATAAAAATATAGCTCCAAGTAAAGTTACCGATGAACGAAGACGAAAGAGGGGATGCCTTCGGGGCATCCCCAAGCTTAGGCTCTTGGTTGTCCTTGAATATTATCTTGGGGTGCCTTGGGCATCCCCAAGCTTAGGCTCTTGCCACTCCTTATTCCATAGTCCATCGAATCCTTACCCAAAACTTGAAAACTTCAACCACACAAAACTCAACACAAAACTCATAAGCTCCGTTAGTATAAGAAAATAAAACCACCACTTAGGTACTGTAATGAACTCATTCTAAATTCATATTAGTGTAATATCTACTATACTCCAACTTATCCATGGTTCATACCCTCTGATACCACTCATAGATGCATCAAAATAAGCAAACAACACATAGAAAATAGAATTTGTCAAAAATAGAACAGTCTATAGTAATCTGTATAAAACGTATACCCCAAAAATTATAAAATAAACTGCTGGACCTGAGCAATTTTTCTATTAATCATCTGCAAAAAGAATAAACCTAAAATCACTCTCTAGTAAAAAATGGCAGCCATTCTCGTGAGCGCTAAAGTTTCTGTTTTCTACAGCAAGATCATATAAACTTCACCCAAGTCTTCCCAAAGGTTCTACTTGGCACTTTATTGAAACAAAAGCTATAAAACATGATTACTACAGTAGCATAATCATGTGGACACACAAAAACAGTAAAGATAAATATTGGGTTGTCTCCCAACAAGCGCTTTTCTTTAATGCCTTTTAAGTTAGGCATGATGATGACAATGATGCTTACATAAAAGATAAGAATTGAAACATAATGGGAGCATCATGAAGCATATGACTAGCACATTTATGTCTAACGCACTTCCTAGGCATAGGGATTTTGTGAGCAAACAACTTATGGGAACAATAATCAACTAGTATAGGATGGCACAACAAGCATAGCTTCAAGAATTTAAGCACATAGAGAGGAAACTTGATATTATTGCAATTCCTACAAGTATAAGTTCCTCTCTCATAATAATTTTCAGTAGCATCATGAATGAATTCAACAATATAACCAGCACCTAAAGCATTCTTTTCGGGATCTACAAGCATAGAAAATTTACTACTCTCCACATAAGCAAAATTCTTCTCATGAATAGTAGTGGGAGCCAACTCAACAAAATAACTATCATGTGATTGAAAATTAAGATCAAGATGACACGTTTCATGGTTATTATTATCCTTTAAAGCATACGTGCCATCACAATAATCATCATAGATAGGAAGCATGCTTTCATCATAGTAAATTTGCTCCTCAAAGCTTGGGGGAAAATATCATCTCCATCATACATAGCTTCCCCAAGCTTGTGGCTTTGCATATCATTAGCATCATGGATATTCAAGGAATCCATACTAACAACATTGCAATCATGCTCATCATTCAAAGATTTAGTGCCAAACATTTTAGAGATTTCTTCTTCTAGCACTTGAGCACAATTATCCTTTCCATCATACTCACGAAAGATATTAAAAATATGAAGCGTATGAGACAAACTCAACTCCATTTTTTTGTAGTTTTCTTTTTTAAAATAAACTAGTGCTAAAACAAAAAACAAAAAGATTCGATTGCAAGATCTAAAGATATACCTTCAAGCGCTCACCGCGCCAAAAAAGAGCTTAGTGACAGAGTGTGAGTACCCTTTACCTAGCCTCCCCGGCAGCGGCGCCAGAAAAGAGCTTGATGTCTACTACACAACCTTCTTCTTATAGACGTTGTTGGGCCTGCAAGTGCACAGGTTTGTAGGATAGTAGCAAATTTCCCTCAAGTGGATGACCTAAGGTTTATCAATATGTAGGAGCCGTAGGATGAAGATGGTCTCTCTCAAACAACCCTCCAACCAAATAACAAAGAGTCTCTTGTGTCCCCAACACACCCAATGCAATGGTAAATTGTATAGGTGCACTAGTTCGGCGAAGAGATGGTGATACAAGTGCAAAACAGATAGTAGATATAGGTTTTTGTAATCTGAAATAATAAAAACAGCAAGGTAACAAGTGGTAAAAGTGAGCGTAAACGGTATTGCAATGATAGGAAACAAGGCCTAGGGTTCATACTTTCACTAGTGCAAGTTCTCTCAACAATAATAACATAGATAGATCATATAGCAAGCCCTCAACATACAAGAAAGAGTCACTCCAAAGCCACTAATAGCAGAGAACAAACATAGAGATTATGGTAGGGTACGAAACCACCTCAAAGTTATTCTTTCGGATCGATCTATAAAAGAGTTCGTACTAGAATAACACCTTAAGACACAAATCAACCAAAACCCTAATGTCACCTAGATACTCCATTGTCACCTCAAGTATCCGTGGGCATGATTATATGATATGCATCACACAATCTCAGATTCATCCAACCAACATAAAAGTACTTCAAAGAGTGCCCCAAAGCTACTACCGGAGAGTCAAGAACATGTGCCAACCCCTATGCATAGGTTCATGGGTAGAACCCGCAAGTTGGTCACCAAAACATACATCAAGTGGCACATGATATCCCATTGTCACCACAGATAATCACGGCAAGACATACACCAAGTGTTCTCATAAAGGGGAAACTCAATTCATCACAAGAGAGTAGACGGGGAGAAACATCATAAGATCCAACTACAATAGCAAAGCTCGGGATACATCAAGATCGTGCCATAGAGGGAACACGAGAGAGAAAACGAGAGAGAGAGAGATCAAACACATAGCTACTGGTACATACCCTCAGCCCCGAGGGTGAACTACTCCCTCCTCGTCATGGATAGCGCCGGGATGATGAAGATGGCCTCCGGTGGTGGGATCCCCCTCCGGCAGGGTGCCGGAACAGGGTCCCGATTTGTTTTTGGTGGCTCTGGAGGCTTGCGGCGGCGGAACTCCCGATCTAGGTTCTGTTCTGGAAGTTTTACGATACGTAGGTATATATGGGTGCATGGGGTACGTCGGTGGAGCTACGGGGGCCCCACGAGGCAGGGGGCGCGCCCAGGGGGGAGGGCGCGCCCCCACCCTCGTGAGCACCTCTCGTATCTCCTGACATGCACTCCAAGTCCATCGGGTGGTTTTCCTTCCAAAAATAACTTCTCCAGTTGATTTCGTTCCGTTTTGACTCCATCTGATATTCCTTTTCGTCGAAACACTGAAATAGGTATAAAACAGCAAATCTGGGCTGGGCCTCCGGTTAATAGGTTAGTCCCAAAAATAATATAAAAGTGGATAATAAAGCCCAATATTGCCTAAAACAGTAGATAAAGTAGCATGGAGCAATAAAAAATTATAGATACGTTGGAGACGTATCAGTGACGTTTGAGCAACCCCAAAGTCCACCGTACAGTAAGAAGTGACCACGATACTCTTATGGTCTAAGGAGAAAAACACATGTTTAACACTCTGTGTTATTACAATTGATTATAGACGATATTATCTCAATTCATAACAAACAAGTTTGGGTCAATTCAATATGATAGTTCGTCCAATGTCGTAATATCAGTGTTGTTTTAGGACTATTGTTACACTTAACGATATCCTAAGATCCGAAAAACATGATCACCAACAATACTTGAGCTAGCCCTAGAGGCAAGACTAGGAACCTTTATTTTATCCGTCTATCATTTCACACGTGCATATGAGTTTTCCACTAAATCGCATATTTCGGGATCATAGCAATTATAGCGTGAAATATAAACACTTAACTCCGAATATTGAAATATAATAATACAATATTATTGCCTCTAGGGCATATTTCCAACATAAGCACCCTCCCATGCCATACTCTTAGGCTTAACTAGTATGTTCTGGTAACCAACTGCTACTCTACCTCTAGGTCAACTCTATGGCAAGAAGTCGATTGGAAACCTAACATATGGAGAACACACACATGTAGCAATATAGCTACATTGCTTTCTTAGTTCATGTAGCTTCAGGGTTAATAGAAACAACTTGGACCAATAAAATGTTACATACAAGTTTAACTCAAGAAAAACTAGGAATGTGGTACTAAAGGTTAATAAAATAATGGAGCTGCCCACCACTCTTCGACCTTTTGTAGTTGAAGATGATTGCATTGTGGCCACACCCAGCTTAAGCATTGTTGCAGAAAATAATTGAAAGCACAGTTCCTAGGTAATCCAGTTGTATCTTGTCAAATTTTTATTGTATTGTGATTGTGACATCCACCGCTATTGAGAATTTAGCCCAAGTATATATGGTTGTCGATGCACAAATTTTTTGAACCTTGTATACATATGTATATGTAGTCTAGAATGTGAGGTCGAATTAGAAAGAGCATATAAACCCCCAAGTTGATTTTTTAGAAAAATATATATATAATTTTTGCTCATATAACCCATGGTACCTATGTTTATAGAACTATCCAGAATTAATAAAGAGAAGCAGCTTTGAAGTCATGTATAACGAAAATAGGACCCTGGCTCGAGCACATCTAATGATTAAAGGTAAAGTGCTTCAGTACATTAGTGCAGGGGAATGCGTACCTACGCCTTTTAACTATAGGAGTTCGGTTAGAGATGCTCTTATCTAGGATCTGCCCAAGCTTGTTGGATCCAAATGCCCTACCGTTGACCTAACTTGTTGAAGGAAATATACCCTAGAGGCAATAATGAAGTTTTTATTTTATATTTTCTTAATCATGATAAAGGTTTATTATTCATGCTAGAGTTGTATTGATTGGAAACTTAAATACATGTGTGAATACATAAACAAATACCGTGTCCCTAGTAAGCCTCTACTAGACTAGCTCGTTGATAAAAAAATGGTTAAGATTTCCTAACCATAGACATGTGTTGTCATTTGATAACGGGATCACATCATTAGGAGAATGATGTGATGGAGAATACCCATCCGTTAGCTTAGCATATTGATCGTTCAGTTTATTGCTACTGCTTTCTTCATGTCAAATACATATTCCTTCGACTATGAGATTATGCAACTCCCGGATACCGGAGGAATACCCCGTGTGCTATCAAACATCACAACGTAACTGGGTGATCGTAAAGATGCTGTACAGGTATCTCCGAAGGTGTTTGTTGAGTTGGCATAGATCGAGATTAGGATTTGTCACTCCGAGTATCAGAGAGGTATCTCTGGGCCCTCTCGGTAATGAAGGAAATATTCCCTAGAGGCAATAATAAAGTTATTATTTATTTCCTTATTTCATGATAAATGTTTAATATTCATGCTAGAATTGTATTAACTAGAAACATAATACATGTGTGAATACATAGACAAACATAGTGTCACTAGTATGCCTCTACTTGACTAGCTCATTGATCAAAGATGGTTGAGTTTCCTAACCATAGATATGAGTTATCATTTGATCAATGGGATCACATCATTAGAAGAATGATGTGATTGACTTGACCCATTCCGTTAGCTTAGCACTTGATCGTTTAGTATGTTGCTATTGCTTTCTTCATGACTTATACATGTTCCTATGACTATGAGATTATGTAACTCCCGCTTACCGGAGGAACACTTTATGTGCTACCAAACGTCACAACGTAACTGGGTCATTATAAAGGTGCTCTACAGGTGTCTCCGAAGGTACTTGTTGAGTTGACATATTTTGAGATTAGGATTTGTCACTCCGATTGTCGGAGAGGTATCTCTGGGCCCTCTCAGTAATGCACATCACCATAAGCTTGCAAGAAATGTAGATAATGAGTTAGTTGCAAGATGATGCATTACGTAACGAGTAAAGAGACCTACCGGTAACGAGATTGAACTAGGTATTGAGATACCGACGATCAAATCTCGGGCAAGTAACATACCGATGACAAAGGGAACAACGTATGTTGTTATGCGGTTTGACAGATAAAGATCTTTGTAGAATATGTAGGAGACAATATGAGCATCCAGGTTCCGCTATTGGTTATTGACCAGTGACATGTCTCGGTCATGTCTACATAGTTCTCGAACCCGTAGGGTCCGCACGCTTAAAGTTTGGTGACGATCGGTATTATGAGTTTTTGTGTTTTGATGCACTGAAGGTAGTTCGGAGTCCCGGATGTGATCATGGACATGACGAGGAGTCTCAAAATGGTTGAGATGTGAAGATTGATATATTGGATGACTATGTTCGGACACTGGAAGTGTTTCGGGAGGTTTCAGACATATACTGGAGTACCGGGGGGTTACCGGAACCCCCCGGGGGGTTTAGTGGGCCTAATGGGCCCTAGTGGAGAAGAGGAGGGGCAGCCAGGGCAGGCCCCGCGCCCCTCCCCCTCTAGTCCGAATAGGACAAGGAGGGGGGCGGCGCCCCCCTTTCCTTCCTCTCCTCTCTCCCTTCCTTCCCCTCTCCTACTCCAACAAGGAAAGGAGGAGTCCTATTCCCGGTAGGAGTAGAACACCCCCCTTGGCGCGCCCTCCTCCTTGGCCGGCCGCCTCCCCCTTTCTCCTTTATATACGGGGGCAGGGGGCACCTCTAGACACAACAATTGATCATTGATCTCTTAGCCGTGTGTGGTGCCCCCCTCCACCATATTCCACCTCGGTAATATCATAGCGGTGCTTAGGCGAAGCCCTGCGTCGGTAGCATCATTGACACCGTCATCACGCCATTGTGCTAACGGAACTCTCCCGCAAAGCTCTGCTGGATCGGAGTTCGTGGGACGTCATATAGTTGAACGTGTGCTGAACTCTTAGGTGTCGTACGTTTAGTACTTGATTGGTCGGATCATGAAGACGTACAACTACATCAACCGTGTTGTGCTAACGCTTCTGCTTTCGGTCTAGGAGGGTACATGGACAACACTCTCCCCTCTCGTTGCTATGCATCACCATGATCTTGCATGTGCGTAGGATTTTTTTTGAAATTACTACATTCCCCAACAGTGGTATCAGAGCCAGGTTTATGCGTAGATGTTATATGCACGAGTAGAACACAAGTGAGTTGTGGGCGATACAAGTCATACTGCTTACCAGCATGTCATACTTTGGTTCAGCGGTATTGTTGGATGAAGCGGCCCGGACCAACATTACGCGTACGCTTACGCGAGACTGGTTCTACCAACGTGCTTTGCACACAGGTGGCAGGCGGGTGTTAGTTTCTCCAACTTTAGTTGAACCGAGTGTGACTATGCCCGGTCCTTGAGAAGGTTAAAACAACACTAACTTGACGAACTATCATTGTGGTTTTGATGCGTAGGTAAGAACGGTTCTTGCTCAGCCCGTAGCAGCCACGTAAAACTTGCAACAACAAAGTAGAGGACGTCTAACTTGTTTTTGCAGGGCATGTTGTGATGTGATATGGTCAAGACATGATGCTAAATTTTATTGTATGAGATGATCATGTTTTGTAACAGAGTTATCGGCAACTGGCAGGAGCCATATGGTTTGTCGCTTTGTTGTATGCAATGCAATCGCCCTATAATTGCTTTACTTTATCACTAAGTGGTAGCGATAGTCATAGAAGCAATAATTGGCGATACGACAACGATGCTACGATGGAGATCAAGGTGTCGCGCCGGTGACGATGGTGATCATGACGGTGCTTCGGAGATGGAGATCACAAGCACAAGATGATGATGGTCATATCATATCACTTATATTGATTGCATGTGATGTTTATCCTTTATGCATCTTATTTTGCTTTGATTAACGGTAGCATTATAAGATGATCTCTCACTAAATTTCAAGGTAAAAGTGTTTTCCCTGAGTATGCACCATTGCCAAAGTTTGTCGTGCCGAGACACCACGTGACGACCGGGTGTGATAATCTCTACATTCATCTACAACGGGTGCAAGCCAGTTTTGCACACGCAGAATACTTGGGTTAAACTTGACGAGCCTAGCATATACAGATATGGCCTCGGAACACTGAGACCGAAAGGTCGAGCGTGAATCATATAGTAGATATGATCAACATAGTGATGTTCACCATTGAAAACTACTCCATTTCACGTGATGATCGGTTATGCTTTAGTTGATTTGGATCACGTGATCACTTAGATGATTAGAGGGATGTCTATCTAAGTGGGAGTTCTTGAGTAATATGATTAATTGATATTTAATTTATCATGAACTTAGTCCTGATAGTATTTTGCAAATTATGTTTTAGATCAATAGCTCGCGTTGTTGCTTCCCTATGTTTTATATGTGTTCCTAGAGAAAAGTAAGTTGAAAGATGATAGTAGCAATGATGCAGACTGGGTTTGTGGTCTGAGGTTTATCCTCATTTCTGCACAGAAGAATTATGCCCTTGATGCACCGCTAGGTGACAGACCTATTGCAGGAGCAGATGCAGACGTTATGAACGTTTGGCTAGCTCAATATGATGACTACTTGATAGTTTAGTGCACCATGCTTAACGGCTTAGAATCGGGACATCAAAGACGTTTTGAATGTCATGGACCATATGAGATGTTCCAGGAGTTGAAGATAATATTTGAAGCAAATACCCGAGTTGAGACATATGAAGTCTCCAACAAGTTCTATAGCTGAAAGATGGAGGAGAATTGCTCAACTAGTGAGCATGTGCTCAGATTGTCTGGGTACTACAATCGCTTGAATCAAGTGGGAGTTAATCTTCCAGACAAGATAGTGATTGATAGAGTTCTCTAGTCACCATCACCAAGTTACTAGAACTTCGTGATGAACTATAGTAGGCAAGGGATGACGAAAACGATTCCCGATATTTTCGTGATGTTGAAATCGACGAAGGTAGAAATCAAGAAAGAGCATCAAGTGTTGATTATTGACAAGACTACTAGTTTCAAGAAAATGGCAAAGGGAAAGAAAGGGAACTTCAAGTAGAATGGCAAGCAAGTTGTCACTCCCCCGAAGAATCCCAAAGCTGGACCAAAGCCTGAAACTGAGTGCTTCCACTGCAAAGGAAATGGTCACTAGAAGTAGAAATGCCCTCAATATTTGGTAGATAAGAAGGATGGCAAAGTAAACAAGGGTATATTTGATATACATGTTATTGATGTGTACCTTACTAGTGTTTATAGTTACCCCTGGGTATTTGATACTTGTTCGGTTGCTAAGATTAGTAACTCGAAATAGGAGTTACAGAATAAACAGAGACTAGTTGAGGGTGAAGTGACGATGTGTGTTGGAAGTGGTTCCAAGATTGATATGATCATCATCGCACACTCCCTATATTTTCAAGATTAGTGTTGAACCTAAATAAGTATTATTTGTTGTTTGCGTTGAGCATAAATATGATTAGATCATGTTTATTGCGATACGATTATTCATCTAAGACAGAGAATAAATTGTTATTCTGTTTACATGAATAAAACCTTCTATGGTCATACACCCAATGTTGACGGTTTATTGAATCTTGATCATGGCGATACACATATTCATAATATTGATGCCAAAAGATGCAAAGTTGATAATGGTAGTGCAACATATTTGTGGCACTGCCGTTTGGGTCATATCGGTGTAAAGCGCATGAAGAAACTCCATAAAGATGGATTTTTGGAATCACTTGGTTATGAATCATTTGATGCTTGCAAACCGTGCCTTTTGGGCAAGATGACTAAAACTCCGTTCTCTGGAACAATGGAACGAGCTACTGACTTGTTGGAAATATTACATACCGATGTATGCGGTTCAATGAGTGTTAATGCTCGTGGCGGGTATCATTATTTTCTAACCTTCACAAGATGATTTGAGCAGATATGAGTATATCTACTTAATGAAGCACAAGTCTGAAACATTTGAAAAGTTCAAAGAATTTCAGAGTGAAGTGGAGAATCATCGTAACAAGAAAATAAAGTTTCTACAATCTGATCGTAGAGGAAACTATTTGAGTTACGAGTTTGGCCTTCATTTAAAAACAATGTGGAATAGTTTCAAAGCTCACGCCACATGGAACACCACAGCGTAATGGCGTGTCCGAACGTCGTAACCGCACTTTATTGGATATGGTGCGATCTATGATGTATCTTACTGATTTACCACTATCTTTTTTGGGTTATGCATTAGAGACAGTTGCATTCACTTTAAATAGGGCACCATCAAAATCTATTGAGACGACGCCTGATGAACTGTGGTTTGGCAAGAAACCAAAGTTGTCGTTTCTTAAAGTTTGGGGCTTTGATGCTTATGTGGAGAAGTTCTAACCTGATAAGCTCGAACCCAAATCAGAGAAGTGTGTCTTCATATAATACCCAAAGGAAACTGTTGGGTACACCTTCTATCACAGATCCGAAGGCAAGATGTTCGTTGCTAAAATGGATCCTTTCTAGAGAAGGAGTTTCTCTCAAAATAAGTGAGTGCGAGGAAAGTAGAACTTGATGAGGTAACTGTACCTGCTCCCTTATTGCAAAGTAGTACATCACAGAAACCAGTTCCTGTGACACCTACACCAATTAGTGAGAAAGCTAATGATATTGATCATGAAACTTCAGATCAAGTTACTACCGAACCTCGTAGGTCAACCAGAGTAAGATCCGCACCAGAGTGGTTTGGTAATCCTATTCTGGAGGTCATGTTACTTGACCACGACAAACCTACAAACTATGAGGAAGCGATGATGAGCCTAGATTCCGCGAAATGGCTTGAAGCCATAAAATCTGAGATGGGATCCACGTATGAGAACAAAGTATGGACTTTGGTTGAATTGCCCGATGATCGGCAAGCCATTAAGAATAAATGGAACTTCAAAGAGGAAGACAGACACTGATAGTAGTATTACTATCTACAAAGCTCGATTTGTCGAAAAAGGTTTTTGACAAAGTTCAAGGTGTTGACTACGATGAGATTTTCTCACTCGTAGCGATGCTTAAGTCTGTCTGAATCGTGTTAGCAATTGCCACATTTTATGAAATCTGGCAAAGGGATGTCAAAACTGATTCCTTAATGGATTTATTAAAGAAGAGTTGTATATGATACAACCAGAAGGTTTTGTCAATCCTAAAGGTGCTAACAAAGTGTGCAAGCTCTAGTGATCCATCTATGGACTGGTGCACGCATCTCAGAGTTGGAATATACGCTTTGTAAGTTGATCAAAGCATATAAGTTTATATAGACTTGCGGTGAAGCCTGTATTTACATGAAAGTGATTGCGAGCACTACAACCTTTCTGATAAGTATATGTGAGTGGCATATTGTTGATCAGAAATAATGTAGAATTTTTCTGGAAAGCATAAAGGAGTGTTTGAAAGGAGTTTTTCAAACAAAGACATCGGTGAAGCTGCTTACACATTGAGCATCAAGATCTATAGAGATAGATCAAGACGCCTGATAAGATTTTTCAATGAGTACATACCTTGATAAGATTTTGAAGTAGTTCAAAATGGAACAGTCAAAGAAGGAGTTCTTGCCAGTGTTGCAAGGTGTGAAGTTGAGTAAGACTCAAAACCCGACCATGGCAGAAAATAGAAAGAGAATGAAAACTCATTCCCTATGCCTCAGTCATAGATTCTATAAAGTATGCTATGGTGTGTACCAGACCTATTGTATACCTTGCTCTGAGTTTGGCAAGGGAGTACAATTTTGATCTAGGAGTAGATCACTGGACAACGGTCAAGAATATCCTTAGTAAGGACTAAGGAAATGTTTCTCGATTATGGAGGTGATAAAAGAGTTCATCGTAAAGAGTTACATCGGCGCAAGCTTTTACACCAATCAAGATGACTCTAAGTCTCAATCTGGATACATATTGCAAGTGGGAGCAATTAGCTAGAGTAGCTCCGTGCAGAGCATTGTAGACATAGAATATTTGCAAAATACATACGGCTCTGAATGTGACAGAACCATTGACTAAACTTCTCTCACGAGCAAAACATGATCACACCTTAGTACTCTTTGGGTGTTGATCACATATCGATGTGAACTAGATTATTGACTGTAGTAAACCCTTTGGGCGTTGGTCACATGACGATGTGAACTATGGGTGTTAATCACATGCAGATGTGAATATTAGTGTTAAATCACATGGTGATGTGAACTAGATTATTGACTCTAGTGCAAGTGGGAGACTGAAGGAAATATGCCCTAGAGGCAATAATAAAGTTATTATTCATTTCCTTATTTCATGATAAATGTTTATTTTTCATGCTATAATTGTATTAACTGGAAACATACTACATGTGTGAATACATAGACAAACATAGTGTCACTAGTATGCCTCTACTTGACTAGCTCATTGATCAAAGATGGTTGAGTTTCCTAACCATAGATATGAGTTATCATTTGATCAATGGGATCACATCATTAGAAGAATTATGTGATTGACTTGACCCATTCCGTTAGCTTAGCACTTGATCGTTTAGTATGTTGCTATTGCTTTCTTCATGACTTATACATGTTCCTATGACTATGAATTATGTAACTCCCGCTTACCGGAGGAACACTTTGTGTGCTACCAAACATCACAACATAACTGGGTGATTATAAAGGTGCTCTACATGTGTCTCCGAAGGTACTTATTGAGTTGACGTATTTCGAGATTAGGATTTGTCACTCCGATTGTCGGAGAGATATCTCTGGGCCCTATCGGTAATGCACATTACTATAAGCCTCGCAAGCAATGTAGCTAATGAGTTAGTTGCGGGATGATGCATTACGTAACAAGTAAAGAGACTTGCCAGTAACGAGATTGAACTAGGTATTGAGATACCGACGACCGAATCTTGGGCAAGTAACATACCGATGACAAAGGGAACGTCGTATGTTGTTATGCGGTTTGACCGATAAAGATCTTCGTAGAATATGTAGGAGACAATATGGGCATCCAGGTTCCGCTATTGGTTATTGACCGGAGACATGTCTCGGTCATGTCTACATAGTTCTCGAACCCGTAGGGTCCGCACGCTTAAAGTCTGGTGACGATCGATATTATGAGCTTTTGTTTTGATGCAACGAAGGTAGTTAGGAGTCCCGGATGTGATCACGGACATGACGAGGAGTCTCGAAATGGTTGAGACATGAAGATCGATATATGGGATGACTATGTTCGGACACTGGAAGTGTTTCGGGAGGTTTTGGACATATACCGGAGTACCGGGGGGTTACCGGAACCGCCCGGGGGGTTTAGTGGGCCTAATGGGCCCTAGTGGAGAAGAGGAGGGGCGGCCAGGGCAGGCACCACGCCCCCTCCCCCTCTAGTCTGAATAGGAAAAGGAGGGGGGCGCCCCCCCTTCCTTCCTCTCCTCTCTCCCTTCCTTCCCCTCTCCTACTCCAACAAGGAAAGGAGTCCTACTCCCGGTAGGAGTAGGACTCCCCCCTTGGCGTGCCCTCCTCCTTGGTCGGCCGCCTCCCCCCTTGCTCCTTTATATACGGGGGTAGGGGGAACCTCTAGACACAACAATTGATCATTGATCTCTTAGCCGTTTGTGGTGCCCCCCTTCACCATATTCCACCTCGGTAATATCGCCGTGGTGCTTAGCCGAAGCCCTGCGTCAGTAGCATCATTGACACCGTCATCACGCCATCATGCTGAAGGAACTCTCCCCCAAAGCTCTACTGGATCGGAGTTCGTGGGACATCATCGAGCTGAACGTGCACTGAACTCGGAGGTGCCGTACCTTCGGTACTTGATCGGTCGGATCGTGAAGACGTACGACTACATCAATGATACGTCTCCAACGTATCTACTTTTCCAAACATGTTTGCCCTTGTTTTGGACTCTAACTTGCATGATTTGAATGAAACTAACTCGAACTGACGATGTTTTCAGCAGAACTGCCATGATGTTGTTTTATGTGTAGAATACAAAAGTTCTCGGAATGACCTGAAAATCCACGGAGGCAAGTTTTGGAAAATATAAAAAATACTTGCGAAAGAATCAAGACCAGGGGGCCCACACCCTGTCCACGAGGGTGGGGGGCGCGCCTGAGGGAGTCCTGGATAAGGGGGTATCCGGACAGCCGGACTATATACTTTGGCCGGACTGTTGGACTATGAAGATACAAGATTGAAGATTCCGTCTCGTGTCCGGATGGGACTCTCCTTTGCGTGGAAGACAAGCTTGGCGATCCGGATATTATGTTTCCTTCCTTGTAACCGACTCCATGTAAACCCTAGCTCTCCGGTGTCTATATAAATCTGAGAGGATGGTCCTTAGAAGGCCGATTACAGTTACAATCATACCATCTTAGGCTAGCTCTTAGGGTTTAGCCTCTACGATCTCGTGGTAGATCTACTCTTGTACTACTCATATCTTCAATATTAATCAAGCAGGAAGTAGGGTTTTACCTCCATCGAGAGGGCCCGAACCTGGATAAACATTGTATCCCTTGCTTCCTGTTACCATCAGCCTAAGACACACAAATTGGGACCCCCTACCCGAGATCCGCCGGTTTTGACACCAACATTGGTGCTTTCATTGGGAGTTCCTCTGTGTCTCCGCTGCAAAGGCTTGATGGCTCGTCTCATTGTCAAGGACGACATCACTTCTGGGGGAGCGCTGGCTATAGGCCAGACTCTCCGGCTTGGTGGCTTCATTATGACCGCCCCATCGGCTGTCGCGCCGACGATGGCCTCTCGGGTCATCACACATAACCTTCACGTCAATTCGGAGCTTGCCAAACAGATGGATCCGATAGAACTCTCCTCTCTTAACGAGCTCTTGGATCGCATCGCCGCTTTGGGAGTCACTACGGACTACGACCGGCTCGGGCTTAAACTCGACCAGAGGGACATTAGATCCCCGCCGGCCACCCATGAGATAGCGGTAGTGGAGGAATCACACGTGGGATGTCCCTCAACTTTGAGGATGAATTATGTCCGGATCACCGAAATCAATGAGCCGAACACCCACCCAAAGGAATACATGACCCAGGTCCTGGTTTTAGAATCGGGCGTTGGGCCGAAGGGATTAGGTAATACTCCAGATCCCGGACTGTCGGGCTCGGCACTTCCTGTGCCCCCGGGCGTCAGATCGGATCACAATCCGGATTCAGCCAACGACGCCCGCTCGGACTTAAACCGTCTCTCCCGTATCAGGCAGGAGCCCCAGGAGACGGTACATCGTTACTTGGCCAGATTTCTCCTTGCTCTTAATAAAATCAAGGAATGCCACAAGGAGGACGTAGTCTCTCTTTTCTGCAGAAACTGCACGAATAAAGGACTCCTTAATGCTATAAGTTGCCGTGACATAGTGCACTTTACGGACTTGGCAACCATAGTACCGAAGTATTATGCGATGGAAAGTGCCTGGAAGACCCAAACAGAATTTTGGGATAGTACGGCCCTCATCAGAACCTTTCTCCGAACTAAACGGTCGAACTCTCGTAAGTCGACCAAATCAATTCCCAAGAAACCAAAACCCGCCCCAAGGCGCGAAACTGTATTGGAAGAATGGCTCAATGGTCCATGTAAGCTTCACAGCACGCCGGATGCAACACCGACCCATAGCCTTAGAGCATGTTGGATACTCAGGCAGGTAGCTAAGAGTGGCGAGGATCTCCTCGAGAACCATAAAGCTGAACCACATCCCGCCAAGGAACACAATACGGTACTGACAGTGTTCGAGACCTTCGCCTCAAACAATAGGCGCAAGCGAGCGTATCGAAGCTCTGCTGAAATTTGCCATGTGGCAAAAATAAATCCGTGGGACACTGCTATAACCTTCAATGCCAGTGACGAACCCCAATTCCAGTCCGTCCGGGCGCCGCCCGCTCTGGTCCTCATCCCAATAGTGGATGGCTTTCAGCTCCTAAAGCACTCATGGATGGCGGAAGCGTATTAAACCTAATCTACGAAGAAACACTCAAGAAGATGGAGATTGACAAAATCCGCATTGAACAAAGCGGCACAACCTTCAGGGGAATTATCCCTAGTCGGGAGGCACGGTGTGCGGGAAAAATCACACTTGGTGTGGTATCCGGGCCCCAGAGAATTACATGTCCGAAGAAATCACCTTCCAAGTGGCTCCTTTCAACAGCGGATACCACGCCATTCTAGGGCGAGACGCGTTTGCAAGCTTTCAAGCCATACCCCATTACGGGTACATGAAGCTCAAAATGCCCGGACCCAATGGAATTATCACTCTAGCTAGTGATCCGGACATCACACTCCGCGCCGAAAACAAAACCGCAGCACTAGCCTTGGAAGCACTATCCGAAGCCCTAGCGGCAGAAGAATTAACAACGTTGCGCGCCACCGTGGACAGGGACGACGTGATACTCGACAAGCGACCCAAGTCCACCTCATTTAAGCCCGCAGATGAGATAGTCAAATTCCAAGTCCACCCAATGGACCCCACGAAGACAGCTTCCATCGGGACACAGTTGAACCCCGCTATGGACGCCGCACTGTGCGACTTCTTACGCGAGAATTGGGATATCTTCGCCTGGCACCCATCGGAATGTCGGGCATCCCACGCGAATTGGCCGAACACAGCCTCAACATACTGAAGGGATACAAACCTGTTAAACAGACCCTAAGGCGATTTTGGAGCCCAAACGACAAGCCATGGGGGAGGAGCTAGCCAAGCTACTTGAGGCCGGATTCATCAGAGATATCAAACATCCGGATTGGCCGCCGAACTTGGTAATGGTACCAAAGAAGGACAAATCCTGGCGCCTGTGCGTCGACTTCACTGTGTTTCCTCGATCCATCAAATCATCGATGCCACAGCTAGACACGACTCGCTGTGTTTCCTCGACGCATACTCTGGATACCATCAAATAAAGATGGCAGAGTCCGACCAAGCTGCAACAGCTTTCATAACGCCATATGGCCCTTTCTGCTTCAACACTATGCCTTTCGGGCTTAAGAATGCCGGAGCAACCTATCAACGCATGATTCAAACATGCCTGGAAAAGCAAATCGACAAAACAGTGGAGGCATACGTGGACGATGTAGTCCTAAAAACAAGACACGTCGAAACCCTAATAGATGACTTGAGGCTTATGTTCGACAACCTACGAACATATGACATCAAGCTGAATCCAGAGAAATGCATTTTCGGCGTCCCCTCCGGAAAACTACTGGGCTTCATCGTTTCCAATAGAGGAATTGAAGCTAATCCGGCAAAAATCCGAGCTTTGTCGCAGTTGGCTATACCAACAGACCTCAAACATATCCAGAAACTAGCTGGATGCGTGGCTGCTTTAAGCCGCTTTATCTCCATGTTAGGAGAAAAGGCATTGCCTCTTTACCGCCTTCTTCGGTGTACCGAACACTTTGTGTGGACGAATGCAGCCGCGGCCAGACTCGTTGAAATAAAGACCTTATTGGCCAATAATCTAGTCCTAACAGTGCCAAATATCGACGAACCTATGCTGCTGTACATAGCTGCAACACATCAAGTTGTAAGCGCAGTACTCGTCGTCGAACGAGAGGTTGATGGATACAAATTCCCGCTACAGAAGCCGGTTTATTACGTATCCACGGTCCTCACCCCATGCAAATCCCGATACCCACACTATCAAAAAATAGCATACGCAGTCTTCATGTCATCCCGAAAGCTACGACACTACTTTCAAGAGTGTTCGATTAAGGTGGCCTCCGAAGTACCACTAAACGATATAATAAATAACTGCGATGCCACGGGCCAGATTGCTAAATGGGCCGTCGAGCTCCTTCCGTTTAACATAACATACAAGCCTCGGCGGGCTATCAAGTCGCAAGTATTAGCCGACTTCGTCGCTGAATGGACGGAAGCCGAACTCCCTAAAGAGTACGGCGCATACTCTAACTTGATCATGCACTTTGACGGCTCTAAAATGCTGGCCGGATTGGGTGCAGGCATAGTCCTGACTTCTCCCACCGGAGACACGGTCCAATATGTCCTCCAAATATTATACACAGACTCCAACAATGCAGCCGAATATGAGGCTCTGTTGCACGGTCTTCGGATGGCAGTCTCTATGGGCATTCAACGCCTAGAAGTGTGCAGGGATTCAAACCTCGCAATATCACAAATAAATGGAGACTTTGATGCCAAGGATCTGAAAATGGTGGCCTATCGCAATGCCGTCCTTAAAATGTCAGCTCGGTTTGAGGGCTCGAATTCCACCCTGTGGCTCGAGAAAACAATCAAGCGGCAAATGTCCTTGCCTGCATCGGCGCTAAACGCGACCCCGTCCCACCTAACATATTCCTGGAAAGGCTATTCAAGCCATCCCTGGTATGGGAAGGGGAGTCCGGCAATACCAACACGGATCCGAATACATCCCCAGATTCTGAACTATCAGACATAATCGAAGGTTCTACCACCGAAATAACATCGTCAGCCCACAAAATAATGGCTGCCATCACCCCGTGGACTGAGCCTTTCTTGGCCTACCTAAATAGGCAGGAGCTCCCTGAAGACCAAAATGAAGCATGCTGCATTGTCCGGCGTTGTAAAGCTTACAAAGTCCATGAAGGGGAACTCTATAAGAGAAGTGTCACCGGAGTGCTCCAAAGGTGCATCTCTGAACAGGAAGGGCGGCAGCTCTTGGCTGAAATCCATGCCGGACTAGGCGGGCACCACGCTGCGGCTCGAGCATTAGTCAGCAAGGCCTTCCGTATAGGTTTCTATTGGCCGACAGCCTGAGCAGACGCACATGACCTTGTCCAACACTGCGTAGGTTGCCAACTCTTTGCCAATCAGAGTCATATGCCCCCTACCGCTCTCCAAACAATCCCCATAACTTGGCCCTTCGCGATCTGGGGGTTGGATATGGTTGGACCCCTTAAAGGAGGAAGCCATAAGAAAAGATACTTATTGGTCATGGTTGACAAGTTCACCAAATGGATAGAAGCCAAACCAGTGAAAACGGCCGAGTCCGGACCAGTAATAGACTTTATATCCGGGGTCGTACACCGATACGGTGTCCCCCACAACATCATCATCGATAATGGCTCAAATTTCACGGCCGATGAGGTGAAATCTTGGTGCGGCAAAATGGGCATTAAGCTCGACTATGCTTCCGTCTACCATCCTCAAACAAATGGCCAGGTTGAATGAGCAAACGGTCTCATCATGAGCGGCATCAAACCCAGACTAGTGCGTTCCTTGACAGAGTCGGATACTCAGTGGGTCGAGGAGCTCAACTCCGTACTCTGGGGGCTGCGGACCACGCCGAATCGCACCACTGGATATACACCATTTTTTATTGTGTACGGCATGGAAGCAGTACTACCTTGCGACATAATACATGATTCGCCATGCATACGCATGTACGAAGAGAAGGAAACCGAGTTAGATCGGCAGGATAATTTGGACGCCCTGGAGGAGGAGCGCGATGTCGCTAAGGCCCGTTCCGCATTCTATCAGCAACAGGCTCGACGATACCAAAGCAGAGAAGTGCGGGCCAAAACTTACAATATTGGTGAACTTGTTCTACGCTTACCGGAGAAGAAGAAGTACAAACTCAAACCCAAGTGGGAAGGCCCCTTCATCATCGACAAAGTTCACACCGGCGGAGTGTACCGCTTACGTAATGCGTCTGATAACAGACTCGAGCCGAACCCATGGAACGCGGCCAGACTTCGGAGATTCTACGCCTAGCGCCGAACTCAGTGTTCGTCTCCTTAACCCTCCTTTTTCAATTATGCTCCCTCCCTTTTCCTTTCTCGATCTTTTTCTTTTCACATAGTATTTAATACCGCACGGACTACCGGATTACTCCGGCCGCACTATGCGTGTAAGCTTTACCTGGGGGCTTCCTATACGGAAGCTAAATATAAATTACTTTCAGGGCTTTTTGCTCGTCGCACATGCGTTTCTTTTTCCATGTGTGCCTTTTATTCACCATTATATGCATCGATATGACTTAAGACATGGCCAAGCTGGGTTGCCTGGCTCCTGTGTTTATGCCCTATGTTCCCGTTAATTCGGCTAGGGCATAAGGGGAGCACCTCTGCGATTGTTACTGTCGGTTGAGCCGGATGTGTACCTCAGACTGGGTGAAGCCGAAAGCTAGTTTCCTTAAGAGAATATTCGGTCAATGAACAAAAGATGTCTTTGTTTTTATAACATTAATCCCCAGAAGTTTTGTATCCTGCGCTTTGGTTCGTAGTCCGGACATGTGCCTTGACACATGCTTACCCAGGGAAAGGAACCCTTAACGGAACTATTCTCCCTGGAAGATGTTTCTTACTAACCATGTAATATAACATAACTAGTTGGGTACTTGTCTGTTCAAGCACTTATGACCCCTACGCCTGGTCTCCATGCATACTCCGGTTTTGTATAACCGAGCGGGTATTCGGACACACCCCAGACTTTAGGATCCGGGGGCTGAAGCGAAAAGGTCCGCCATGACAAATGATTTTAATCCGGCTAGGGGCTACTTATGTCCATCGAATTACACAGTCATTTGGACTGATTATATTCATCCTCTATACCATCCAACAGGCTATCTAGCTTACAATCCTGTTGAGAATACTTTGCGGCTAACGCCACCTAGTCATGTGCCAGACTCACGGGAATTTCTTACCCATCTGGCCCGGCCGGTCCAACTTCGGCCATATGGTTCGGGTCCAGCTTGGTGTAGCGCGTCTTCACCATCGCCCATGCTTCTCTTGCACCTTGCCGGCAGGCTGATATCTTCCACAAACAGAAGCGCCACCGTGCCCCTTGAAGCATGTCCACAAGCCCCCCCATGCCATTTGGCAGGGAGCTTGATGGCCACAGAGACTGCGCAATGCCCTGCATCACCTGCCGAGCTCGCTTGTGCAGTTGTGAGAGGTCCTGTAGTACATCACCTACAGAAGCAGGCATCTCCTCCTCGGGGCGACCCGTCAGCATTCCTGCAAACATAACTTTTTCAATATACTTCGTCGCTGAACTATGCTACATTTCGTTTAGGCACTTACGATAAATGCCACGGCGAAGCCTTCTGTTCTCCTTCACGGAGTCTGCCAGCTGCGCGCGGACGTCCTTTAATTCCACGTCCAGCCGAACATTGGCATCTTGGAGCATATTCTTATCATGCTTCACTTGTGTAAGAATGCGCTCACCGGCCTTTAGTTGCCTCTGGAGATGCGACTCATCATCCCCGCCGCCCTCTGGATTTACTCCGAGGTTGTCTATAGAAATTTCTGTTAAATTCGTCATACCAGCCAGTTGCCAACTGGTGCATTTTCATACAATTCAGATAATTGTTACCATATGAGGCCTTCTGGGATTCCTCTAGCTTGGCAACTGTGGCCCTCAGTTGAGTCTTGCACTCCTCTAGCTCCCGAGACAATTGCTCGTTCTTATCTACAAGAACCTGTGCATGAATTGATACTTAAAACTGTTGTTTCAACCGTTTCAAGTCTCAGGGGCTACTGCTATATATATGCTCATCAAACTTTCTTACCCGTATATCTTTGGTATACTGGACTGTCGCCCGAGCGAGTCCGCTTTGAGCAGCTCGGATGTATGCGTCTCCCGAATTGAAAGCATTAAATGCCTCTTCAAAAAAGATGTTGTTGCGAAGCACGACCCGTCGATGCCGATGATGCATGGCGCTCTCTACTTCCGAATTTGTGGCAGAGAGCATGTCCGCGTCCTCTGTTGGAGGACTATGCGGCGTCGGCCCTACGTCTGCCTCCTCTCTCGAAGTTGGTCTTGGAGCCCGACTGGTGGAGGCATGGTTGGCAAGATCTCCAGATACAGTTCGGATATTCCTCTTCCTACCACGATGTAAAAAGGGCACTGTTATACTTCAAATGATAACAAATTACATGACATGTTGTTTTCTTACCTCTGTAGAGGCATGTCAGTTCTAATCGGTTTCCTCTTGAGCCTACCCAATCCGGACGCCTGTGGCTGACGGGTCCCTAGGGGCTCGGCCCTGCGCTCCGAATGTTGCTTCTGCAAAAGCACGACATATTAGGGATAAGGTGTGATATCAGGAAAGAATCCTCTTTGGAGGATCGAGTTTTCGGCTTGACTTACACGCGACGAAGGTAACAGTCCAGGATAATCAGCGGTGATAGCCACCGGGGCACCGTCACGGCTCGCCCGATAAAATATCCCGTCGACAAGCTCCACGGCTGCATCTGGGTCTTCTTCGAGTCCCGGATACAGGGCCCTTTCGGGGTCCTCTGGCTGCGGGGAAGGGCTGAAGATTCCTTCCACGTCCCTCCTCAGTTCCTGCTCAGAAATATTGATGCAGGTAACTTTAGCAAAGAACGCTACAATAAGTGAAGCAAGGAAATAAATGACGACTTACCCAGTTTGGGGGATTATACATGGAGAATCCGTCCGGCGGTTTGATGTGGAGGAAGTCTTACTCTTCTCCTTTGTATAGGTCGGACAGTATCCTCGCCAGAGCGCTGGGGGAGTCCGAACCCTTACGGCCGCAGCGGGTGGCATCGTCTGCCCCGTTGTAGTGCCACATGGGATTGCTCGGATATTGAAGCGGTTACACTCCCCGCATTATGCATATGGACATCACCTCGACTATCGTCAGTCCGGATGTGGCCAGTAATTTTATCCTGCTCATCAGGAAATGTACTTCCCTGGAATCCTCTTCTTGGGGGCCTCGGGGGTGCCAGCTTGGATGTGCCCTCGGTGGGGTGTTACTGAACTTGGGGAGTCCTGTCCGGGCTGGATCCGGAAGGGGAGCGTCGTCAATGTAAAACCACTCTGAAGCCTAGTTATCTGGTGCCTTCTTGGGAGTACCAGATAGGTATCCGGTCTCAGCGATACGCCATACTTCGGCCCCGCCCACTTGACATAGGGATTCTCCCTAGTTGCGGGGGACAAGGCAGAACAACTTCTTCCACAATCCGAAATGAGTCTCGCGGCCTAGAAATAGCTCACAAAGGGCGACGTACCCTGCTATATGCAGTATGGAGGCTGGGGTAAAATTGTGCAACTGGAGGCCATAGAACTCCAGAAGCCCACGAAGGAATGGATGAATAGGAAACCCGACGCCCCTTAACAGATGCGAAATTAAGCATACTCGCTCCTCTGGAGACGGATTCGGGTATCTCTCCGCTTGTTCTCCGCCGTTATAGGTGGCCACTCCGGCTTGGACAGGGACCATGAACGCTGGCGGGAGGAGCCCTTGGGTTTGTAACTTTACCAAACGGCTATGGGGAACTGAACACTCTCCCCAGTCCCTCGGCTTGGGGCAAGGGGAGCGAGCAGAAGAGCTGCAATGACCGGCCATGTTGGAATGGTTTTTTCTGGGCGCTCTGTTCGATGCTTGCTCAAGGAGGGAGAGTGAGGTTTGGATCTGGGAATCCCCGTCTCTTCAAATAGACAGCTAGCCCGAAGGACTGAGGGTGGCAAATGCAAAAATGCCTTGACTCCTTGCATTCGCTCGACACGTGGAAATGGTCATTATTGAAGCACTGAAGCCGAGGAGTACAACATTGATGAAGATGCCAGACACTATTCGTCATGATGGGAACATTGGAGTATTCGGAAGGAGGAACCCGCCTTGCAATGCCGAACACAAGACTGCGCGCCGGACTCATCGTCATTGAAGCCTGGTTCAGGGGCTACTGAGGGAGTCCTGGATAAGGGGGTATCCGGACAGTGGAACTATATACTTTGGCCGGACTGTTGGACTATGAAGATACAAGATTGAAGGATTCATCTCGTGTCTGGATAGGACTCTCCTTTGCGTGGAAGACAAGCTTGGCGATCCGGATATTATGTTTCCTTCCTTGTAACCGACTCCATGTAAACCCTAGCTCTCCGGTGTCTATATAAACCGGAGAGGATGGTCCTTAGAAGGCCGATCACAATTAAAATCATACCATCTTAGGCTAGCTCTTAGGGTTTAGCCTCTACGATCTCATGGTAGATCTACTCTTGTACTACTCATATCTTCAATATTTATCAAGCAGGAAGTAGGGTTTTACCTCCATCGAGAGGGCCTGAACCTGGGTAAACATTGTGTCCCTTGCTTCCTGTTACCATCAGCCTAAGACGCACGATCGGGACCCCCTACCCGAGATCCATCGGTTTTGACACCGACAGCGCCCACCCCCTGGGCGCGCCCCCCCATCTCGTCGGCCCCCTGAGGCTCCACCGACCTCAACTCCAACTCCATATTTCTGTTTCATGGAGACAAAAAATCAGAGAGAAAGTTTCATCACATTTTACGATGCGGAGCCGCCGCCAAGCCCTAATCTCTCTCGGGAGGGCTGATCTGGAGTCCGTTCGGGGCTTCGGAGAGGGGGATTCATCACCGTCGTCATCATCAACCATCCTCCATCACCAATTTCATGATGCTCACCGCCGTGCGTGAGTAATTCCATCGTAGGCTTGCTGGACGGTGATTGGTTGGATAAGATTTACCATGTAATCAAGTTAGTTTTGTTAGGGTTTGATCCCTAGTATCCACTATGTTCTAAGATTGATGTTGCTATGACTTTGCTATGCTTAATGCTTGTCACTAGGGCCCGAGTGCCATGATTTCAGATCTGAACCTATTATGTTTTCATGAATATATGTGTGTTCTTGATCCTATCTTGCAAGTCTATAGTCACCTATTATGTGTTATGATCCGACAACCCCGAAGTGACAATAATCGGAATACTTCTCGGTGATGACCGTAGTTTGAGGAGTTCATGTATTCACTATGTGTTAATGCTTTGGTCCGGTTCTCTATTAAAAGGAGCCCTTAATATCCCTTAGTTTCCGCTAGGACCCCGCTGCCACGGATGTCATGCAAGTTCTTTTCCATAAGCATGTATGACTATATTCGGAATACATGCCTACATTACATTGATGAACTGGAGCTAGTTCTGTGTCACCCTATGTTATATCTATTACATGAGGAATCGCATCTGACATAATTATCCATCACTGATCCAATGCCTACGAGCTTTTCACATATTGTGCTTCGCTTATTTACTTTTCCGTTGCTACTGTTACAATTACTACAAAACTAGTATCTTTACTTTTGCCACTGTTACCTTTATTATCATACTACTTTGCTACTAAATTCTTTGCTGCAGATACTAAGTTATCTAGGTGTGGTTGAATTGACAACTCAACTGCTAATACTCAATAATATTCTTTGGCTCCCCTTGTGTCGAATCAATAAATTTGAGTTGAATACTTTACCCTCAAAAGTTGTTGCGATCCCCTACACTTGTGGGTTATCAAGACTAATTTTTGGCGCCGTTGCCAGGGAACATAGCTCTATTCTTTGAGTCACTTGGGATTTATATCTATTGATCACTATGAGGAACTTGAAAGATGAAAGAACCAAGATTTTGCCCTCAACTACGAGGGGTGGTAAGGAACTGCCATCTAGCTCTGCACTAGATTCTCCTTCTATTATTAGCAAGCTTGTGACACCTAAACCTGCTACTGCTATGAATTCTGATATGTCGCATGTTATTGATGATGCCACTTCTGATATGCATGATACTTATGATGAAACTACTTCTATGCGTGATACCACTTTGCCATTAGGTGAAATTCTTGATGAACAACTTGCTAGGGTTAGAGAGAATGAAATTATTGAAGATGTTATTATTGATGATAGTGATGATGAAAGTTCTCCCCCTGATTATGAATTACTTGTTGTTCTTGAGGGTTATGTTATGGAAGAGGAAGCTGCTAGAGCTATCTTTGCTTGTAAAGATAGATATGGTCTTAAAAAGTTATTAGCTAAATGGAAGCAGCAGTGTCTTAATGCTAGAATCAAACCTGACCCTGCTTTTGCTACTTCACCTATTTGTGTTACTGATAAGGATTATGAATTCTCTGTTGATCCTGAGATCATTACTTTAGTTGAATCTGATCCTTTTTATGGCCTTGAATCTGAAACTGTTGTGGCACATCTTACCAAGTTGAATGATATAGCAACCCTGTTTACTAATGATGAGAAGTCTCGCTATTATTATATCCTTAAGATATTTCTGTTCTCATTAAAGGGTGATGCTAAGACTTGGTTTAATTCTCTTGATCTTGGTTGTGTGCATAGTCCCAAGGATATGATTTATTACTTCTCTGGTAAATATTTCCCTACTCATAAGAAACAAGCTGCCTTGCGGGAAATATATAATTTTGTGCAAATCAAAGAAGAGAGTCTCCCACAAGCTTGCGAGAGGCTTCTCCGATTACTTAATGCTTTGCCTGATCATCCTCTTAAGAAAAATGAAATACTTGATATCTTTTATAATGGACTAACCGATGCTTCCAAGGACTACTTGGATAGTTGTGCTGGTTGTGTTTTCAGGGAGAGAACAGTCGACGAAGCTGAATTACTATTGAATAATACGTTGACTAATGAAAATAATTGGACTCTCCCTGGGCAAATTCCTGAGGCAATTCCTGAACCAATTGAGCCAACTCCTAAGCCTATTCCTAAACCCACTCCTAAGAAGAGAGGCGTTCTATTTCTCAGCCCCGAAGATATGCAAGAGGCAAAGAAATCAATGAAAGAAAAAGGTATAAAAGCTGAAGATGTAAATAATTTACCACCTATTGAAGAAATACATGGTCTTAATATACCACCTGTCGAAGAACCACATTGTCTTGATAACCCGACATAGGTAGTAAAGGTAAATTCTCTCTATAGATATGATAAAGTTGAAATCCCTTGTACTAAATTTCATAGCCCATGCTTAGATGAATTTGATGACTTTATGGCTAAACAAGAAAGTTTTAATGCTTATGTTGGTAGAGAATTAAAGAACAATGCTTTCGAGATAGGACGCTTGAGTGATTATATGGCTAGAGTTAAAGGTGAACTTAAACTCATTAGCAAATATGCTTCTATGGTTGCTACTCAAGCTGAGAAAGTACTTAAAGCTCAAAATGATTTGCTTGATGAATTAAATTATAAACCTGACTTTGCTGTTAGAGTGGCTACTAGAACTGGTAGAATGACTCAGGAACCTTTGTATCCTTAAGGCCACCCTAAGAGAATCGAGCAAGATTCTCAGAGAAATAATTTAGAGGCACCTAGTTCTTCTAAAAAGAATAAAAAGAAAAAGATAGGACTTTGCATGCTTCTAGTGAACCCATTGTAGACACACCTGAGAATCCCAATGATATTTCTATTTCTGATGCTGAAACACAATCAGGTGATGAACATGAACCTAGTGATAATGTTAATGATAATGTTCATGTTGATGCTCAACCTAGTAAAAATAATGAAGTAGAAGTTGAACCTATTGTTGATCTTGATAACCCACAATCAAAGAATCAACATTATGATAAGAGAGATTTTGTTGCTAGGAAGCACGGTAGAGAAAGAGAGCCATGGGTTCAGAAACCCATGCCCTTTCCTCCTAAACCATCCAAGACAAAGGACGATGAGGATTTTGAGCGCTTTGCTGAAATGATTAGACCTATCTTCTTACGTATGCGCTTAACTGATATGCTTAAAGTAAATCCTTATGCTAAGTATATGAAGGATATTATTACAAACAAAAGAAAGATACCAGAAGCTGAAATTTCCGCCATGCTTGCTAATTACACTTTTAAGGGTGGAATACCAAAGAAACTTGGAGATTCGGGGGTACCAACTATACCGTGCTCCATTAAAAGAAATTATGTTAGAACTGCTTTATGTGATCTTGGAGCCGGTGTTAGTGTTATGCCTATCTCTTTATATCGTAGACTTGAATTGATCAAGTTGACACCTACTGAAATATCTTTGCAAATGGCTGATAAATCAACTGCCATACCTGTCGGTATTTGTGAGGATGTGCCTGTTGTGGTTGCAAATGTCACTATCTTAACGGACTTTCTTATTGTTGATATTCCCGAGGATGATAGTATGTCGATTATCCTTGGTAGACCCTTTTTGAATATTGCAGGGGCTGTTATTGATTGTAACAAAGGCAATGTCACTTTTCATGTTAATGGTAATGAGCATACAGTACACTTTCCGAGGAAACAATCTCAAGTTCATAGCATCAATTCTATTGGAAAAGTTCCGACTATCATTATTGGAGGTTTTGAATTTCCTCTCCCTACTGTCAAGAAAAAGTATGATATTCTTATTGTTGGGGCTGTTCATATCCCCATTGAGGTAACTTAGTGTTATTCGAAATTTCTCCGGTTCCGTGTTATTCGGAATGAGTTTGTTAACAAGACTTGATCAACCTTGTTAGTGGATTCATTTTGATGATCATCAGATGGATGAAACTAGAAGGCACAACCTTCTGTACCCTCTTTTTACTTTCTGTTATTTAGAATAAATAAAGCAAAAGTAGTATTATCCGTTTGTTTTCTGAATTATCTGTGCATTAAAAAAAATATCCCGAAAATAAAAGTGCTCCAAATGCCCTTCAAATTTAGTATGATTTTTTATGGAATATTTTAAGATTTTAGGCACTGAAATCACAGCAGGAGGGTCAAGCACCAGGCCACGAGGGTGGAGGGCGCGCCCACACCCCTTGGGCGCCCCCTGTCTCGTGGGCCTATGGTGGCCCCCCCTCCACTTATGCGAGCACCCACACACTCCATCTTCTTCCCAAAAAATCCCCATTCAGCTGAAGCACGAGTTTTATCTCATTTTTCTGCGATTTTCGATCTCCTTGCTCAAAGCTCCATTCACAAAACTGCTTTGGGAGATTGTTGCTTGGTATATGACTCCTCCATTGGTACAATTAATTTTTGTTCTAGTGCTTTATTCATTGCAAATTTTTACTGCATAGGTGGCCCTGTTCTTGAGCTTGCATGTCAAATTTATGAGGTCCCAAGTAATTCTAATACATGATATAGGCTCTAGGCATTTGTAGGAGTAGTTGCTACCAATCTTATTTAGTTATATTCACTTTTATTTTGAAATTACTAAAATTTCAGAAATTTTCAGAAATATGTCTAGGAGAATGTACCAAGGTGGTTCCTTAGTAAAGAAAGGACCCAAGATTGCTATACGTGAGCAAGACGATGAACTACTGAGGGACGTAGAAGTACGAGCTTATGAGTGGCCATCCGACGATTTTATGGTCGAAGCAGGCTTTAAGGAGGAATTTGACGCGTATGTGCGTAATGCCGACCTGGAGGACTTATTACAAGATAAGTGTCCTCAGTACTATCAATTGACTGATACATTTGTGCGAAGGTTTAAATATAAATGCACATGTAATTCTCCGAGTGTCCTATTTGATATCTATGATACATCTTATACCATGGACTTAGAGGATTTTACAACTGCTTGCAAACTTCTACAGTGGGGTAATATTAATGATCCCCACAAATCTGAATTTAGAGATTTTCTTGCTAGTATTACTGTGGGAGAATCTAGGGACATAGCACAAGCTACCAAAGGGAGCATTCATTTTCCTGCTATACATTATTTTGCTCTTTTCATTGGTAGATGCATTAACGGTAAAGATGAAGCATGTCATATGTATGTCCCCGATCTTTGTGTCCTCAAGAGTGCCATGTTAGGTTATAAAGATTATAACTTGGGGGTAATAGTTGCACGTAGGTTGCATAATAATGGTAGGGCTGGAGATTTATTTGGAGGAATTTACGCGACCCGTGTGGCCAATTATCTTGGTATAGCCCCTTGAGAGGGTGATATGATGTTGCCTCCCGCTTATTTATATTATGACGCTATGGTCAAACATCATTTTCTTAAGAGGAATGAACAATTCCTCCAGTATCGACTAATCTTTGACAGACATAGCTCTGTCCATGTTACTCTTCCTGCTCCTTTCCTTTTTTAATTATCAGGCAAAAGGAAGATATGTTGTTACCAGGGAGGAAGCAGCTGAACACGAGGGGAGAGCGGTGGCGGCTCGCCAACATGCCGCAGCTCAGGAGGCATTTACCCCAGTTACAACTACGAATATCAGCCAGGCTACCCTTGGCATTAGACCAACTTAGGCCAAAAGACTAAGCTTGGGGGAGTACGTATTTCTCATCGACTTTACATTCATGTTCACACACCATTCTAGTCGTCGGGGCTCGTACTCTTTCATTGTATTATCCATGCTAGTTTAATTTTCTTTTTCTTGCCTTTTTCTTGTGTGTTTGTTAAACCTTGAGAAAAAACCAAAAAAAATAGTTAGTTTAATTTCCATGCTTGTAGTAGTAATTAAATTGAAAAACCCAAAAAGATTTCTCGTTCTTCTTCTTACTTGTTGGGAGATTTCCCGTGTAAATAGTTTTATTTTTCTTTGGGGTCAAGAGTAGAAGACCATATTGAAAATGTTTAGTGGATCTCATATGCATGATTGTTTATTTAATTTAGAGCCCATATTACCTTGTGTTCTCTCTTGAGTTGAATGCTTGCAGATTCCAGCTTAGTCCAATGCACGTGCACTATTATTATTATACACATCGTTCGATCATGCAAGTGAAAGGCAATAATGACGATATATGATGGACTGGTTGAGATGAGAAAAGCTAGTATGAACTCGACCTCTCTTGTTTTTGTAAATATGATGAGTTCATTGTTCCTGCTTCATCTTATTATGAAGTAAACATATTTGCAATGACATTTAGAGATTATAGTTGCTTGTGCCATGCTTGATTAGCTATGAGTTATAATGGTTTTATCTTGCGTGCCAACATGCTATTAAAATGATTATGATGTGTTATGATGGGATGGTATCCTCCTTTGAATGAATTGAGTGACTCGACTTGGCACATGTTCACGCATGTAGTTGAAACAACTCAACATAGCCTTCATGATATTTATGTTCATAGTAGATTATATCCTACTCATGCTTGTACTCGGTGTGAATTAATTTTAATGCATGTTTATGACTGTTGTCGCTCTCTTAGTTGGTCACTTCCTAGTCTTCTGCTAGCCTTCACCTGTACTAAGCGGGAATACTGCTTGTGCATCCAAACTCCTTAAACCCCAAAGTTATTCCAATGAGTCCACAATACCTTCCTATATGCGGTATTTACCTACCGTTCCAAGTAAATTTGTATGTGCTAAACTCCAAACCTTCAAATGAAATTATGTTTTGTATATGCTCGAGCAGCTCATGTTTCGACTAGGGCTGCCTATATCTTCCATGCTAGGTGGGTTATTCTCAAGAGGAGTGGACTCCACTCCTCATTCACGAGAAAGGGATGGTAACCGGGATGCCCAGTCCCATGATAAAAAAAGATCAAAGAAAATCAATATAATTAAACAAAACTCCCCCAGGGCTGTTCTTAGTTGGAGGTACTCGTTGTTTCAAGCAAGCCATGGATTGATGCTTGTTAGTGGTGGGGGAGTATAAACTTTTACCATTCTGTTTGGGAACTGCCTATAATGCATATAGTATGGAAGATACAGCCATCTCATAGTTGTTGCGTTGACAGTGAAAGTATGCCACTCAAAATGTTATTCAATCTCTATTTTAAAATCGAGCTCTGGCACCTCTACAAATCCTTGCTTCCCTCTGCGAAGGGCCTATCTATTCACTTTTATATTGAGTCATCATCCCTCTAATTAAAAAGCACCCGCTGGAGAGCACACTGTCATTTGCATTCATTACTATTGGTTTATATTGGGTATGACTTGACTGGATCTCTTTTACCATGAATTACAATGTCAAGTCAGTCCTTGATCTTTAAAGGTGCTCTGCACTTATGTTTTGCGGTCTCAGAAAGGGCTAGCGAGATACCATTTTGTTATATCATGTTATGATTGTTTTGAGAAAGTGTTGTCATCCGAGTTTTATTATTATGGCTTGCTAGCTGATTATGCCATTGATATGAGTAATTGTGAGACCGAGGTGTTATTGTGAGTATGGTTAGTTCATAATATTTGCTGAAACCTGAATGCTGGCTTTGCATGTTTACAACAACAAGAGCAAACAAAGTTTGTAAAAGCTTTTCTTTATCACTTTCAGTTTATCAACTGAATTGCTCGAGGACGAGCAAAGGTTTAAGCTTGGGGGAGTTGATACGTCTCCAACATATCTACTTTTCCAAACGCTTTTGCCCATGTTTTGGACTCTAACTTGCATGATTTGAATGAAACTAACCTGGACTGACGCTGTTTTCAGCGGAACTGCCATGATGTTGTTTTATGTGTAGAAAACAAAAGTTCTCGGAATGACTTGAAAATCCATGAAGGCAAGTTTTGGAAAATATAAAAAATACTGGCGAAAGAATCAAGACCAGGGGGCCCACACCCTATCCATGAGGGTGGGGGCGCGCCCACCCCCTAGGAGCGCCCCCCTGTCTCATGGGCCCCCTGAGGCTCCACCGACCTCAACTCCAACTCCATATATTCTGTTTCTTAGAGAAAAAATTCAGAGAGAAAGTTTCATCGCGTTTTACGATACGGAGCCGCCGCCAAGCCCTAATCTCTCTCGGGAGGGCTGATCTGGAGTCCGTTCGGGGCTTCGGAGAGGGGGATTCGTCACCGTCGTCATCATCAACCATCCCCATCACCAATTTCATGATGCTCACCGCCGTGCGTGAGTAATTCCATCGTAGGCTTGCTGGACGGTGATGGGTTGGATGATATTTACCGTGTAATCAAGTTAGTTTTGTTAGGGTTTGATCCCTAGTATCCACTATGTTCTGGGATTAATGTTGCTATGACTTTGCTATGCTTAATGCTTGTCACTAGGGCCCGAGTGCCATGATTTCATATCTGAACCTATTATGTTTTCATGAATATATGTGTGTTCTTGATCCTATCTTGCAAGTCTATAGTCACCTATTATGTGTTATGATCCGACAACCCTGAAGTGACAATAATCGGAATACTTCTCGGTGATGACCGTAGTTTGAGGAGTTCATGTATTCACTATGTGTTAATGCTTTGGTTTGGTTCTCTATTAAAAGGAGGCCTTAATATCCCTTAGTTTCCGCTAGGACCCTGCTGCCACGGGAGGGTAGGACAAAAGATGTCATGCAAGTTCTTTTCCATAAGCACGTATGACTATATTCGGAATACATGCCTACATTACATTGATGAACTAGAGCTAGTTCTGTGTCACCCTATGTTATAGCTATTACATGAGGAATCGCATCTGACATAATTATCCATCACTGATCCAATGCCTACGAGCTTTTCACATATTGTGCTTCTCTTATTTACTTTTCCGTTGCTACTATTACAATTACTACAAAACTATTATCTTTACTTTTGCCACTGTTACCTTTATTATCATACTACTTTGCTACTAAATTCTTTGCTGCAGATACTAAGTTATCCAGGTGTGGTTGAATTGACAACCCAACTGATAATACTCAATAATATTCTTTGGCTCCCCTTGTGTCGAATCAATAAATTTGGGTTGAATACTTTACCCTCGAAAGATGTTGCGATCCCCTACACTTGTGGGTTATCAATCAACCGCGTTGTGCTAATGCTTCCACTTTCAGTCTACGAGGGTATGTGGACAACACTCTCCCCTCTCGTTGCTAGGCATCACCACGAACTTGCATGTGCGTAGGATTTTTTTAAATTACTACGTTCCCCAAAAGGTAATACATCGTAAGCTTGCAAGCAAATGACTAATGAGTTAGTTACGAGATGATGTATTACGGAACGAGTAAAGAGACTTCCCAGTAATGAGATTGAACTAGGTATGAAGATACCGACGATCGAATCTCGGGCATATAACATAACGACAGACAAAGGGAATTACGTGTGTTGTCATAACGGTTCGACCGATAAAGATCTTCGTAGAATATGTAGGAGCCAATATGGACATCCAGGTTCCACTATTGGTTATTGACCGGAGAGGTGTCTCGTTCATATCTACATAGTTCTCGAACTCGTAGGGTCCGCATGCTTAATGTTTGTTAACGATATAGTGTTATATGAGTTATATGATTTGGTGACCAAATGTTGTTCGGAGTACCGGATGAGATCACGGACATGACGAGGAGTCTCGAAATGGTCGAGAGGTAAAGATTGATACAAGACGATGGCATTCGGACACCAGAAGAGTTTCTGAGTGCACCGGGTAGTCATCGGGTCGCCGGAAGGGGTTCCAGACACCCATGGTAAGTGTATCGGCCTAATTGGCCAAAGGGGGGGGGGGACAGACCAGCCCAGTAGGGGGTTGGCATGCCCCTCTCCTTGGCTGGCCGGCCCTAGGGGAAGGAAAGGGGAGGGTGGCCCCTCTTGCCTTCCCCTCCTCGTGAGAGAAAGGAAGGGGGCGCCTCCTCCTCCTGCCTTCCTCCCGCACTCATATATGGAAGGGGGCGGCTTGGGGTAGTCCCAAGTAGGATTCGGCCTTACTTGGGGCGCCCCTTGGCCTCTCCCCTCTCCCCCCACCTATATATATACACTAGTAGAAAACAGGGATCTGGTTCAGGCCGGGTCAGCCCATTAGTCCCGGTTCAGTCCAGAACCGGGACCCATGGAGGCATTGGTCCCGGTTCGTGAGGCCAGGGGGCCTTTCGGGCCTCGTGGGGGTATTGGTCCTGGTTCGTCTGGCCCCTTTGGTCCCGGTTGGTGAGACAAACCAGGACCAATGGGCCTCGCTCCTGGCCCACCATCGTTGGTCAAGTTTGGTGGCAGGAACCCGGACCAAAGTGTGTCCTTTAGTCCCGGTTCCAGCCACGAACAAGGACCAATGTGATGCCTATATATACCCCCTCACCGGCGAGCAGAGCACTCCACACTGCTCTGTATTTTCTCGCCAGCGAGGGGAGGGCTTTGTGGTGCTCTAGCTCACCTCCTATGCACATGAGGTGTTCGATGGAATGCCCGAACCACACTACTTAAGCTTTCTCCTCTCCAAGCTCGACCTCCAAGCTCCATTTTCCTCAATATTTGTCTAGATTTAGCGGTCTGTCCTGTCCCGTCCCCGTCTTCACCGCCGTCGATTGCCCGCGTCAATCTCGTCGCCGGCACCACCGTGGTGAGCCACTTGTTCTTATCTTCTTTCTGAAAGGAAAAAAATTCTTACTTGTATGTTTAGGTAGATACTTGTATAATTTTCTTACTTTTATTATTGCTTCTCATTATATAGTGCGATGGTTTTGGTATCCGCCCCCGTCGGCCCTCGTCTTGTCTATGATTCGGATGTGGTATATATTATCTTTTATAACTATTTGGTTCATTTATTGTTTATGAAAATTAT
Organism: Triticum dicoccoides; assembly: GCF_002162155.2. Lineage (NCBI taxonomy): Eukaryota > Viridiplantae > Streptophyta > Magnoliopsida > Poales > Poaceae > Triticum > Triticum dicoccoides. The sequence goes on along the minus strand of NC_041381.1, from coordinate 451,523,584 downwards.
GCCGACCAACGTGACATAGATTTTATTTATCTAGGAGGTACTGAACCGGAAATTCCAACCGACCCTATTGTCGAGAGGTTAAATTTAGTTGAAGAAGAAAACAATTACTTGAAGGAAAAAAAATTGAGGAGGAGAAGATGATATTGGAGTTGCATGTTGTGGATGTCGTCGATGATCACAAAATCAAGATGGATGCAATGCGCTTGAAGATTAGAAAGATTAGAAAATATGCCATTCATATCGAGGCTTGGTATCATTATGCCGTTGGATCAATTGTTACCTCGGCTGCGATTATGATCGCATTTGTTTTTGCATTGAAATGTTTTACATAGTTTCAATGTATGGTTTAATTAGATGCTCTGGAGAGCTATATGTTGTTCAATGAGAACTATGTACGTACTTTGGTTTTAATGTGATGATGAACTTCTATTAATTTGGCCACTTAATTATCTATTCATGATGTTCTGTAATGGTTTTTGACACACTTAATTATATATAATGCACGCAGATGAACCGGCAATGGATGTACGGTGATAGACACACCTCCGAGTACATTAAGGGCGTGCATAATTTTCTCGAAGTGGCTGAGGCAAACAAGCAGAATGGTTTTATGTGTTGTCCATGCCCTATATGTGGGAATACGAAGTCTTACTCTGACTCGAAAACCCTTCACACCCACCTACTTTATAAGGGTTTCATGCCACACTATAATGTTTGGACCAAGCACGGAGAAATAGGGGTTATGATGGAAGACAGCGAAGAAGAAGAGGACGATGACAACTATGTGCCCCATGAATACGGTGATGCTACAACAGGGGAAGCTGTTGAAGATCAAGAGGAACCAGACGATTTACCCGATGATGATCTCTGCCGGGTCATTGTTGATGCAAGGATACAGTGCGAAAGTGAAAAGGAGAAGCTGAAGTTTGATCGCATGTTAGAGGATCACAAAAAAGGTTTGTACCCCAATTGCGAAGATGGCAACACAAAGCTCGATACAGTACTGGAATTACTGCAGTGGAAGGCAGAGAATGGTGTGCCTGACAAAGGATTTGAGAAGCTACTGAAAATATTGAAGAAGAAGCTTCCAAAGGATAATGAATTCCCCGACAGTACATATGCAGCAAAGAAGGTTGTATGCCCTCTAGGATTGGAGGTGCAAAAGATACATGCATGCCCTAATGACTGCATCCTATACCGCGGTGCGTACGAGGATTTGAACACATGCCCGGTATGCGGTGCATTGCGGTATAAGATCACACGAGATGACCCTGGTGATGTTGACGGCGAGCGCCCCAGGAAGAGGGTTCCTGCCAAGGTGATGTGGTATGCTCCTATAATACCACGGTTGAAACGCCCATTCAGAAACAAAGAGCATGCCAAGTTGATGTGATGGCACAGAGAGGACCGTAAGAAAGACAGGAAGTTGAGAGCACCTGCCGACGGGTCGAAGTGGAGAAATATCAAGAGAAGTACTGGGAGGAGTTTGCAGGTGACGCAAGGAACTATGGTTGGATTTAAGCACGGATGGCATTAATCCTTTTGGGGAGCAGAGCAGCAATCACAACACCTGGCCCATGACTCTATGTATCTATAACCTTCCTCCTTGGTTGTGCATGAAGCGGAAGTTCATTATGATGCTAGTTCTCATCCAAGGCCCTAAGCAACCCGGCAACGACATTGATGTGTACCTAAGGCCATTAGTTGAAGAACTTTTACAGCTATGGATTGGAAACGGTGTATGTGTGTGGGATGAGCACAAACAGGAGGAATTTGACCTGCATGCATTGTTGTTTGTCACTATCAATGATTGGCCTGCTCTCAGTAACCTTTCAGGATAGATAAACAAGGGATACCATGCATGCACGCACTGTTTAGATGACACCGAAAGTATATACCTGGACAAATGCATGAAGAATGTGTACCTGGGGCATCGTCGATTCCTTCCGACCAACCATCAATGTCAAAAGAAAGGCAAGCATTTCAAAGGCGAGGTAGATCACCAGAAGAAGCCCTCCATGCGTACTGGTGATCACGTACTTGTTATGGTCAATGATTTAAAAGTAATCTTCGGAAAGGGTCCCGGTGGACTATCTGTTCCAAATGACGCTGAGGGACGCGCACCCATGTGGAAGAAGAAATCTATATTTTGGGACCTACCCTACTGGAAAGACCTAGAGGTCCGCTCTTCAATCAATGTGATGCACGTGACGAAGAACCTTTGCGTGTACCTGCTAGGCTTCTTGGGCGTGTATGGGAAGACAAAAGATACACCAGAGGCACGGGAGGACCTGCAACATTTCCACGAAAAAGATGGCATGCCTCCAAAGCAGTATGAAGGTCCTGCCAGCTACGCTCTTACCAAAGAAGAGAATGAAATCTTCTTTGAATGCCTGCTCAGTATGAAGGTCCCGTCTGGCTACTCATCAAATTTAAAGGGAATAATAAATATGGTAGAGAAAAAGTTCCAGAACCTAAAGTCTCATGATTGCCACGTGATTATGACGCAACTGCTTCCGGTTGCATTGAGGGGGCTTCTACCGGAAAATGTTCGATTAGCGATTGTGAAGCTATGTTCACTCCTCAATGCAATCTCTCAGAAGGTGACCGATCCAGAAATCCTACCAAGGTTAAGGAGTGATGTGGCGCAATGTCTTTTCAGTTTCGAGCTGGTGTTCCCACCATCCTTCTTCAATATCATGACGCATGTCCTAGTTCATCTAGTCGACGAGATTGTCGTTCTGGGCCCTGTATTTCTACACAATATGTTCCCCTTTGAGAGGTTCATGGGAGTCCTAAAGAAATATGTCTGTAATCGTGCTAGGCCAGAAGGAAGCATCTCCATGGGCTATCAAATAGAGGATGTCATTGGGTTTTGCGTTCACTTCATTCCTGACCTTAAGAAGATAGGTCTCCCTCAATTGCGGTATGACGGGAGACTGGGTGGAAAAGGCACGCTAGGAGGGGACTCAATAATATGTAGGGACGGCATTCTTGGTCTCAAGCACACTACACGGTTCTACAGAATTCTACCTTGGTGACCCCGTATGTCGATGAACACAAGAATATTCTACGCTCCAAACACCCGGACCAGTGTGACAACTTACATGTGAACACATCAAGAGTTTTGGCAGTTGGTTCCAAACACGTCTTAGGGGTGAAAACACTGTTTTTGATGACTTGTACTCATTGGCGAGGGAACCATCTTCGTCTGTAATGACTTACAAAGGGTACGAGATAAATGGGAATACATTTTACATGATCACCCAAGATCAAAAGAGCACCAACCAAAACAGTGGTGTCCGCTTTGATGCAACAACCAAGAGGGGAAAGGACACATATCATGGTTACATAGTGGACATATGGGAACTTCACTACGGATATGATATTAAGGTCCCTTTGTTTAAGTGCAAATGGGTCAATCTATCAGGAGGCGGGGTGCAGGTAGACCCACAATACGGAATGACAACAGTGGATCTGAACAATCTGTGGTACACAGACGAACCATTCGTCCTAGCCAATGATGCGGCGCAGGTTTTCTATGTTTAGGACATGTCTACCAAACTGAGAAAAAGAAAAGATAAGGAAGCGGATGCATCATACGATGAGCCAAAGCGCCACATAGTTCTTTAGGAAAAAGAGAAATCGAGGGATTGGAGGGCAAGACAAACATGTGTGAAGATTATGAAAAGTTTCATGAAATTCCTCCTTTCAAAGTCAAGGCTGACCCAAGCACCCTGTTAAACGATGAAGATTATCCATGGTTACGGCGCAATAAGCAAAGGACACAAGCCAAGAAAAAGTGAAGACTTTCTATCCACAACTATTATGATGATGCCTTTGATCTAGAATATCACTGCAGTTACATGTGAACAAATGAAATCCCTTTTAACAGATGAGTTTTCATCTGAAACCCTGATACTTCCAAAGAGATTGTCTGTTTTGTACACGAAGTGCATCCAGTTTTTATCGTAACCCTCTCAACTTTTTAGCACATGCTATGTGGGTGAAATGATGATACCATGCCAACTTTCAACCTTTTCAGAGTTCATTTGTAGTGCTTTTCAATTTAAGGGTCATTTAGCTAAAAGAATGAATTAATAGCAAAAAGAATCAACTAATAGCAAAAATAATGAACTAAAATAATCAATAAAAATATTCTGTTATGATCAACTAAAACAAAACTATAATATCCTTCAATAGCAAAAAGAATCAACTAAAAAGCTTTTATAAAACTCCAATAGCAAAAGGAATCAACTCAAAAAACTTTTATAAACCCCCAGTATTATTGAAAATAAAATTATATAAAATTGTGCAACCAAAATTATCAAAGTATTTTCTGTTCAAAACATTAAAGCAAAAAGAATTTTCATAAAGAATTTTTTTGTTAGAAACATTAATTGCAAAAGAATTATCATAAAGAATTTTTCTGTTAAAAACTAAAATAACAAAATCAGTTTTTGAATATCATGATAAAACACATTGATATTAAATAGCAGGAAAAAGAATCACTCAAAAATCTATCTTTATAATAAAGTTATTCGAAACTAGTATTTCGCACAAATTTAAAAAAAATCAAATTTAAACTATTCAAATTGGAAAACAAATGGCACTAACAGAAAGTTTATAACTTTTATTACCTAAAAGAAAAAAGAATTTAAAAAATAAAGCAAAAAACAACAGGAAATAAATAGTGCAAAAAACAAAACAAAAAATGAAAAAAAAATGCCACCTACTGGGCCACCACGGCTTGAATACGACTAGAAACCCAGCTAGTTGGGCCAGGATTCAGGCCGCAGAAGGCCCAGCCGGCCCACAAGCATAACAGTGTCAATTTAGGCCCATAGACCTGCAGTTCAGAGGAGTTCAAGAGGGAAGAGGCAGTGGAGCTTATAAACAGGTGCGGGGCGCTCTCAACTAGCGAGGTGGGACTAAACTCCCACCACCACCCCATTGTGCAAGGCCATTGGTCCCGATTGGTGGCACCAACCGGGACTAAAGAGGGGCATTGGTCCCGGTTGGTGCCATGAACCGGTACCAAAGCCCCCCTTTAGTCCCGGTTGGTGCCACCAACCGGGACCAAAGGCCCCCTGCTTCCCACCCTTTGGGCTGCTGAAAAGAGGGCTTTGGTCCCGGTTGGTGGCACCAACCGAGACTAAAGGGGGGGCATTGATACCAGTTGGTGCCACCAACCGGGACCAATGCTAGGTGTATATAAGCAACACTTATGAATTTTTTTAGTTTCATTGTGCATTTGCCCCCCGATGCCGCCGAGCTCATCGAAGCCGCTAGGCTTCCCGTGCTCGCCGTCGCCGCCCCGCGGTCGTGGTCGTCATTGCCGCCTGCACCTCGTCGCCGTCGCCCTGCGCCCCGACGCCGACGCCCTGCTCCTCGTCGCTGGCCCTGCATCCTCGTCGCCATCGCCGCGCCCTACGTCGACGCCGTCGTCGCGTCTGAGCCCGCTATGAGCGCCGCCCCGATCCCCTCCTCCTCCTCCCTGTACTGGTCGCCATCGCCGCCGCGCACTGCCGCCGCGCCCCCTGCCCTACGCTGCAGCCGCGCGCCGCCCCTACCCTGCACGGCCGCCGCGGCACCGCCCCTTCCCTGCGCCGCTGCCTCGCGCCGCCTCTGCCCTGCAATTTTTTTTATTTTTTTGTCATATATATGTATTTTTTTGTAAATTTATATGTGTATGTGTATATATGTGCGTATATGTTCATAGCATTTTTTGTGTATGATTAGGAAAACTGTGTATGTATAGGAAAATTGTGTATGATATAAGTCATTTATGTATATGTTCATATTTAGAAGAAAAAGAAGGAGAGGAAAAAGGGAAATAAGAAGAGGAAGAAGGAGAAGAAGAAGAAGAAGAAGAAGAAGAAGAGGAGAGGAAGAAGAGGAGAAATAAATAAGAAGAGTAAAAAAGAAGAAGAAAAAAGAGGAGAAGAAGAAGGAATAGAGGAGAAAAAGAAAAAATAGAAAATGTATTCCTTCTTCTTCTCCTCTTTTTTCGTCTATTTTTTTCTTCTATTTTTTCTTCTTCCTCTCATCTATTTCTTATTCTTCTTCTTCTTATTATTTTTTATCGGAAACGAGGGTGTCGGGAACTAGTGTCCAGGAAACTAGGGTAGAGGGTCGAGGGTCGTCGAGGGTCGAGGGTCGTCGAGGGTCGAGGATCGTCTATGGGTCGAGGGTCGTCGAGAGTCAAGGGTCACTGAGGGAGTCCTGGATTAGGGGGTGTCCGGATGGCCGGACTATGACCTTTGGCCGGACTCCCGGACTATGAAGATACAAGATTGAAGACTCTGTCCCGTGTCCGGATGGGATTTTCCTTGGCGTGGAAGGCAAGCTTGGCGATACGATATGAAGATCTCCTCCCGTTGTAACCGACTCTGTGTAATCCTAGCCCTCTCCTGTATCTATATAAACCGAAGAGTTTTAGTCCTTAGGACGAACAACAATCATACCATAGGCTAGCTTCTAGGGTTTAGCCTCTCTGATCTCGTGGTAGATCCACTCTTGTACTACCCATACCATCAATATTAATGAAGCAAGAGTAGGGTTTTACCTCCATCGAGAGGGCCCGAACCTGGGTAAAAACATCGTGTCCCTTGTCTCCTGTTACCATCCGCCTAGACGCTTAGTTCGGGACCCCCTACCCGAGATCCGCCGGTTTTGACACCGACATTGGTGCTTTCATTGAGAGTTCCTCTGTGTAGTCGCCCTTAGGCCCGATGGCTTCTTCAATCATCAACCACGACACGGTCCAAGGTGAGACTTTTCTCCCCGGACAGATCTTCGTATTCGACGACTTCGCACTGCGGGCCAACTCGCTTGGCCATCTGGAGCAGATCGAAAGCTACGCCCCTGGCCGTCAGGTCAGGTTCGGAAGTTCGAACTACACGGCCAACATCCGCGGAGACTTGATCTTCGACGGATTCGAGCCACGGCCGAGCACGCCACACTGTCACGATGGGCATGATATAGCTCTGCTGCCGGACAGCGCCCAAAGCATCGCTCAGGTGGCCACTCCGACCATTAGCTCGGAGCAGACTGCGCTAGTCGGGGATGGACAGTTGGACGCCACCCCGGGAGTCGCAATCTCTACGGCGATAGAGCTGAATACCAGCTTAGTCCTTTGCAAGGCCCGTGACTCCGAGGTGCCGGACTCTATTCCGGACTCCCTATATCCCGCACCCCTTCCGATCGAACCCGATTGGGCTCCGATCATGGAGTTCACCGCAGCGGACGTCTTTCAGCACTCGCCCTTTGGCGATATCCTAAACTCACCAAAGTCTCTCTCTTTGTCAGGAGAGCCCTGGCCGAACTACGGTCAGCATGGTTGGAATACGGACGACGAAGAAATTTGAGGCCCACCCACCACCCACTTCGTAGCAACTGTCGACGATTTAACCGACATGCTCGACTTTGACTCATAAAACATCGACGGTATGGACACCGATGAAGGAGACGATCAAGAACCAGCACCTATAGGGAACTGGAAAGCCACCTCGTCATATGACATATACATGGTGGACACCCCCAAAGCAGGGGATGGCGAGGAAAAAACGGAGGATGACCCCTCCAAGAAGCAACCCAAGCGGCAACGTTAGCGGCGCCGCTCTAAGTCCCGCCAAAGCAAAAACGGTGATTCCGGGACCGGAGATAACAACACGCCGGACAGTGCCGAAGATAACCCCCTCCAGCAGGATTCAGTGCAGGAGGACGAAGGAGCCAGCCCTCATGAGAGAGCGGCCGACAGAGAGGTTGAGGACGACAACTATATGCCTCCCTCCGAAGACGAGGCAAGCCTCGACGACGACGAATTCGTCGTGCCAGAGGACCCCGTCGAACAAGAGCGTTTCAAACACAGGCTTATGGCCACGGCAAGCAGCCTCAAGAAAAAACAGCAGCAGCTTAGAGCTGACCAAGACTTGCTAGCCGATAGATGGACCGAAGTCCTGGCAGCCGAAGAGTATAAACTCGAGCGCCCCTCCAAGAGCTACCCAAAGCGCATGCTTCTACCCCAACTTGAGGAGGAAGCAACTAAACCTACATCACCAGCGTATGATGCGCCCGATCGGTCACCCCGTGGCCGCAACAGAGAGGCCTTCAGGCCCTCGACCCAAGCCGCACCCTGGCACCGCTCAAAACATACCAGAGTACGGGGAGACGCAACTGACCTGCGAGACATATTGGAGAACAAGGCAAGGCAAGCAAGATCGATATACGGATCGCATGGGCGCCCCGCTTCACGTGACACTAGCCGTCACGCCGGACAAGATAAGTACGGCCAGGCCGAATACAACAGACCAAGCTCATCTGAGCTGCATCGTGATATAGCCCAATACAGGGGCGCCGCACACCCACTATGCTTCACAAACGAAGTAATGGATCATCAAATCCCCGAGGGTTTTAAATCCGTGAACATCGAATCATACGATGGCACAGCAGATCCGGCAGTTTGGATCGAGGATTATCTCCTTCATATCCACATGGCCCGTGGTGATGATCTACATGCCATCAAATACCTCCCGCTCAAGCTTAAAGGACCAGCTCGACATTGGCTTAACAGCCTGCCAGCAGAGTCAATTAGTTCCTGGGAGGACCTGGAATCCGCATTCCTTGACAACTTCCAGGGCACTTATGTGCGACCACCAGACGCCGATAACCTAAGCCACATAATCCAGCAGCCAGAGGAATCGGCCATGCAATTCTGGACATGGTTCCTAACTAAGAAAAATCAAATAGTCGACTGTCCGGACGCCGAGGCCCTTGCTGCCTTCAGGCACAACATCCGAGACGAATGGCTTGCCCGGCACCTAGGACAGGAAAAGCCGAAATCTATGGCAACCCTCACGACACTCATGACCCGCTTCTGCGCGGGCGAAGACAGCTAGCTGGCTCGTAGCAATAACATAACCAAGAACCCTGGTAATTCGGATACCAAGGACAACAATGGCCGGTCACATCGCGACAAACACAAGCGCCGCATTAACGGCGACAATACTGAGGATACGGTAGTCAACGCCGGATTCAGAGGCTCTAAACCCGGTCAGCGGAAGAAGCCATTCAAAAGAAACCCTCCGGGCCCATCCAATTTAGACCGGATACTCGACCGCTCGTGCCAGATACATGCCACCCCCGAACAACTAGCCAACCACACCAACAGGGATTGTTGGGTGTTCAAGCAGGCAGGCAAGTTAAGTGCCGAAACCAGAGACAAGGGGCTGCATAGCGATGACGAGGAGGAGCCCCGGCCGCTGAACAACAGAGGACAGAAGGGATTCCCCCCGCAAGTGTGGACGGTGAACATGATATACGCAACCCACATCCCAAAAGGGAGCGGAAGCGTGCTCTCAAGGACGTCTGTGCGTTGGAGCCAGTCGCCCCAAAGTTCAACCCATGGTCCTCCTGCCCGATCACTTTTGATCGAAGGGACCACCCCACTAGCATCCGTCACGGCGGATTCGCCGCATTGGTCCTAGACCCAATTATCGATGGATTTCACCTCACCAGAGTCCTAATGGACGGTGGCAGCAGCCTGAACCTGCTTTATCAGGATACAGTGCGAAAAATGGGTATCAATCCCTCAAGGATTAAACCCACAAAGACAACCTTTAAAGGCGTCATACCAGGTGTAGAAGCCAGCTGTACAGGCTCGGTTACACTCGAAGTGGTCTTCGGATCCCCGGATAATTTCCGAAGCGAAGAGCTAATCTTCAACATAGTCCCATTCCGCAGTGGCTATCACGCCCTGCTCGGACGAACCGCATTTGCAAAGTTCAATGCGGTGCCGCAGTATGCATACCTCAAGCTCAAGATGCCAGGACCTCGCAGAGTCATCACGGTAAATGGAAACACCGAACGCTCTTTCCGAACGGAGGAGCACACGGCGGCCCTGGCGGCGGAAGTACAGAGTAGCCTCTCAAGGCAATCCTCCAACCCAGGTGTCAAACGTCCAGACAACGTCAAGCGAGCCCGAAGTAACCTACAACAAATCCGGCTGGCACGTTCCAAGCAAGCATAGCAGTGCGGCCCCAACCCCAGCCCTCGCCATATGGCGATATCGGTACCACACGTACATAATTACGCCTTAGAGATACCATGGGCATAAGGGGAGGGGAACAACTAAGGCACGCCCAGAATGCGGCTCAACCGCACTAAGGGGCTCCCTATTCCGCTGTTTCCTTTTTACACACTTTCAGGACCCAACTATTCGGAAGGCCTGTCCGGCAACACACTCGCCGAACATACGATGCAACAGCCAGGGAGAAAACAAGCCGCGTCAAATGTCTAGGTGGTCTCTATAACGAGCTTAATACCTGTTTTACTTAAAATCTCGCAGCTTGCCCCTGGAGGGGAACATGTCAAATAATCCCATCTCTTGCTTATCGCACTACTTGTATCATTCTGCTTTCGCAGCAGCCCTTTTTTAATAAACAATACATAGCTCTTATCTATTATTGTACTGATTTATTTTTCATATATACAAATATGTTCAGTCATGACATTCTGCAACCGTACACTTTGGTACGGCCAATACACCAGGGGCTTAAGCACCCCATAACATGGTGTGAGAAGACCGAACACTCTCATGAGTGCGGCACCCCGAACTTATAGCACTATATGCATCGGCTCCGAATCATGTCTTTGGTCAATAGTTGGGTTTGCCCGGCTCCCATGTTTTGGTACCTTACGTTCCGCAATGTTGGCTAAGGTAGCGCTGGGAGAACTACTGCGATTGTGCCCTAGTTGAGTTGGGTTAACACCTCAGTAGAGAAAGCTAAAACTGACCATCATGATAGTGCAAGAGACCGGTCGCTGTTCGCGAGGTTTTTCGAGTCCATAAAGACTTATGCCGCTTAGAGCGAGGAACCGGACTTATCCGTCCTAGGCGTGGATAGCGCCCTGAACTCGGTCTTCCGAATACTAGGGGCTTCGCCGAAATTTAATATTATAGAATTCTATGGCCAAGTGAGAGTGATAAAGCATTATAAGTCCGACGGCCTGGTTCGTTGTGCTGAGCGCCTCCCTTACCCTAGAATGGGAACAAGAGCGCTCAGGTTTATCCCGAACACCCCAGCACTCGTGGCATGGGGGTTGAAGCCGACGACTTGCATCTCTCAGATTTGATAAACGGCCACACAGAAGGTAATATTTTAAATTAACAAGCGTTGCTTAACACATATGAACAAAGTTTTCAGCGTACAGGATAACAGATGCGAGTCTACTCAAAAATTACATCTTTGGAGCATTTGTCCGCTCTACGGCGAGCACCCTTCAGGATGCCCTTATAATACATCTCGGGGGTGCGATACTCCTTGCCCGGCGGTGGCGCGTCCGTCAAAAGCTTCTCAGTGTCCAGCTTGCCCCAGTGCACTTTAGCACGGGCAAGGGCCCGACGGGCACCTTCGATACAAACGAAGCGCTTGACAACATCAATCCACGGACACGCGTCCACCAGCCGCCGCACCAGACCGAAGTAGCTCCCAGGCATGGCCTCTTCAGGCCACAGCCGAGCTATGAGGCCCTTCATGGCCTGTTCGGCCACCTTGTGGAGCTCGACCAGCTGCTTCAGCTGATCGCTCAGGGGCACCGGATGTTCGGCCTCAGCATACTGAGACCAGAACACTTTTTCCGTCGAGCTCCCCTCTTCATCTCAGTAGTATGCGGCGGCATCAGACACGCTACGGGGCAGATCGGCGAATGCTCCTGGAGAGCTCCGGATTCGGGTAAGTAGCAGATAATTAACTTTTATATTCTTGCTTTGCATAAAGAATGCCTTATCTGCCGCCATCTTCTTCATCACCTCGATCTCCTGGAGGGCCTTCTAGGCTTCGGCCTTAGCGTTTTTGGCACTCTCAAGAGCCAGGGCGAGCTTGGACTCTTGAGTCTTCGAGTCACGCTCCAAACTCTCGTGTTTTTCCACGAGAGACTGGAGCTCTTGCCGCACCTCCGCCACCCGCGCCTCCTGCTTCTCTCGCTCGGTGCGCTCCAGGGCCGCACTGTTTTCGGCCTTGGAGACCGCCTCCTTCAGGGTCGCCACCTCGGTTGTGGCCCCTGCAACATTTAAGTTGGTCATGTCATTATTTGCAACCAGGTATTTCTATATACATTTATATGCGGTATTACATACCCTCCTTGTCCTCGAGCTGCTTCTTGGCACGGCCGAGCTCATTCTCGGACCGCTCGAGATTCTCCTTCAAGGCATTGACCTCCGCAGTCAGTGCGGCAGAGGTCAGCAGCGCAGCCTGCATTCCCATATTGACATGTTTTTATTAGACGCCTGCGTATATCTTTTTTGATCCTCAGCTCAGCTTTTCTTTCCGAACGCCAAACTGAGCATCAGGGGCTACTGTCTATGCGGTAACATTTTTTATATGTTTTTGAACACATACCTCAAAGCCTGCTAACAGACTTGTACAGGCTTCTGTCAGCCCGCTCTTGGCGGACTGAACCTTCTGAATCATCACACTCATAACAGTGCGGTGTTCCTCGTCGATGGAGGCGCCGTTAAGCGCCTCCAGCAAATTGTCCAGTGCCTCCGGATGGACGAAGGTTGCCGGCGCCATAGGCTTGCCCTTCTTATGAAGGCGCCGCTTGTCGGACTCTGGAACCATTGATGGTTCCGGAGCAGTGTCCGGCCCAGGGCCGGACTTAGATCCCTCGGGGGCCTTACCCCCTTTTGGCCTGGAGTCCGGGAGGTCGCCTTGAGGTGCCTCCAGGACCACCTCCTCCTGGTTTAGTCCCTTTTCGGACTCCACCTCGGCATCGTCCGTGGGGAGAGGGGAGGAAGCCGTCGGAAGTGAAGCACTGTTCACATCCGACGAATCCAAGGAATCGCTCGTCGAATCGTCGAGCTGAGCCTTGGGCGGACTGCGTGACCAAATTCGGTTTCAGAAAATGCCAAATAACGGAGAAGTACCATAAGTTATTCGAATATCCGGATGCTTACGATTTTGCCAGGGGCTTGACCCTGGATGGCCATTCCTCCCCGCCGTCTTCGGCATCGGAGGCGTAGTCCGGCAGAAGGGTCTTCCCCTTCTTGGACCCTCCGGCCTCCCCAGTTGGGGCGGCCTTTCTTTTCTTTCCTCCCCCCGTTGGAGGGGGAGAGGCATCTTATTCTTCTTCCTCCTCCTCATCTTCGGAGGCGGAGGGTGCGTCGGGGTTGTCAGGCGTAGAATCCGACATGACCAGGCACCGGGAGCTCTTTCGAGTCCCCGTGGCCTTCTTCTTGGCCTTCTTCTCCGGCACCACATGAGGTGCCGGAACCAGCAGCTTCGTTAAGTGAGCGTCCGCTGGGTCTTCGGGCAAGGGAGCCGGACGGTCGATCTGTCCGGCCTTCTTCTGCCAATCCTGCTAAAGAGGTGGGGGTTTAGATCCCGCATAGAATCAAATCTATGAAAAACAAATACCCCGTAAAGGGAAAATTAAGCTCACCGCGCTGGCTTGGCGCTCGGCGCACAATCCGTGATCCTCGGTGACGAGAGGGGAGACCTCGGAGCTCTTGAATAGCACCTTCCAAGCGTCCACATGCTTTGTGTCGAAGAGCCGGGACAGAGTCTGGTGCTGGGCCGGGTCGAACTCCCACAAGCTGAAAGCCCGTCGTTGGCACGGGAGAATCCGGCGGAAGAGCATGACCTGGACTACGTTGACGAGTTTAACCTTCCTGCCGATCAGGTCTTTGATGCAGGTTTGAAGTCCGGTCACTTCCACCGAATTACCCCATGACAGGCCCGTCTCTTTCCAAGATGTGAGCCGCGTGGGGATACCAGATCGGAATTCGGGGGCCGCTGCCCATTCAGGGTCACGCAGCTCGGTGATATAGAACCACCCCGATTGCCATCCTTTGATGGTCTCTACGAAGGCACCCTCGAGCCATGTAACATTGGCTATCTTGCCCACCATGGCACCTCCGCACTCCGCTTGGCGGCCGCCCACGACCTTCGGCTTGACGTTGAAGATCATCAGCCATAGGCCAAAGTGAGGCTGGATGCGGAGGAAGGCCTCGCACATGACGATAAACACCGAGATGTTGAGGATGAAGTTCGGGGCCAGATCGTGGAAGTCCAGGCCGTAGTAGAACATGAGCCCCCGGACGAACGGGTGAAGAGGAAAACCCAGTCCGCGGAGGAAATGGGGGAGAAATACGACCCTCTCATGGGGCCTAGGGGTGGGGATGAGTTGCCCCTCATCTGGAAGCCGGTGCGCGATGTCGTCAGAGAAGTATCCGGCCTTCCTCAGCTTTTTGATTTACCCCTCCATGACGAAGGAGGCCATCCATCTACCTCCCGCTCCAGACATGATTGGAGAAGGTTGAGGTGGGAAGTGCGGGCTTGGGCGTTGGAGCTCGAGCGCGCAGGGACGAATAAGCAAAGGAGGTAGAAGGCGTGAATGGAAAGGGCGGATTTTTATCCCCTTATATGGGCGGCTGAAACTACGAGCCCCCACCGGCCTAATAAAACTCGCTTATCTCCCAAGCGCCACGGTTAATGGCGCGGTTGGGTTACCCATGCCCGTATTGATGAGAATCCCGGAATAAGGGGACACGATCTCTGCTTTAACAAGACGTGCCAAGGAAACCGCCTCGCTAAACGCAATGAGGTGGAACAGTAAAATGAATAAGAGCCTGGCCATGGCGTGATGTCACGATGCGGAATACGTCAGCAGATTAGATTGGTGCAAATATTATTCTCTCTCTACGGTGGCACGTGGAACTTGTTTTGCAGTGCCGGACACTATCCTGGTGTTCAACATCTTCTATGAAGTATTCGGAGGAAGAACCCACCTTGCAATGCCGAAGACAACTTGCGTGCCGGACTCGTCGTCATTGAAGCCTGGTTCAGGGGCTACTGAGGGAGTCCTGGATTAGGGGGTGTCCGGATGGCCGGACTATGACCTTTGGCCGGACTCCCGGACTATGAAGATACAAGATTGAAGACTCCGTCCCGTGTCCGGATGGGACTTTCCTTGGCGTGGAAGGCAAGCTTGGCGATACGATATGAAGATCTCCTCCCGTTGTAACCGACTCTGTGTAACCCTAGCCCTCTCCGGTGTCTATATAAACTGGAGAGTTTTAGTCCTTAGGACGAACAACAATCATACCATAGGCTAGCTTCTAGGGTTTAGCCTCTCTGATCTTGTGGTAGATCCACTCTTGTACTACCCATACCATCAATATTAATCAAGCAGGAGTAGGGTTTTACCTCCATCGAGAGGGCCCGAACCTGGGTAAAAACATCGTGTCCCTTGTCTCCTGTTACCATCCGCCTAGACGCACAGTTCGGGACCCCCTACCCGAGATCCACCGGTTTTGACACCGACAGTCGCCAAGGGGTCAAGGGTCGTC